>NC_141876.1:523980154-524283184 GCF_056163025.1 Triticum urartu
TCTCAGAGCTGTACAAGACAGATGCAGAAGAGGATTACAATCAGCGCAAGACACGAATCCAATGGATTCGACGATATTGGGCAGAACAGTGGTTCAAGTACAGGTTTGTGACAAAGGAATATGCTGACAAGAATGCCATCAAGCGACCATGGGGAGACATCCTATACAGAAATCTTCAACCCAGGTCCAGAGATGAAGCCATTGAACAAGGATTCTATCCCTGCATGGTCCGTGGACCACAGCCTGCGGATGCTAACCCATCGTCATTACTATGGTGTCGTGGCGACAATCTGTTCAAGCGCAACTTCCAGTTTGCCCAGAATTCAGCAAAGCAGAACAAGAAGTCTTTGGGACTAGACTTCAACCCTGGTCTCTCTGCTCCCCGTGCTGATGGCACCCGCGAAGCTGAACCCAATCTTGTTGGGCCCTTCTACAACCAGGAAGGTCTCATCACTCATATCGTGGTTCAAGGGACAGCCGTGGATGAGCCTGCAGATGATTTTGAATCTGATGAAGCGCCTGCATCGCCGAAGCCAAAGAAACTGAAGCAGCCTAAAGCTTCAAAGCCTGCCTCAGCACAAAAAATCTCACGGGCGAAGCCACTGGCTACTGCACCTCCTGAAGACAGTGTGCAGTCTGAAGATTTGTCACGCATCTCCAAGCCCTCGAGAGTCAAGATGCCTCTGCAACACACCAGCCAAGAACTGACTGCTGCTGCTATTCTGTGCAACGATGCCATTGATCTGTCTAGCGATGAAGAACTTGCAGATGACGCTCTTGAGCAATTGATCAAGAGCAAAGAAGAAGCAGAAATCTTCAATAGTTTGCCTCTCTTTGACGTGGCAATCATCCATAACTTCATTGATGAGTGGTTTGACACGCCCAACCTCAGCTTTGAAGATCTGCAACTTCCGATTGGCCTCAGTGTTGCCTTCCATGACGCCATTGCTTCAGAGCTAGCTATAGCCCAGCGCATCGTTGAACTGAAGCAAAAGATCGACTTTGAGAAAGATCAGTTTAAGAAGCATATGGCCAAGCTCAGCGTGCAAGAGGTCAAGAACTTCAAGATCATGCTGCACGAGCTCAAAGAAGTCTTTCTCAAGAAGCGTGAAGAAGCTCAAGGTTCTCGTGAGCGCATGAAGAGCCTGGTTGACAAGTGTGTGCAAGCCTACAATGAAGCTGAGAAGCGCAAGGCCCTTGGTCGTCCAGGCAACGATCCCAGGATGGCTGCAAAGAAGAAAAAGAAGCCCGCTGTGGCCGCACCCGACGCACCAAGGCAGGAAGCACATCCCATTGTCTTCCCAGCCAGCATGACTGGCTCGAAGCCAAAGGCTAGGTCAACCGCTTCAGAACTGAAGAAGACGAGGACTGCTGAGGCTGAAGCCAGAAAGAGGAAACATCCTGAAGCCTCTGATGCTGCTCCCTCCAAGAAGAAGCGGAAGACCAAGAAGGAACAGGCTGCTCCCACAGAGCCCCTAGTTGTTGAACCTATCTCAATGGTTCGCCCTGCATCTACACACCAAGAGCGCCAACTGATTGTCCATGAGCCTGCTTCCACAGAGGCTCATACAGCTGAAGACATTCCAGCAGTTGATCCCACCGCTGCTGAAGACATTGGTCACCATGACAATGTTGAAGATGATGTAGTTCTTCCTCAGATCGAGCACCAACAGGTATCATCGCCTGTGCTTACGCACAGCGAACTCATCAGCATTGGTCGTCCTCTGACGCCAATTACTCAGGATGCATCATGGGCTAATCACCCACAACAAGTCACACCACCCCGGCAAGAAGAAAAGATGACTTTGAGGCCCAGCCAACTCCATCTCCAAAGGCGTCGCCAGCGTTACGCAGGCTTCGCAAAGGACCAAGGTCTCAAGTCTCCGAGTCTGAGGCTAAAGCTGCTGAAGACATTCCGGCTGCATCAGCCGATGACACCCAAGAAGAAGAACGTGTCCCTATTCCCCCAACTACTGAAGAAGTTGTTCTCGAGGAGAATGTGTCTGTGCCCGACCCTCCAGCTCATCAAGTGGAGGTAGAAAATCTTGAGGCTGCCACCACCAACACGAATGAAGCCACTGACGTTGTCATGGCTGAAGCAAATGTGGAGCCTACACCAACCCATGAACCAGAAGTTAGCGAAGCCAATGATGCTACTACTCCTGTTCCTGCGCCTGCTGGTGGTCCTTAGTTTGACTATCATATTGAGCATAGGCCTTAGGTACAGAAGCCAATGCCAAGGTTGCCCAGGTTTCCAGGTCCTGCATCAGCACCTGGATCCTTCAATGTCAACGGCTTCAAAGCAGACAACACCTTCTTCTATAGCTCCAAGAACCCGTACTCAGGGGAACGAATATCTTCTAATCGGTTCTAGAGCTATCCGCAGTGAAGCTATTACTCATGCATTCTGTACAATCAAGGTCGCATCTTCCCACATATGCGTCTTGACACCGAAGCAATAGCTGGTCTGCCCTACTTGGAAGAAGCTCTGGATTGCTTCAAAGAGGTTGGATTGTTGCCTTTCGTCACCGACCAAGAGCACTAGAACGAAGAGTTGCTGCTCCAATTTTATGCCACTCTTCACATACGTGGCTACAACAGAGACCCGAAGACTTGGGTCCTTGAGTGGATGACAGGAATTGTTCATCATGAAGCCAAAGCCTTTGATATCATTGAGCTCACTGGTCTGACCACTCCTAGAGATCTCTATGAACCTGGTTGTCAGCTTCACAGTGAAGCTATGGAAAGCATCTTTCAGAAGCCTGAACCGAACATGAGTCAGATGCTCAGTATGATGAATCCTTTGCCTCTAGATGCTAGCTATCCTAAGGAGTTCTTTGTTGAAGACCTTGAGTATCTGCCACGGACTATCTATCACATTATAAGGCGAACTCTCTGCCCATCAAAGGACATTCTCCACATGCAAAGCTGGAAGGTGCAATGAAGACTTTGGTCTTCTATAATCTTCACGGCAAATGCTTCAACGCACAAGACTTCTTCATCCGCCAACTTGCTGCATCAGGATCTGATCTTTTTGGCTTGAAGTTCTACGCTCCATGGATAATGCGGTTGATCAAACTCCACTCAGCTATCTCATATCAGCCCTCTGCTCGCAATCATCGGATCTTCCTGCCTGATGTGGATATGTCCGTTGAAGCCATCTATCCAGAGCCTGCCAAGGCGCCGCTTAGTCTTCAGAATGCTGAGCATCAAAGTTTCTCTCAGAACATTGAAGGAGTTGAAGCAGTCACTCGTGTTTATCCTTTGGCTGGTACTACATGTGCACCTCATCGTGCCCTCACTGAAGCCACTGAAAGCACTATTGCCCAACAGCCCAAGAAGCGATCTCATGTTCTCAATGACCAAGAGCTTCTGGTTGCCCTTCATCAGAAACAGGATAGGCATCATGACTGGCTGAAGCGCCAAATGCAAAGCCTCTTGGTGGATGTTAACCGCATTCGCAATCTTGCCACCAAGAATGCCTTTGTTGCCCATGAAACCTGTCGGTGTACATGGAAAGGGCTAACGTTTATGTGCTCTGAGGATGATCTTCACGAGGATGGCTTCTCTGAACGTTTCAAGTTTGACTCCACACCTCCCCGAAGGACTGTGCTGCGACGAACTCCCTCTCTTGAAGACTCTGAGTTCTCTTCCTCTGCGGCAACTGTGAATGCCAGAGTGATTGAAGACGAAGATGATGCTACTTCACCGCCCCCTACTTCTGCACGCATCGACACTGCCCCAAGTTCGTCTGCACCGCCTAACAACACCGACGACCTTGCTACTTCACCTACTCCTCATGGGAACGAGTAGATGCTCTATGTCCTCATGGGAACGAGTAGATGCTCTATGTCTTCAAACCTTCTTGGTCCTTACTGACAAAAGGGGGAGAAGCATATGAGTTTGATAGTCTTCAAGCGGGTCCATATGGGAGGTTATCTTATGCTTTGCCTAGTGTTTACAACTCCCGTTTTGATACATTTGGTTCTTTGAGTTGTAACACTTAAACTCGATGGTCGTCTTCTACTTATTTGCTATTTTGTGATGCGATGATAAATTCCGCATGTGTGACGATAAATTCCGCACTTAGATCATTTTGCAGACGTCCATTTTTCATTATGCATGTCATTATCTTCACATACTTTTCATGCATGATAAATTGTCATCATAAGTTGAAGAGGATCTCCACAAGTACAACCAGCCATGTGCATTTGCATTCCAAAAGCAAATTACTTATATGCACATCTTCAGGGGGAGCCCTTGCAACTTATGAAGACAATTCCCTATCCTTTACAATTTCACATATTATATTCCCCGTTGAAAACTTCAACTAGTTTGTCATCAATCACCAAAAAGGGGGGAGATTGTAAGTGCATCTAGTGCCACCCCTAGTTGGTTTTGGAGTATTGACGACAAACCTAGTTGAGGGACTAATGTGTCTGTGAGAATTGCAGGATAACACATGTAGAAGTCCCTCATTGATTCGGTTTTCCTACCAGAGATGACCCCTAAAAATGTATGAAGACATTGAAGTCAAAGGTGGTATGTGAAGACATTCACATTGAAGACTATGACAAGAGAAGACATCGCATGAAGACTATGGAGCGCAAAGACTTAGATCTTTCGTAGTTCTTTTTCTTCTTTGTTGAATCATAGGAACCACCATACTGTTAAGTGAGCTCCAAGAGAACCAGTCAAAATGACTGAAGTGATGCTTAACCAAAATCCTATGTCTTCGAGTGAAGACTATGAGAGCGAATCTTGTCCAGAGTTGGACAAGTCAGCTTTGCTTGTAGCCCAAGTAAAGTTGCCGTGTGTATTTGAAATCTGACCGTTGGAACACGTGTCAGTTCCTTAGTGACCCAGGGTCATTTCGGACAAATCAGGTCGGGTTGCCTAGTGGCTATAAATAGCCCACCCCCTACAACCATAAACGGTTGGCTGCTTAGAGTTAAAGTACGGCTGTTGTCGTTTGAGAGCAACCCACCTCGAAGCCTTTGAGAGAGAATTCCTTGCGAGGATAAAGTCCTAACCACCCAGAGCCAAAGAGTGTTAGGCATCACTTAAGTCGTCCTGTCTGTGTGATTTGAAGACTTATTACACTTGAGGACTGTGAATCCTCCAGTCGGCTAGGCGTCGCGTTCTGAGCATCCAAGAGTCATTGTGGATCGCCCCTGAACGAAGTCTGTGAAGGTTTGGGAGTCAACCTTGAAGACTTACCAGAGTGATTGAGCTAGGTCTGCGTGACCTTAGCTCAAGAGGAATACGGTGAGGACTAAGGGTTTTGAGCTGCGTGTTCAGGACTGGGTGTCCGGGACCGTGTGTCCTCAGGTTTAAATACCTAGCCGCCCTAACCAGACGTACAGTTGTCACAGCAATTGGAACTGGTCCAACAAATCATTGTCTTCAACGAGTCACTGGTTTCATCCCTCCCTTCCCTTTACTTACTGTTGGTCCTTGTGGAGTCATTGTATGATTGCAGTATCTTTTGTCTTCACTGAGTGACTGCTTGTTCTGATTGGCTTCACAATATCTTCCTACCTGATCCTTACTGCCTAGCTGCTATTAGTCATTGTGCTTTCACTTCTTTGGTTACTTGACTAAGGTTTGCCTAGTGTAGTCTACCTTTCACCGCGTGGTAATAGGTTTACCTCTATTGTTTGTCTTCGGAACTTCCATGTTTTGAAGACTTTCATAAAAATCACCTATTCACCCCCCCTCTAGTCGATCACTAGCACTTTCAAAAAGTATTAAGGTAAACCTAACCATAGCATGAAACATATGGATCCAAATCAGCCCCTTACGAAGCAACACATAAACTAGGGTTTAAGCTTCTGTCACTATAGCAACCCATCATATACTTATTACTTCCCAATTCCTTCCTCTAGGCCGAAATAATGGTGAAGTGACATGTCGTCGACGTTCACATAACACCACTAGAGGAGAGACAACATACATCTCATCAAAATATCAAACGACTACCAAATTCACATGACTACTAATAGCAAGACTTCTCCCATGTTCTCAGGAACAAACGTAACTACTCACAAAGCATAAACATGTTCGTAATCAGAGGGGTATTACTATGCACATAGGATCTGAACATATGATCTTCCACCAAATAAACCAACTAGCGTCAACTACAAGGAGTAATTAGCACTACTAGCTACCTAGTAGTACCAATCCCGGACTTGGAGACAAGAATTGGATACAAGAGATGAACTAGGGTTTTGAGAGGAGATGGTGCTGATGAAGATGTTGATGGAGATTGCCCTCTCCCGATGAGAGGAGCGTTGGTGATGACGATGGCGATGATACAGAGGCCCTTCCAGTGGCGGCGGAGTTTCGTCCGAGAAGATGGCTTCTTATTTTTTTCCCTCGAAAGACTTCATATAGCAGAAGATGGCCACTGGAGGGCCACCAGGGGCCCCACGAGGTAGGGGGCGCACCCAGGGGGGTAGGGCGCGCCCCCACCCTCGTGGGCAGGGTGTGGCCCCCCTGGTGAACTTGTTCCGCTGAGTATTTTTTATATATTCTGGAAACATCTTCCGTGATGTTTCAGGACTTTTGGAGCTGCGCAGAATAGGTCTCTAATATTTGCTCCTTTTCCAGCCCAGAATCCCAACTGTCAGCATTCTCCCTCTTTATGCAAACCTTGTAGAATAAGAGAGAATAGGCATAAGTATTGTGACATAATGTGTAATAACAACCCATAATGCAATAAATATCGATATAAAAGCATGATTCAAAATGGTCGTATCAGACATCGTATGGTCACTGGAGCTAGAATCGTTCATATTGACTAAGTTGACAAAGCCCTCCGTCCCCGTCAACTTAGTTGGCCCACAAGTCAGCCTCCCACTACTGTGGGTCCCACTTAGCAGGGGGTATTCATTTTTTTGCGTAATATGGAGGCACTTCCTTGCATGCGAAGATATAGTTGGTGGGTCTGACCTATCAGCGGTGGGAATGTTTTTTTCATGAAATACAGAGGCCCTTCCAGTGGGTCCTAGCTATTAGGTGCAGGAATCATTATTTTGCGCATAATAAGGAGGCATTTCGTTGTGCGCGGGCATGGACCCAGCTGTTAGCCTCTCCACGCACAGTCTACTTCCGATGGTGCCGTTCGTTGACCATGTTGACCACTCCACGCCGAGCGCATCCAAGGTGGTGGACGACGATGAGGCCCCGGACAGCAACGAGCCGGAGATGGGAAGACGCGGGAGTAGAGTCGCAGACGGAGAGGTGTACGAGGGTTAACTGGTTCAGGTGCGGTGTGGTTCGGCAGTCGGTGGAGAAGAACATGAGGTCTGGAGGGGTGGAGGGGTGGCCCGGCCAACGGTGGAGTAGCGCTTCACAGCGAAGCATGCTAAGCAGAGCTGCTAGCAGCAGGAGGCGGGAGCAGGTGGTCCAGGCGGCGCTGGAGGAAGAAGACGAGAGATTGAAGATGGATGCCGGTCGTTGGATGTAAATCCAAAGGCTAACGATGTGAGAATCATTTGTTGACTAAGTTGACAATGACTTGCATTGGCTTCGACCTATTGGCCCACATTTCAGCATCCAAAACTGTGGCACGTATTCAACCCATTTTTTTCAGAATTTACAGTTTTTTTGCGGGGGGGAATTTACAATCAATTTGATATTTTTTTAATTACAGTCCATTAGCCAGGCTGGGTGAACAAATAATGTAGCGTCCATGCGGCCCATTTATGTTTTTCCTAAAAATTATAGGCCATTTGCACTTTCTCAAAATACACGATTTTTGCTGGGCTGATTCTAATTATAATGTTGGGGTGGGCGCAACAATGTTATCAAAAAATAAACAAGGGCTGAGAATTTTCTTATATATATATAATAAGTGATTTATTATTACATTGGTCTTTAAATCTTACCAAGCTTTTGTACACAATCACCAGGATTTTCGTTGCCAAAAAAATCCAGGATTTTATTGTTAAGAAATTATTTTTTAAGTTAATAAGATGTGGGATATTGTTTTCTTACATATGTAAGTATCTATTAAATATATGATGACAATAACAATAATATATAATAAAAAATAAAATAATTTAAATATATATAATATAGTTAGAAGGGAAACATAAGTTGCACCAGCCGTTCCTATTCTAATAAAGAAAAATAGAACAGACCTCTGCATTTTCTTTAAAAAAATACATAAATTGGGATGCCGATGTTTCAGGAAAAATAAAACCGTGGATGGGAGGTCCATAGGCCGGACGATACATGACGGCCCTCAAGAAAATTCAAACAGGCCTATGGACCTCCCATCCGAGGTCGTGGGCTGCGCATGTTAAAAAAGAAAGCCTAGATGGGGCAGCCCAAAACCCAGCTGATACTTGCTGCCCCAGTGATAATAAATGATACCTGCCAGCTCCTCGGCTTTGTTGTGAATTTATCTCCTACTAGCAAGATGCCCATGTGTTGCACGCATGAAGATGCATTTGTATGAGTAGTTTATCTTGTGGGAGAAAAGGATGAAAGAGGGAAGGCCTTATTTGCAAATCTGGAGAGGGGTGTGGGTATGTTTTTGTAAAATTGTCATTGTTTCCTTCCTATCTGTCAGATATAAATCGGTTGTCCTGTATTGCAGGATGGCAGGCACACCATCATCACCAACTTTGTTTTTTATAAGAGTAGAGATAGTAGCTACGTTGAAGCACCTCAAAAAATGAAACTATGTTGACAAACCCGTGGGCCCCAACATCGGTATAGCATTAGGAGGAGGTATTTTTTCAACGAGGCACTTGCTTGCGGATGGCCATAGACCTGGTGGGTCCCGACTGCCCGCCTCTCCATGTACAGTCCTCTCCAGATTCCACTCGATTGTTCAGCATGTTCACTATGACAGACAACGGCGTCGCGGCGAGCGCACAAAGGTGCAGGAGGAGATTACCACCTTTGGAAGTGCCTTATTAGTAACGAAACAACTGAACTAGCCTAGTGGCCGATTGACACTACCCGACAGCTGTTCCACCCAGGTTCGATTCCACCTGTTGAGAGAAAATATCTCCAAAACTTCGTCCCTCGTTTTCACTGTTTTTCGCACACTCGACATTGTGTGGGCATTTTGAAAATAGCATATCTGTTTGACTGTGCATCATATGAAGATGTCCTATGCATGAATGTTAATCAGCATGATGTTAACTGGCTGGTAGTTCTAGTTTCGACCATGAATAAAACTTCCAACATGATGTTAACACTGTTTGAAAAGGCCGTGTTAATATAAATGCTCTACTCTCAAAGTTGCAGTTTCTTATCTGAAACTGAACTTGGAGTTTCTTATCTGAAACTGAAACTTGCAGTTTCTTCTTTGAGAATCACATTGTCTGCACTTTTATACTCCTATGAAACTACATTTTTTTAAGTGCTAAAAATAGATCTCTAGACCTCATAAAATACTTCATATGCTCAATACTGCAAATCTAAAATTCAAAAGACATTCATATCTGAAAGTAATCTCAAAGTACACAACACAAAACACAATTCACAACCTACAAATAATAACAACCTTGAGCTCCTCCTGACAATTCACAACCTGCCCGACTATTGGGCTGGGGGGGGGGGGGGCAGTCCCACCTATTCCTCGGCGGCAGAGAGCCGCCTCATGAGACAATGTGAACTGCGAGGGTGAGGATGGCGGGGAAGCATCGTTGAGCCAACTATTTTTCTCCTCTTGTAGTTGGTTTCGGTCGACGAAGACTCCACCGGCTTGCTCTAGCACGACACCCTCACAAACGGCACCATGTAAATGCTTGATCCTTCAATCTCTGGTGGATGCTCCATCTGGGATCGATACTCCCACCACCACTCCCTCACGATCGTATTCGGTTAATCTGTTTGCTCCATGGCCCAGAGGAGCAGCTCTATGTACTCCCGTGCGACTCCCTCTAGGAGTATCGCCGCCTTTTTGCCCTGTTGCAGATATTTGTCCATGGATGTCGCCGTCGCCGCTAGTTGGTCCTTGTTGTCAAACCAATACTGTATCTCCAACATCCTAGCTAGCTTCATAGGGTCGCCATCTGCGATCCTCACGTATTGGTTGTACTCCTCCATCGATCTACTTCTCCATAGCACCTTCACTCGCCGGCGGTGGTTTTTGAATGGAAGAGGAGAGGAGCAGCGCTGGTTTTGGATTAGAACGGGAGAGGAGCGACGCTGGTTTTGGATTGGAATAGGAGAGGAGGGGCGGAGGTTTTGAAATGGAAGAGGAGTGGAGCGACACTGGATTTAGATTGGAACAGGAGAGGAGCGGCGGTGGTTTAAGAGGAGAAGAGCGAAGAGCGGCGTTGGTCTTGGAAGTTTTTTTTTTGTTTTGCGTATTTTGGGTCAAAGTTTGACCACATACTGTATTTGACAAGAAAAATGTGAATGCATGTCAACAAAAATTGTATCGTTTGGTTCGTATCTGAATGTAATTTCAAATTATATTATTTTTGCAACGTATAACATATATTTTATTTGCTAAAATCATGGTCAATTATGACCCAGAATAAAAGGGAGACTAGTTAATGTGGGTCGCTTTCTTAATTGAAGGGTAAATTGATTTTGATTTTGATCCAGTCATAGCGCGCCGGCCCTCTCGTCCAATCCTAAATCGCCGCCGCACGCTCCTGTCCCTCTTCTCCATTGCAAAACCACCTCCTCTCCTCTCTATCGTCTCCATTCAAAAACCACTGTCTTGCCTCTCCCTCTTCCTCATTGCAAAACCACCTCCTATCCTCTCCATCATCTCCATTCTAACACCACCGTATCGCCTCTCCCTCTTCTCCATTACAAAACCACCTCCTCTCCCCTCCATCATTTCCATTCCAAAACCACCGTCTCGCCTCTCCCTCTTCTCTATTGCAAGACCACCGCCTCTCCTCCCATCTTCCAAAGATAGCACCAGACCACTCTGAAGGACATTTATGGAGAGGATGCAACAGCGAATCAGGCATATCACCGACGGCGACCAGGCAAAGTTAGCCAGGTTGAAGGAGATCCTGACTTGGTTTGGCAATGAGTGGGAGATTTCAAGGACGGTGAGGGCCATGTGGCAATGTATCCGAAAGAGCGATCCGGCGGCGATGAGGGCGGCGATGTGCATGTACTCCTCGGCGGCAGTCACGCCGGAGTCCTTCGAGTTCATCGAGTATCTCCTCTGGGCGATGGAGCAGATAGATTCGCCCGAGGCGAAAGTCAGGCGGAGGTGGTGGGCGTATATGTCGAAGGTCGAGCACCCAGTGGATAACGAATCGATCGAGTATGGTGTGCCGTTCGTGAGGTTGTAGAGCCAGCCGGAGCCACAGGAGTATTCGTTCTCCCACCGCAATAGGAGGCCGGATGGCGCGATGTCGCTTCCCTGCTGTTCTCCACGGTTCCCTCGACGCTCGCCTCGTTTCAACGGCGCCGGTAGGGTTTAAGGTAAGCTTCGCACTAACCTAATGTTCCACCTACTCATGCTTACAATCAGTGTGACAGCTAATCAAAATCATGCTTACAATCAGTCTCCTAGTACTACGCCAATCACCCTTAAATAGCTCTGGACATTTGGGTCAAAGTTGTCACACTGTGTACAAATAAAGAAAAATAGGTTGGTGCTTCTTTTAGAAAAGAGTACTCCCTCGAAAACTGCCAATATAAGCGACTAGTATTTGGTTAGAGGATTTGTTGCCGAGAAAGATCTGTCCATAGAGAGCGCCACACATCCCACTGGTGGTGGTGGATGCCAAGGCATGCATGGAGCATGGTTGGTGTCGGTATACTTGTCACACCTCGCACTCTGCATATATGTCGGTTCCGTCCATACATTTATGCAGTTCCACCAAAATGCAGCTGAATAACCCTGTTTGCACAGATAATGAAAAATCGTGATTACATTATAGTGGCAGTAGTTGATGAAACACGCAAAATAAATAGAATAAAATATTGCGATAGTATCATAGTATGCCATGCTGCGAGGGCGTGATGGGCCCTGTGACGCCTCATACGGTACGCACGCCTCATAGTGGAAATCTTCCCAAGTCTCCCCGATACACCTTCTGCCAGTGATGAACATCAGTGTACAGCGGTAGTACAAGGAGGGGCCTTGCGGCATTCAAATCTCTATTTTTTTGCAGATCAATTAAAATTAAGCACTGCAGTTTGCAGAAACGCTTAAACATTAACAATGGGACTAGTTGATTAAACATACATTAACAAAAAGAAGCACTTTCTTTATCTACACTGGAAATGAAATGATAGAGAGGACACTCGCTCTATTTTAACTATATTATTACTTCATTTTATCAGTGACACTAGGGTCGAGCAGGTGGCAAACGAGGTGTACCGTGCGTCGCAAGGATGAAGGACGGGGGTGCTTAGACTGGGATGTTGAAGCTGGCTCTTTTAGTCCCTATCTTCCCCCTGATGTTTCTGTGGTAGCATTTGGGTTGTAATCCAAACTTGGTCAAGCTGGTGCTGCGTCCCCCTACCTGCCTAGCTTATGTGGCAAACTTGTCTCGTCCTAGTACTCAGTCCCTTCTAGTAGTAGTTGCATAACTGCCGGTTTACAGTGTGATGTTGTCGGATAATGGTTCTCTATGGTTGGGTTTATTTAATGAAATCGGAGGGAACCCCCTCTTTCGATATATAAAAAAAGTGGCACTAGCGGTGCCAAAACATTGCCTCAAATTAATAGTTCCACTAGATTAAGGTGCAAAATAATAACATTACTATTTATCATGGCAGTGCCAAAACAGTAGCACAAGAGCAGGATCAACATGCAGGAGCTTTGGCAAACGGTCCCACCAAAAAGGAACATACCTTTTGATGGGAACCATATCTGCAGTCAACGCCATCGTAGAAGGGATGACACCAATCACCAACATGGATGATTCAATTAATGGGACCTTTGCAGTTCACCAAAAATGAAGCAATGTCCCATGAGCTAGCAACTTCTTCTTCTTTTTTTTCAAGAAAGGGGCTCTAGCCCCGGTTCCATTTCCATTAGAAAACAAAACCCACGGAGCTTCTTCTTCATTAGTTGCAATAAAATTGAGCAAAATCAAGGTTGGTCGTGAAGCTCCTGGAATGTTCAACTATAATTTGGATATCATTTGTGCAGTTGAACTAAGATCAAGCACGAAATGTATATCACTGTTTGCAAAAAAAGGTGGAAAGGAGGGTGACTAACAAGAGATGAAACATGCATCAAATGAAAAAAAGCATGTTCCTTATCTGAATGGCAATCGTACAAGGACAGTAGCAATTTCTAGCAGCATTGCTAGATATTAGTGTGGGCACTATGATTAACTCTGACAATCGTTAAATACGACATTACTTCAATGGTGCCATCGCTTCATTTTACCAGCAACATTACATTAACACCTGCTATAGAGTCGGTATTTGGGCATGAGAGAGTAGGCGGATCAGGATAGTTGCATCTCTAATGAAAAGACGCAAGTTATCTTAATGGGAAATTTAGCAGGACATGAAAAAAGTGCCATTGATTCATATTACTAGAGGCATTACATTGAAAACAACATTGGTTTAATGTGTCCTTACACTAGTGCAGAAACGGGCAATAGCACCGGTTCGTAAGGCCCTTTAGTGCCGGTTCGGTAACCGGCACTAAAGGCCCCCCCTTTAGTACCGGTTCAGCACGAACCGGTGCTAAAGGGCAACCACGTGGCACGAGCCAGCTCCGTGGGCGCGTAGGACATTAGTACCGGTTGGTAACACCAACCGGTACTAAATGTTTGGGTGTGTTTTGGTTTTATTTTTTTTACTTTAGTTTTGTGTTTTCAATTTAATTTAGTGATTGTTTTACATTATAATGAGTTGTTAAATCATTAGGTGAATGTACCGCAGATTAGTTTGACTGGATGCGTGGATCCTAGCTAAGTCATCAAGTATATGTCATATCCATATTATATATACTTGATCACCTACTTAAGTGATCGAGGTAATATGGATATGGCATATACTTGATCACTTAGCTAGAATCCATCCAGTTGAAACTAATATGCAATTTCTTTCATAAATTATATAATAACTCATCATCATATTAATATAAAAACTCTTGCATCATATATATCATCACCAACGGTTTTCATAGCAAGGATATCATCGAGTTCAACATGGTAATGATATTATAAGCGTTCATAACACCACAAAAGCAAATCACTCTTTGAGATTAAGTTCAAGACGAAGAACACGGACATGAGAGGACAAGTACTAAGAGCATGAACTAGCTAATTAATCACTCCTGCTGCTCTCTCTCAGGTAAAATAGCATAGAACATGTATAGCTTTGCTGATTCATCATATTGGAGCGTGCCGATGAACCTGTCTCCTAATCGTGGGTTGCGCTTCTGATTGCTGCCCCCTAGTACTTCTCTGTGATCGTTCACAATTTTGCTCCTATCTTTTACTATTAAGCATTCCTCGCTATTTGAAATCCTGAATGCACTAATGTGCATTGTAGGATATTTTGCCCGTAAGCTAACAATATTCATGGTACCTTTAGTATCGACCCAATCAGGCAGAACATTCATCGGGAGTCCCTGTTGAAGAACATCGTATAGTAACATACTTAGCAATGAAGTTTAGCTTAAAAAATAATGTATGCAAAAGATGCACAGAGGAGAAATAGTAGAAATCTTACCATCTTTCCTAAATATATGTGACCGTAGTTCAGTACGAACACTATTGGTCGCACGTTTTGAGTACTAACATTTCTAAGTGCAGGAAAGAAATTTGTCTTGACAGCATCAAGATCCTCAAGCCATGAAACATAATGACTTGTCTCCTCGCAGTTTAGTTCAGCCCTGGGACAGTGGACGGTCCTGTCTACCAAGCGCTGGACATGTTTGCTTGATTGGAAGTAAGCTATCAATATAAATTGAGATTTATTAATTATTCAACTGGTTCAAATAATCTCATATCGAAGACATAAATATGGTTGAGAAACTCACATAATGGTAGAACTGGAGGCGTCTGCACATCGACCCAGATGTCTCTATTACCTTCAATACAATCTTCCGGACGAATATCAATGGTGATAACCATATCAGGCTCAAATGCATAAGCCTTGCATAGTGCTTGCCAAGTTTTGCATTCAAAATAGGTGTATGTGACTTACTGTATCCACTTCGAAGTTCTCATCCAGCTTGATGTTGAAGCGTCTATCGTCAACTAGAAAATTTCTGCCGCAGAGGCCGCGTTGGTCTTCGCAGTATTCGCACATAATGAAATCGTGTTCGTCATCCAACGACATTCCTATGTTCAAAGGTGAAACATTAAACACTTATTAGTTCTATTAATTCAACTAATTCTCTTAATTCAACTAACTAATTAATTGAACTAATTCAACTAAATAATAAAATGTTAATAAGATAATGATTAACAAAATATACCTAATTAATTGAACTAATTCAACTAACTAGTTCAACTAATTAATTCAACTAATTCAACTAAACTAGTTCTATTAATTTTATTACTAAAAATAAGGTAGCTAGTTCTATATAATAAAATGTTAATTAGATAATGAAATCTCATATAACTAAATTAAATATATATCTAACATATAATTTCTATCTATTCATCTAACATTTGACATTAATATTTAACATATGTTCATATATAGGTGAAACATTAAACACTTACTAGTTCTATTAATTCAACTAAATAAACTAGTTCTATTAATTCAACTAATCATTTACTAAAAATAAACTAGTTCTATTAATTTCTTACTAAAATAAAGTAGGTAGTTCTATATATTAATATTTTGATTAGATCATCAAATCTCATATACCTAAATTTTCTTACTAAAAATAAACTTGTTCTATTAATTTTCATACTAAAAATAAACTAGTTATATTAATTCAACTAGTTCAAATCTCATATATATACCTAATTAATATCTAGCTATACTAATTCAACTAGTTCAACTTGTTCTAATTCATGTAAAATATATTTGACATTAATATTTAACATCTTTTCCATATAATTCATCTAACATTAACATTCTAACATTATTATCTACATAATTTATCTAACATTAATCTAAACAACAGAAAATAGAAAATAAGTAAAAACTATGTGTGTGTGTGTATGTGTGTGTGTCTCTGTGTGTGTGTGTACGAGCGGGGGGGCGGCCGCGTACGGGCGGCGGCGGGCGACGACGGGGACGGGCGGCGGGTGAGAGGCGGCGGTGACGGGCGCGGCGGGGGCGACGGCGGTGACGGCAACGACGGGTGGCGGGGGCGACAGGCGGCGCGCGATGGGCGACGGGCGCGACGAAAAAGTTGGATCGAGAAGAAGTACTGGTGGTCGATGAAACTGATTTTTTCGTAAGTGCCATATATATAGGAGGGGTCTTTAGTACCGGTTGGAGCCACCAACCGGTACTAAAGGCCAATTTTCGCCAGGCCAAGGGGCGGGAAACGGCCCCTTTAGTAGCGGTTCGTGCCACGAACCGGTACTAAAGGCCCAATCATTAGTACCGGTTGGAGCCACCAACCGGTACTAATGGTTGTGCGCTGCCACCGGCGGTGCATAATGTTTAGTCCCACCTCGCCGAGCGAAGGGCAGCCGCACTGGTTTATAAACCTAGCCGCGGCTGCTCCTTCGAGCTTCTCTATATAGCAGGCTTCTGGGCCTAACTAGGGCGTGTTGCCCTGTGAGTCTGCTGGCCCTTTTGGGCCTGCATTTGCACACCCTAGGTCTGGCAGGCCCACTGGGCAGCGCCCCAACAAATTTTTTATATAGTTTTTTCTTTTCTGCATTATTTATTTTCTTCTATTTATTTTTGAGTAATTTTTTATATAGTTTTTTTTCTTTTCTACATTATTTATTTTCTTCCATTTATTTTTGAGTAATTTTTTGTAGTTTTATTCTTTTCTGCTTTATTTATTTTCTTTTCTACATTATTTATTTTCTTCTATTTATTTTGAGTAATTTCTGAGTAGTTTTTTTGTGACCCTCTCTACTCCGATTCTCCGAAATGATAATACCATTGCAAGTTTCAACATTTTCAGAGTTCATTTTGTAGTGATTTTCAATTTCACGGTCATTTAGCTCTCTAAACAATTAGGTAAATGACCGAAAAACAACAAATGATGTCAGAACATGTTGGAAATTGATGACGTTGCTTTGAATGCTGCATACTGAACACAAAAGAAGTCCGGAGTTCAAATAAGTTTAAAAAACATTGAAGTGCCCATGTAACAGATGAGTTCTCGTCCGAAACCCTGATACTCCGAAAGAGTTTGTCCAGTTTGTACATGAAGTGTGTCCTGTTTTTTCCGTGACCCTCTCTACTCTTTCGCACATGCTATGTGGGTGAAATGATGATACCATGCCAAGTTTCAACATTTTCAGAGTTCATTTTGTAGTGATTTTCAATTTCACGGTCATTTTGCTCTCTAAACAATTAGGTAAATGACCGAAAAACAACAAATGATGTCAGAACATGTTGGAAATTGATGACGTCGCTTTGAATGCTGCATACTGAGCACAAAAGAAGTCCGGAGTTCAAATAAGTTTAAAAAACATTGAAGTGCTCGTGTAACAGATGAGTTCTCGTCCGAAACCCTGATACTCCGAAAGAGTTTGTCCAGTTTGTACAGGAAGTGCGTCCAGTTTTTGCCGTGACCCTATCTACTCTTTCGCACATGCTATGTGGGTGAAATGATGATACCATGCCAAGTTTCAACATTTTCAGAGTTCATTATGTAGTGATTATCAATTTCACGGTCATTTTGCTCTCTAAACAATTAGGTAAATGACCGAAAAACAACAAATGATGTCAGAAGATGTTGGAAATTGATGACGTCGCTTTGAATGCTGCATACTGAACACAAAAGAAGTCCGGAGTTCAAATAAGTTTAAAAAACATTGAAGTGCCCGTGTAACAGATGAGTTCTCGTCCGAAACCCTGATACTCCGAAAGAGTTTGTCCAGTTTGTACAGGAAGTGCGTCCTGTTTTTGCCGTGACCCTCTCTACTCTTTTGCACATGCTATGCGGGTGAAATGATGATACCATGCCAAGTTTCAACATTTTCAGAATTCATTTTGTAGTGATTTTCAATTTCACGGTCATTTAGCTCTCTAAACAATTAGGTAAATGACCGAAAAACAACAAATGATGTGAGAACATGTTGGAAATTGATGACGTCGCTTTGAATGCTGCATACTGAACACAAAAGAAGTTCAGAGTTAAAATAAGTTATTAAAAATAAAAAAGAGGTGCAATGCTGGTTCATTTGCTTCAAGCCTTTCGGAATAGTGTAGACTGCACTGCACATATCTCAGTGGAATCTATGCTATTCCGAAAGGCTTGAAGCTAATCAACATGCAGGTGAGCATTGCACCTCTTCGTCATTGTCTCTGCACTCACGGCTTATAAACCGCTCATACTGCCTCTCTCTTGGCGAGGTGGGACTAAAAATCAGCTTACTAAGAAACTCTAGTACCGGTTCATGGCATGAACCGGTACTAAAGGTCTTCGTGGGGCCCCCATCCAGACCACAGCCGCACTGGCCACATTAGTACCGGTTCGTGGCATGAACCGGTACTAAAGGTTGCCACGAACCAGTACTAATGATGCCCGCCCACCTAGCCATTGGAACCGGCACTAATGGTCACATTAGTGTCGGCTCAAATTCAAACCGGCACTAATGTGCTTCACATTTGACCCTTTTTCTACTAGTGTTACTTTTAACAGTGCGACTGCTACATTTTACCAGTGGCATTGCATAAGAGCGGCTCGAGGCAAAAAACATCAGAAGAGGATATCTGGGTTGGTCCCATTTTTCTTCGGTATGTAGCCACCTTATACTCTGTGAGGCTAGCAAATCTAGTGCTGGACTTACTCTGTTGACTTGTCCCCCAGTCCTTGCTTTCTTTCCTTATTCAACCAGTAGATCGGGTTTATATTGAGTTTGTACTACGTTCCCTGTATTTCCCTATTAGACCTAGAGACCAGTTGGATAGCCAGTCTCTGCTACTTTTCGCCCCCATCATTTCCTCTTTCGACCAAGTCCTAGATTCAGGTAACAAATCTTCCCCCAGCCCTACCCCCTTTCTTCCTTGATTGAACCAAGTACTACTAGATTCGAGTGCATGAACTAGTTGTACCTCTTAACAGTAAAAACATTAGGCGGTTTTCGAACAGCCGACCAATCCTATCTGCAAGGGGGGCTGAGAAATAGTAAATGATACAAATGTAGCGACGTCAGGAGCTCGGGAAGTAGAGCAAGGCCGGTTTCGAAGGAAGTTATACCTGAGGGTCACCGGGATGTCGCTAGGTGGGTGGCGGGAGGCCAGATCTGCCCACACTACGGCAGCGAGGAAGAAGGGGTGGGAGGCCCTCCCTCGCCAGTGATGCTTGGGAGAGAACAACAAGGCACGCTGATCGGGACATGCCGACAGTGGGTAAGAGTCGTCGCCGAGGATGAACATGTGAACGTTGAACCTTCTCACCTTCCCCGGCAGAGAGGATCCAGCTGGATCTGTGACCAGCGGTGAGTAGAGAGAGAGTGTGTGGCCACCACTATCCTGTTTAGTTCTGGAGAGGATGAGACAGTGTGAAGAGAGCAACACTAGCAAGCAAGCGCGGAGGCTCCTACCTATATAGTGAAGTACTAGTTTTCTTTTGTCTACCGGCCGGAGCCCGCTTGAGCTCGGCAATGACTGTCCAGAAGTCTTCATGCATGTGCCCCGGAGGCGCAGTTGTCGTCATTTTGATCTGAAGCACCGCATTATAACATATAACACAAAAAAATGCCACATGACAAGAAATCATAACCTCACTGCCCAAAGGTGACAAGATGAATCCCGACGGACAAACTAGAGGAGGATGAAAGCGCAAATTAAAGATAAACTAGTAGAAAAGGGGTCCGTTGATAGATGTCCTAATTAACATAGCCGGCTTGACCTAGATGGTAACCGAGTAGTCTTCGTGCATGTGCCCCCAATGCTAGCCCAACTCAGTTGTCGCTGTTTAACCCTCGAAGTGATCCGAAGCACATGACACCTAATTTTGCGAGATGACAAGAAACCTTTTTTTAGATTTCTCACTAGAACTACATCCCTATACAACACATCCTGCATGATATGTAGATGATAGCCAATCCAGGAGTGTCTGCTGGAGTCTGGTCACATGCATGGACGAACTGATCTTCCATGTCTTGCAGGGATCGTCCAGGTCACAACGTATGTACTCGTACAACACTTCTCTAGTAGTACTATCGCTCGTCTCACTCTTCTATTAACTCACCCGACTTGCGGGGCCGGGGAGTGTGCCTATGGTCGGTTCTCAATTGCGATCCCACATATGTGTGCAAACGCAATATGACGCGTGTTCCATTTCGAGAGCGGCGTTCCAGACCGACCGACCGTCTGGGGTGCGACGCGAACGCGACGGGCGTGCTGTATACTCCATACATATGTACCGCCATTTTCTTGAGGCTTTGCTGCATGGCGCAATCCATGGATACAAAATTAGTATACTGTACTATTTAAAAGTGAGGGCGGTGCTTTTCCCGCATGGTAGGCGGGGCAGTTCTGTCTAGTTGGTTCGATAGAGACGCGAGAAGATGAGGGAGTAGGCTGCTGCAAATGTAGGGCTGTGTGATTTGATAGAGAGTTACTGCTGGACATGTGGGTCCCGGTGATTTGTCTTGCCATTATCATTTTAACTGCGGTGCTACGACCGGCGTGAGTCTCCCGATTCCTGACCACATCCATACAGGTGCCTCTCCCGATGCTCCACCATGTAAAGGCTGGCTCTTGCTTGACAGCCCACTCCTCCACTTTTTCCTTGCCTCTTTCCCCCACATATGCAAAATGCCATGTAAAACGGGCTTATAGCCCACTATTGTACTTGATCCTAAAGGTGCTAAGCCTGCCACATAGGCATAAAGTATGATGTGGCAAGTTAATTAAGAAGAGAGAGACTAGTTTGGTAACCCCGGGAAGAAAGGGTGATAAGTGCGTGTACCTAGATGAAGCAAACTTAGCAACAAAAAACTAAGCACCTATGCATTGGGGACTTGAGTTGCTAAGCCCTTTAATGCCCATAGCATCTCATCTAAGCACCATTTCATTGGAAGAGGTCACTCCTTGGAAAATGCAATAAATACTACGAAGAAAGAGATAGAGAGAAGTAAACAAAAAATACTCTTATATCCAACCTTATAGCTAACCTTGTTGTATGAGTGACTAAGTGATGACTATGTATGACATGCCAACATCAGATAGCCTAATGCACCATGTTAAATCTCCAAGGGCGCCACCGCGCGAGCGAGGCGACGGTCGTGGTAGGCGCGACCATGATACGGGCTGCTGGCAGCCCTTGCATCTGAGATCGAACGGTCGCATGCTAAGTTGCTGAAAATTTGTAGAATAACCCTCCAGGATAGGATATTCACCCATAGGTCTAGAATCACGCCATGCAACCATTCGATCTCAGATCCAAGGGCTCTCAGAAGCCTATATCATGGGAGAATGGAAAGCTTCGTGTCACCTGTAATTTTCCCGACGATTGGCATGACATCGAATGCCATTTAATTGGGCGTCGAGTAGATGGTACGTCTCCAACGTATCTATAATTTTTGACTGTTCCATGCTATATTATATTCTGTTTTGGACATTATTGGGCTTTATTATACACTTTTATATTATTTTTGGGACTAACCAATTAACCGGAGGCCCAGCCCAGAATTGTTGTGTTTCGCCTATTTCAGAGTTTCGCAGAAAAAGAATATCAAATGGAGTCCAAACGGAATGAAACCTTCGGGAACATGATTTTTGGAACGAACATGATCCAGAGGACTTGGACCCTACGTCAAGAAAGCAACCAGGAAGGCACGAGGTGGGGGCGCGCCTACCCCCCTAGGCACGCCCTCCACCCTCATGCGGCCCACGTTGCTCCACCGACGTACTTCTTCCTCCTATATATACCTAAGTACCCCCAAGCTACGAGATACGGAGCAAAAACCCTAATTCCACCACCGCAACCTTCTGTACCCGTGAGATCCCATCTTGGGGCCTTTTCTGGAGCTCCACCGAAGGGGGCATCGATCACAGAGGGCTTCTACATCAACACCATAGCCTCTCCGATGATGTGTGAGTAGTTTACTTCAGACCTTCTCCATTGTTACTAGCTAGATGGCTTCTTCTCTCTTTTTGGATCTCAATACAATGTTCTCCCCCTCTCTTGTGGATATCTATTCGACGTAATCTTGTTTTGCGGTGTGTTTGTTGAGACCGATGAATTGTGGGTTTAGGATCAAGTTTATCTTTGAACAATATTTGAATCTTCTCTGAATTCTTTTATGTATGATTGGTTATCTTTGCAAGTCTCTTATTATCAGTTTGGTTGGCCTACTAGATTGATATTTCTTGCAATGGGAGAAGTGCTTAGCTTTGGGTCCAATCTTGCGGTGTCCTTTCCTAGTGACAGTAGGGGCAGCAAGGCACGTATTGTATTGTTGCCATCGAGGATAACAAGGTGGGGTTTATATCATATTGCATGAGTTTATCCCACTACATCATGTCATCTTGCTTAAAGCATTACACTGTTCCTTTGAACTTAATACTCTAGATGCATGCTCGATAGCGGTTGATGTCTGAAGTAATAGTAGTAGTTGCAGGCAGGAGTCGGTCTACTTGTCTCGGACGTGATGCCTATACATAGCTAGATATTCTCATAACTATGCTCAGTTCTGTCAATTGCTCAATAGTAATTTGTTTACCCACCGTAATACTTATGCTCTCGACAGAAGCCACTAGTGAAACTTATGGCCCCCGGGTCTATTTTCTATCATAATAATCTTCCATTAACAAGCTATTTCTGTTACCGTTTTTATTTTGCTTTATTTACTTTGGATCTTTATCATAAAATTACCAAAAATATTATCTTATCATATCTATCATATGTCACTTTCATAAGTGACCGTGAAGGGATTGACAACCCCTTTATTGCGTTGGTTGTGAGGATTTTATTTGTTTGTGTAGGTGCGAGGGACTCGTGCGTGGCCTCCTACTGGATTGATACCTTGGTTCTCAAAAATCGAGGGAAATACTTACGCTACTTTGTTGCATCACCCTTTCCACTTCAACGGAAAACTAACATAGTGCTCAAGAGGTAGCAAGAAGGATTTCTGGCGCCGTTGCGGGGGAGTCTACGCAAAAGTCAATATACCAAATACCCAACACAAACCCTTATCTCCCGCATTACATTATTTGCCATTTGCCTCTCGTTTTCCTCTCCCCCACTTCACCCTTTCCGTTTTATTTGCCCTCTCCCTTTGTCCTCCTTCTCTTTCCCTATTTGCCTCTTTTTGCCCGTTTCTTGTTTGCCTGTCTGTTGGATTGCTTAACTGTCATGATGGCTCAAGATAATACCAAATTGTGTGACTTTACTAATACCAACAACAATGATTTTATTAGCACTCTGATTGCTCCTCTTACTGATGCTGAATCTTGTGAAATTAATGCTGCTTTGCTGAATCTTGTCATGAAAGATCCGTTTTCCGGCCTTCCTAGTGAATATGCCGCTACCCATCTAAACAACTTTGTTGATTTGTGTGATATGCAAAAGAAGAAAGATGTGGAAAATGATATTGTTAAATTGAAGCTATTTCCTTTTTCACTTAGAGATCGTGCTAAAGCTTGGTTTTCGTCTTTGCCTAAAAATAGTATTGATTCATGGAATAAGTGCAAAGATGCTTTTGTCTCTAAGTATTTTCCTCCCGCTAAGATGATCTGTCTTAGAAATGATATTATGAATTTTAAGCAACTTGATCATGAACATGTTGCACAAGCTTGGGAGAGGATGAAATTAATGATAAATGATTGCCCTACACATGGTTTGAATTTGTGGATGATTATACAAAAAATTTATGCCGGATTGAATTTTCCTTCTAGAAATCTTTTAGATTCGGCCACTGGAGGCACTTTTATGGAAATCACTTTAGTAGAAGCTACTAAAGTGCTAGATAGTATTATGGTTAATTATTCTCAATGGTACACTGAAAGATCTACTAATAAGAAAGTGCATGCGATAGAAGAAATTAATGTTTTGAGTGGAAAGATGGATGAACTTATCAAATCATTTGCTAATAAAAGTGTTTGTTTTTATCCTAATGATATGCCTTTGTCTACTTTGATTGAAAATAATAATGAATCTATGGATGTGAATTTTGTTGGTAGCAACAATTTTGGTAATAACGCGTATAGAGGAAACATTAATCCTAGGTCGTATCCTAGTAATTACTCTAATAATTATGATAATTCCTACAACAATTCCTATGGAAATTTTAATAAGATGCCCTCTAAATTTCAGACTAGTGTTAAGGAGTTTATGAATTCACAAAAGAATTTCAATGCTTTGCTTGAAGGAAAAATTCTTAAAGTTGATGAATTGGCTAGGAACGTTGATAGAATTTCTCTTGATGTTGATTCTTTGAAACTTAGATCTATTCCACCTAAGCATGATATCAAAGAGTCTCTCAAAGCCATGAGAATGTCCATTGATGAGTGCATAGAAAGAACCGCTAGGATGCGTGCTAAGAAAGATTGTTTTGTGAAAGCGTGTTCTTCTAGTTTACATGAAAATAAAGATGAAGATCTAAAAGTTATTGATGTGTCCCCTATTAATTCTTTGTTTTGCAATATTAATCTTGATAATGATGGGACTGAATATGATCCACCTTTACCTAGAAGGCGTTCGAAAAATTCGGAGTCTTTAGATCTTGATGATAAAATTGTTAAAAGTGGGATTGAAGAGGTCAAAACTTTGAATATTAAGGAACACACTATTTTGGATTTCAAGGAATTTAATTATGATAATTTCTCTTTGATATATTGTATTTCCTTGTTGCAATCCGTGCTGAATTCTCCACATGCTCGTAGTCAAAATAAAGCTTTTACTAAACATATCGTTGATGCTTTGATGCAATCTTATGAAGAAAAACTTGAGTTGGAAGTTTCTATCCCTAGAAAACTTTATCATGAGTGGGAACCTACTAGTAAAATTAAAATTAAAGATCATGAATGCTATGCTTTGTGTGATTTGGGTTCTACTGTTTCCACGATTCCAATGACTTTGTGTGATTTGCTAGGTTTCCGTGATTTTGATGATTGCTCTTTAAACTTGCACCTTGCGGATTCCACTATTAAGAAACCTATGGGAAGTATTAATGATGTTCTTATCGTTGCAAATAGGAATTATGTGCCCATAGATTTTATTGTTCTTGACATAGATTGCAATCCTTCATGTCCTATTATTCTTGGTAGACCTTTCCTTAGAACGATTGGTGCAATTATTGATATGAAGGAAGGGAATATTAGATTCCAATTTCCGTTAAGGAAAGGTATGGAACACTTACCTAGAAAGAAAATTAAATTACCATTTGAATCTATTATGAGAGCCACTTATGGATTGCCTACCAAAGATGGCAATACCTAGATCTATCTTCGCTTTTATGCCTAGCTAGGGGCGTTAAACGATAGCGCTTGTTGGCAGGCAACCCAATTTTATTTTTATTCCTTGCTTTTTGCTCCTGTTTAGTAATAAATAATTTATCTAGCTTCTATTTTGGTTGTGTTTTTTGTGTTTAATTAGTGTTTGTGCCAAGTAGAACCGTTGGGAAGACTTGTGGAAAGTCTTTTCGATCTTGCTGTAAAAAACAGAAATTTTAGCGTTCACGATAATTGCTGCCATTTTTATTTGGAAGGTGGTATTTAGTTAATTCATTTTTCAGATGATTAATAGGTAAATTCCTCACGTCCCAAAATTTATTTTATAATTTTTGCGGTTCCAGAACTTGCGTTAGCTATAGATTACTACAGACTGTTCTGTTTTTGACAGATTCTGTTTTTGTGTGTTGTTTGCTTATTTTGATGAATCTATGGCTAGTAAAATAGTTTATAAACCATAGAGAAGTTGAAATACAGTAGGTTTAACACCAATATAACTAAATAATGAGTTCATTACAGTACCTTGAAGTGGTGTTTTGTTTTCTTTCGCTAACGGAGCTCACGAGATTTTCTATTTTGAGTTTTGTGTTGTGAAGTTTTCAAGTTTTGGGTAAAAGATTTGATGGATTATGGAACAAGGAGTGGAAAGAGCCTAAGCTTGGGGATGCCCATGGCGCCCCAAGATAATCTAAGGCCACATAAAATCCAAAGCTTGGGGATGCCCCGGAAGGCATCCCCTCTTTCGTCTACTTCTATCGGTAACTTTACTTGGAGCTATATTTTTATTCACCACATGATATGTGTTTTGCTTGGAGAGTCTTGTATTATTTGAGTCTTTATTTTTTAGTTTACCCCAATCATCTTTGCTGTACACAACTTTTGAGATAAACTCACATGATTTGAAAATTATTAGAATACTCTATGTGCTTCACTTATATCTTTTGAGTTATATAGTTTTTGCTCTAGTACTTCACTTATATCTTTTAGAGCACGGTGGTGGATTTTTTTTATACGAACTATTATTCTCTCATGCTTCACTTATATTATTTTGAGAGTCTTAAACAGCATGGTAATTTACTTAAACTGGGAAAGTAATCCTAATATGCTAGGCATTCAAGATTAGTAAAAAAAATATGAGTGTGCTGAATACTAAGAGAAGTTTGATACTTGATAATAGTTTTGAGATATTGAGATGGTGATATTAGAGTCATGCTAGTTGAGTAGTTGTGAATTTGAGAAATACTTGTGTTGAAGTAATCCTAATATGCTATGCATTCAAGATTAGTAAAAAAAATATGAGTGTGCTGAATACTAAGAGAAGTTTGATACTTGATAATTGTTTTGAGATATGGAGATGGTGATATTACAGTCATGCTAGTTGAGTAGTTGTGAATTTGAGAAATACTTGTGTTGAAGTTAGTGATCCCCGTAGCATGCACGTATGGTGAACCGTTATGTGATGAAGTCGGAGCATGATTTATTTATTGATTGTCTTCCTTATGAGTGGCGGTCGGGGACGAGCGATGGTCTTTTCCTACCAATCTATCCCTGAGGAGCATGCGCGTAATACTTTGTTTCGATAACTAATAGATTTTTGCAATAAGTATGTGAGTTCTTTATGACTAATGTTGAGTCCATGGATTATACACACTCTCATCCTTCCACCATTGCTAGCCTCTCTTATACTGCGCACCTTTCGCCGGTGTCATACACCCACCATATACCTTCCTCAAAACAGCCACCATACCTAACTATCATGGCATTTCCATAGCCATTCCGAGATATATTTCCACACAACTTTCCGCCGTTCCATTTACTATGACACGCTCCATCATTGTCATATTGCTTTGCATGATCATGTAGTTGACATTGTATTTGTGGCAAAGCCACCGTTCATAATTCTTTCATGCATGTCACTCATGCATCATTGCATATCCTGGTACACCGCCGGAGGCATTCACATAGAGTCATATTTTGTTCTAATTATTGAGTTGTAATTGTTGAGTTGTAAGTAAATAAAAGTATGATGATCATCATTTTTAGAGCATTCTCCCAAGTGAGGAAAGGATGATGGAGACTATGATTCCCCCACAAGTCGGGATGAGACTACGGACTAAATAAAAAAAAGAGGCGAAAAAACAGAAAAGGCCAAAATAAAAAAATGAGAGAAAAAGAGAGAAGGGACAATGCTACTATATTTTTACCACACTTGTGCTTCAATGTAGCACCATGATCTTCATGATAGAGAGTCTCCTATGATATCACTTTCATATACTAGTGTGAATTTTTCATTATAGAACTTGGCTTTTATATTCCAATGATGGGCTTCCTCAAAATGCCCTAGGTCTTCGTGAGCAAGCGAGTTGGATGCACACCCACTTAGTTCCTTTTGTTGACCTTTCATATACTTATAGCTCTAGTGCATCTGTTGCATGGCAATCCCTACTCACTCACATTGATATCTATCAATGGGCATCTCCATAGCCCGTTGATACGCCTAGTTGATGTGAGACTATCTTCTCCCTTTTTGACTTCTCCACGACCACCATTCTATTCCACATATAGTGCTATGTCCATGGCTCACGCTCATGTATTGTGTGAAGATTGAAAAAGTTTGAGAACACCAAAAGTATGAAACAATTGCTTGGCTTTTCGTCAGGGTTGTGCATGATTTAAATACTTTGTGTGGTGAAGATAGAGCATAGACAGACTATATGATTTTGTAGGGATAACTTTCTTTGGCCATGTTATTTTGAGAAGACATAAATGCTTAGTTAGTATGCTTGAAGTATTATTATTTTTATGTCAATATTAAACTTTTGTCTTGAATCTTTTGGATCTGAATATTCATACCACAATTAAGAGAATTACATTGAAATAATGCCAAGTAGCATTCCACATCAAAAATTATATTTTTATCATTTACCTACTCGAGGACGAGCAGGAATTAAGCTTGGGGATGCTTGATATGTCTCCAACGTATCTATAATTTTTGATTGTTCCATGCTATATTATACTCTGTTTTGGACATAATTGGGCTTTATTATACACATTTATATTATTTTTGGGACTAAACTATTAACCGGAGGCCCAGCCCAATATTGCTGTTTTTTTGCCTATTTCAGAGTTTCGCAGAAAAAGAATATCAAACGCAGTCCAAGCGGAATGAAACTTTCGGGAACGTGATTTATGGAATGAACGTGATCCAGAAGACTTGGACCCTACATCAAGAAAGCAACCAGGAAGGCACGAGGTAGGGGCGCGCCTACCTCCCCCCCTAGGCGCGCCCTCCACCCTCGTGGGGCCCACGTTGCTCCACCGAGGTACTTCTTCCTCCTATATATACCTATGTACCCCCAAACTACCATATACGGAGGAAAAACCCTAATTCCACAGCCGCAACCTTCTGCGCCCGTGAGATCTCATCTTGGGGCCTTTTCCGGAGTTCGCCAAAGGGGGCATCGATCACGGAGGGCTTCTACATCAACACCATAGCCTCTCCGATGACGTGTGAGTAGTTTACTTCAGACCTTCGGGTCCATAGTTATTAGCTAGATGGCTTCTTCTCTCTTTTTGGATCTCAATACAATGTTCTCCCCCTCTCTTGTGGAGATCTATTCGATGTAATCTTGTTTTGCGGTGTGTTTGTTGAGATCGATGAATTGTGGGTTTATGATCAAGTTTATCTTTGAACAATATTTGAATCTTCTCTGAATTCTTTTATGTATGATTGGTTATCTTTGCAAGTCTCTTCGAATTATGAGTTTGGTTTGTCCTACTAGATTGATCTTTCTTGCAATGCGAGAAATGCTTAGCTTTGGGTTCAATCTTGCGGTGTCCTTTCCAAGTGACAGTAGGGGCAGCAAGGCACGTATTGTATTGTTGCCATCGAGGATAACAAGAAGGGGTTTATATCCTATTGCATGAGTTTATCCCTCTACATCATATAATCTTGCTTAAAGCGTTATTCTGTTCCTTTGAACATAATATTGTAGATGCATGCTGGATAGCGGTCGATGTGTGGAGTAATAGTAGTAGATGCAGACAGGAGTTGGTCCACTTATTTCGGATGTCATGCCTATATACATGATCATACCTAGATATTCTCATAACTATGCTCAATTCTGTCAACTGCTCCACAGCAATTTGTTTACCCACCGTAATACATATGCTCTTGAGAGAAGCCACTAGTGAAACCTATGGCCGCCGGGTCTATTTTTTATCATATTAATCTTCCATTAACAAGATATTTCTTTTACAGGTTTTATTTTTCTTTATTTACTTGCATCTTTATTCATAAAATTACCAAAAATGTTATTTTATCATATCTATCAGATCTCACTTTCGTAAGTGACCGTGAAGGGATTGACAACCCCTTTATTGCATTGGTTGTGAGGATTTTATTTGTTTGTGTAGGTGCGAGGGACTCGCGCGTGGCCTCCTACTGGATTGATACCTTGGTTCTCAAAAACTAAGGGAAATACTTACGCTACTTTGCTGCATCACCCTTTCCTCTTCAAGGGAAAAACAATGCAGCGCTCAAGATGTAGGAGTATACATGACATTAATTGGGCCCTCATAGTACTGTGCATGAATCCATTTATCCACAAGGCAAGCCACTACCCTTCCATTCGCACGCGCCCCCCACTCAACATTTACAATCGATAAACCACTGGTAGTCGTCCCGTCCTTTCACATTATGGCAGTTCCACTAATCCTAACCCTCCTCCCAAATCCATGGCGTCCCAAATATCCATGATCGGCGGTGAGTACAAGGTTAGAAACATCACCGGCGATGAGTTCTACGTCATCTACACCCGTTCTTCCACAAAGGTGAAATAATGCCTTGCTCGCTTCAAACGCATGTTCGAAAACTCAAATGATGAGTGGGTCGCTGGGCTAGATGTTGAGTACACCACAGTCCTGGGAAGCGAGAAGAATCTAAAGGAGGAAGAGAAGAAGAAGCCCGCCGTGATCCAGGTTTGCGTGCATGACTTATGCTTGGTCTACCACATATGCCATGCCGATGTTGAGTGCCAGGATTTTAAGAATTTCCTCAAGGACGGCCGAGTCAAATCCGTTATTGTAGACTTTAGGAATGACAGGGATGTCCTGGATCGGATAGGCCTTGTTGTAGGCAACCCCTTTGACCTCCAGAAGAAAGGGCTGGTGCCCTCCCGTGATCAGCCTTCAATGCTGACCCTAGCAGGAGCCATGGTTCATCCTTCGTACGGTACACTGAAGAAACCTTCGTTCAAGTTTCATCATGCATGGGAGTGGAATGTACTAGATATAGACCACATCCACTACGATGCAATGGATGGCTACCTTTGTTTCAATATCTACAAAGGTTGGATGAAGAGCAAGAGCCAAGTATGCGTTTCAAGCAAAGAAGTATCGGCTAAGAGGAAGAGGGACAAGGACGAAGTCGAGGACGTGGATGAGGAGTGCCAGTAAGGTGGCAGTGTCGTTGCTCATGGTGGTTCTAATGCAGTGTCTACCGGATTAGTTGCTTAGTTTAATTTTAGGTGTGCTTAGTTTTATTTGAGGGGTGTGTTGTGCTGAGCCCCCAGCAGCACTATGTTATGTCTCTTCTCGTTATATTTCGTACATTTTATCTTTTAGTTGGTATAGTACTACCACTCATTTCTTCACATTATATGCGTACTATATATATGGCCAACATCATATAGCCAATAGTTTAGTTGTCAAAGAATTTCAGGGTGCTTAGTTTTGTCAGAGAATTCCAGGGTGCTTGGTTTTATTTGAGGGGTGTGTTGTGTTGGACACCATTAACTTATCATTGTGAGAATCGTCTTATTTTTGTCATGTAACAAGGTCAACGGGTTTGACGTGAAAACAACAATGTCTAATGGCATTTCTGATCAAACATCTAACTTAACGATGCCACTTTTTAGATATCTAATTGCATTTTTAGCAGGCATCTCACGGATCGATGGCATTTTTTGAGTAATTGTAACTTCTAATGGCAAAACTGAGTAGTGATACACAACTAGTGGAATAAATAATAAGAACCCAAGAATTAAATAGGTATGCTAATTTCTTTATTTCTTTATACCTTTGTGTGCAAAACAATATACGCTGCCTCCCCCCATATTTTCTTTACAGAGGCAACATAGAACTATATGAGTGCCCTGTTAAATTTTGGAATTATTTCAGGTTCGTTTGGCTATTTTTATACATTAATTGAGTTTCTGGTCATTTAACGTGCATAATTCAAATTTAAACTACAAGCACATGCTCCCGTGCTACAAAGTTGATTGAAAAATCACATGTGTGTCCTCGGGTGAATTTCTTGGTCCCATGCAAGAAATGGGAATGAAATTCAAACATCTGGGCATCGTGGCTCGGCCGAGAACATTAAGAAGCTTGGTTTTAAAATTCTTCTAAATCCAAAACACGCCTGAAAATCATGAAACATGGCATGGTGTCATGTCATGGTATTACCATGTTGTGGTAAAAAAATTGCAGAATAGGAACAAGTTTTGGTATAAGTTTATTGCAAATCGGAGCTTCTCTCAAGAAGGCTCGTGGTTCTGAGAGGGAACGTGTCACCTCTGTGTGCATAATTCAAATTTTAAGTACAAGCACATTCTCAAGTGCACCAAAACTGGTTAAAAATCATATGTGTGTCCTCCGGTAAATTTCTAGGTCCCATGCCAGAAATGGGAATAAAATTCAAACATCTGGGCATCATGGCTCGGCTGGAAACATTGAGAAACTTGGTTTTTTAATTCCTGTAAATCCGAAACTCGCATGAAAATCATGACACTTGGCTTGGTGTCATGACATGTTACCAACATGCTGTGGCAATTTTGCTGTCCGATTTGTGAAGGCGCACACATTAACAATCAAAAAAGTCATTTTGGAACAAGTGCTATCATGTCACAAACGGAAACATAAGTATTATTGAAATAGTGGGTGTTCTATTTACCATTTACATGCTGCCACATGTCCCCTTTTTTATTAGCTAGGAGGCTCCATGCAGGGTAGCTATTTGAGTACGGGAGGCGTGCGAGCCCTTTGACCTCCATCAGCCGTCCACCCCTCTCCCAAGGTCTCCATTAATGGCGCCCGAGCCTCTGTTTAATGGCGTGGCAATGTCTCACTCGACTGAGATTTAAGAGAGAAAAAAGAAAAATCTGAAAAGAAAATTTTGCACTGATCTTGATGTATGATCCGACAGACCTATATAGCATCTACTGCGACTTATAGCAAGACTGATCAATATATATATAAGGACGACAAGAATGGATAATAATTGTATTACATAATTAGGAAGATAATTAAAAAAGCTACATGTGGTTACGCCCGAAATACACAAGGGCAAAAGAAGAAGGAAGACGCATACAACGATCTGGCTCACTGATCTCTACTTTCTTTATGCGCTGCAGGTGGCGGAGACTAGCTCTCGCGGCGGGCGATGATCTCTTTCATCAGTTTTCATGTCCTTAATACGCTGCTTGGAAGCATCCATGGATTCCTCCACCAGCCTGTTGTGCTTGATGCGGAGCATGGCATTCTCGTCCATAAGTTTCTTGATGATGACGCCCATCCTCTACAACAAGGCAGCGGTCTCCTCCTCCTGTGTAACATCCCAAATTTTCAATTTCGAATGTTATGTATTAGATCATCATTGCATATCACATTTTATTGCATTTTGGCGTGATCCTAGAAATTCTACGCAACTCAAGGACCTACGGAGAGAGTTGGGGATTTCATTATTTTCATATTCGTGTTTTCGCAAATTTTGAAAAGAGTATCATTTGATTTTTATTATTTTCTCTTTGAATATTTATATTGTAAAAATAAAAGAGAGAGAATAAATCACTTCCTCAAAATAGAGAAATATCGAAGATTTAATATTAAAATAAAATAAGATTTTTATTCAGAGTTTTATCATTATTTTATTTCAATTAGGAAAAAAATGTGTTTTTCAAAATTGCATTTTAGGCCCCAGTAAATGTTCACCTTGTCCGGCTTATTTTTAGAGGATGGGGAAAATTTCTTTCGGAATTTTTGGAGTATGTTTAGTATTTCTTTTATTTCTTTTTCTGCACGTCGGAATTATTAAAAAAAAGTCAAACCGACTCCGGGCCGTACCCGAGCGGGAATCTGCCCGGGGAGGCTTTATAAGCCCCGCCGGCCGAGCCCAGAGGCCCATCAGCCCGAGCCCCAGAACCCTAGCCGTCGCGCCGCCATGCCGCCCCATCGCCCGCGCCGCCGCACCGTCGCCACGCCGCCCTGTCGGCCGCGCCGCCGCACGCGCCACCGCACCGTACCGCCTCGCCGCCGAGCCGCCGTACAGCACCAGAGCCCGCCACGTCGCCGGACCACCGCCGGACCCGAGGTAGCCACCTCGGTTTTCGTGAGAAAATCGTTTGGTTTTTTTTCGAAACCGTAGATCCTTTTATTATTTTATTAGATCCGGTTCGGTTTATTTTTGGTTTAGTTATTTAGCAAACACCCGTTTTTACGTTCGTTTTAACAAATGGTTTTCACCGTTTAGCCTAAGACAGCGAACGTCCGTTTGTTAGCCTGTTCGTCAGTTTTTCTTTTTCTCGGATTTTCCTTGATTATTTTCAATCGAGATTTCTGATCCGATTTTCGTTTTAGTATAACTTTTCGCTCGTTTATCAGAATCAGGCGATTCAAGTGCCTATAGTTTCGTCTCGAAACCCTCTTTCCGTTTAATCAACTTAAACAAGTTTTTTCTACTATAAAATTTGACTTTAGTCAAGATTAGTAAACGAATCTTGTTTCTTTCGAAGTTTGAGTTTCGTTGCTCCGTTTGATTTGATTCTTTTTGCAAACCAGAGTTCTTAAGTTGAACTTTCTGGTTAGATCTCTTATTTGAGTTTTAACTGTCCCCTTGCTTGATTGCTTATTGTATGCTTGTTTGATTGCGATAGAGTACCCGGAGTGCGAAGCGTGCTACATCGAGTCTCTAGGTTTCACGAATCATCACCAAGGAAAGTAACACTTTGATCATACCTCTTTACTACCCAGTTTTATTGCATTAGATCAATCCTGAAACAGTTGCATGGTTAGGATCTGAATAAATTGTGGGTTGGGGAGTAGATGAGGTAGCACCTATTCACCTGTTTGCTATCAAACCCTGGGAGTTACTTCTACGTTATGCTTACATTGCCATGCTATGCTCGTAGACGTGGATTGGGTTTGAGTGTATTCCATGACAGAGTGTGAGATTGTTAAATTAATGGTTCAACTTAAGTTGGCAACTTTAATACACATCTGGGTGGATTGAGGTACCTGGGGAACCTAGTGATTGCCTGTATTTTTTGGAAATCCCGGTGTACCATGTGATTTTCCTATGGACCGCCGCCCAGGCTCAAAGAGGATCATAAGATTATTCATGCTCGAAACTTCCGTGTGCAGCCACATGCCATTATGGGCTCTCGCATAGTTGATTAAGTCGTGTGAACCCTTACAGTGGTAGACTAGCAGATGTAGGGGATGTAGGTGTACCGGTCTACCCATCGTAAGGTGCTAACGCTTCTGAAAGACTGTGTCTCGGTCATCCGTTTCTCAAACACCTTGTAGTGCGAGAAATCCAACGGAGGAGATCAAGTCTTGTGGGGAAAAATGCACAAACCTCTGCAAAGTGTACAAACTAATCATGGTTAGCCGTGTCCCCGGTTATGGACATCTTGAGTATCTGGTTCTTGGATTATCATGTGGATCTCAACACTCTTCAATATAAATTTGATTGGGCTAATGATTACTTTCAATTGGGATTGAGAGGGGGTTTACCTTCTCAATATTCTCAACCAACTTTGTAGCTAAATAAAATATATTCCTTTGTAGTAGGGAAAAATTGGCTTTTCGCAAAACCTATTAACCATACAGCCTCCACTAGCCATATATGCATGTAGTGATAGCTTTACATTGTTCATTACTCTCTTGTGTTACATAGCCAGCATATTCTATGTGTTGACCTGTTTTCGGGCTGCAACGTATCATGTTGCGGACTTTTCAGACGACGAGTAAGGAGCCTTAGGTCGTGCTGTTTCACTCAGTGATGCCGTTGGAGTTGACGGACTCACTTTATCTTCCAAGCCTTCCGCTGTTATCGTATTAGATGGCCTTAAGCCATATTTATTGTAATAAGTTCTCTTTTGAGACATTCGATGTAATAAGTGTGTGATTTCTACTCTGTTATAAATCCTCAAGTACTGTGTGTGTCAGCATTACCGATCCAAGGATGACACTGATGCACAGAGATTAGACTATTTCAGGTATGGTTGCTACATCCTGCTTCGCCCTTCCCGCGATCTTCGCCTTCAGCAGGTCATGCTTGCCCCAGAGCTTCGCATTGCCGTCCCCTAGTTGTCAGATGACATCGGTAGCCTCGTCCTGCACCCATGCCCAGCCGGAGATCAGATCGATCTAGCTATGGACCATCGCATGCATGCGCCTGTAAGAGTCCTCGCCTGCCCGCGAGAAATTTTCCTAGGCCGCTGCGGCACGGCGGGACCTCCGTGCTGCTTCGGCGGCGCAGCGAGACATCTCTGCTGCTTCCGCGGCATGGCCGGTCTAGTCTGCTACATCGACATCGCGGCGGGACCTTCGTGCCGCTTCGGTGGCGTGGCGGGACCTCAGTGCTGCTACTGCTGCACGGCTGGATATGTCGGCTACTTTCGCGGCGAGGCGGGACATCTCTCGTGCTTCCTCTTCCATGCTCATCTCTCCCTAGTGGAAATCTCTCGATCCAGAACTCACACTGGCTATGGCATGATGGACTTGATTGTTTTTTGTGGATGAGGAGTTGAGGAGGAATGTGCAGTCATCTTAGAATAGTAGTATTTATAACTGAGTACTACTAATACGCTCCTAAGTGGGAAACCGTTTAGGTTGTGATCGGTGTGAACAGGTTTGCAATTAAATATAGCGTGGTAGTAGTAGTAATTTGGACTGTGACGAGACGCGCTCAAAATTTATTGTCGGTTCTAGTTTCGAAGTGCGGCACTATTCCCGAATGGTGTAACGCCGGTGTAACGTCGGCTCGTTTTCTCGGCCGTGGTGTAGCATATGCCATGGTACTAGTTCTTTTTCTACTGCTGTGTACGTGCAAAAACCGGCATCGTCGGATACATATCTTATGCTTGGCGTTCGACAGGAATAGCCTCGTGGCGAGCTATAGAATAGTCTTTTTTCCAGACGCATTACACCTATCTCTCGGGACTTCTTGCACGCACCATCACTGCTCCCTAGGTCGGTGCCACCCACATACACTTGTACTCTGAGAAGAGGTGCATGCACGAACGCGTCCTCTCTCACACACGCATCTGTAGCTACGAATTGTAGTGTTCTCAACCATCCGATTGGCTCTTCCATAGGTGTCACGTTGCTCCTTGGCCTTGAGATTGAGAATTTTAAAACGCGGAGGCTAAGATGGAGGCATGAGGTTTTGGTTAATGTGCGGGCCGCACATGGCACCAACACGACACGAGCTTCGTCTACCAGGTGCGCATGCAGTCGGGTGAGTTGTCCAAGTATAGACACAACCAGGCCCTCGTTGTTATCCGCGCCTTGACTTTGGCTGGTCATAGTGGAGAGGAACATCGACTAGTTACTAGTCTATGTTACTAGTACCTTCATAGTGGGTAGTGTCATATAGTATATGCATAATTTGGCGACGAGCGCTCTCTATATGTGCCACCTTTTTTTATTTCATCTTGTTAGTTTTGCTCGATGGCACGATCCGTCGATGCTACTACTATACAAATGTATACATTTTTTAAAAGGCTAGAGGGCGGGGCAGTCTAGCTTGGTCCTTTTCATGAGAGGCGAGGGCCTTTGTGATTTGACGGCTCATTACTGCTGGAAGGCGGGGCCTTGTGATTTGACTGCTCGTATAAATATGTCGATGACCTGAGGAGGAGCAAAGAATCGTGTGGTATACTCAAGTTTTCCACTAGAGTAGTACTAGTACGACGGAGGAGCACAAAACACGGCAACCCAGTGCCATATGGCGATAAAAAAATTATCTAATTTGCTAGTCATACCATTGTTAGCATCGTTCGATTCATGCCTCGCAGAGAACGTGACACGTGATGTGAAACACCCGAAGCAAAATAAGAAACACAGGAGCAAAAGAAGAAGGAAGATTATCACCCCAAATGATCTAATTCGCAGCGGAGTCGTAACTGCGTCTTCATCGCCTCCATGACCTCCATCTCCTTGCGCGTCTCCTCCGCCATCTACTTTATTCTTTCCATGACGCGGGATTTCTTGACGCGAGCCTTCATCATCTGTTCCACGGCTGCATTACATACCTTGACAGGAGTCGGGTGCTCGATGTGGAGCTTCACCAACTCCTCCTTTTGTTCCATGACGAGGGCCTACAACATCTTCATCGAGGAACTACTACTCTCATGCAGCTTCTTCCAGCCGGCGTTCTTCTCCTTCAGTAGGTCGAGCTCATGGCAGAGCTTCGCCTTGTCCTCCTGAAGTTGCAGGATTTCGTAGGTCGCCTTCTTCTCCAAGGAAATGCTCTTCTTCAGCAACATCACCAAGCCGGTGGTCAACTCCCCCTACTTATTGAGCTCAGCAGGCATGACGTCGAGGCTCTACTTCAGCAGCTCCACCAAGCCGTGGATGAACTCCTTCTGCTTATTCAGGTGCTTATTGAGCTGATCGGGCATGCCGTTGAGGGATAACGACTCCAGCGCCGCCAGCTCGGCATGTTCACCTCCGCGGCTAGGGCGCTCCTGGGAGCCATTGCCAGCCCGTGAGAGATCTTTCGAGGTCTCTGCGTGGCGGCGAGCCCTCTCTTTTTTTCTGCAGCCTTGGTTGCTGCTCCCTTATTACGAGTAGTTCTCGACCTAGATCTCTGCGCACCGGACATGGCAAGGACGGACGAAGAAGAAGCACTTATGAGGAGGAAAGGTAGAGTAATTTTTGGTTAGGTAGTTCCCCTTTTTATAACCTAAGTACTAGCACTAGTACTAATACCTACATAGTGGGAACATGTTCAGGTTTGGTACGTACTAGTAGGTGTGAGCAGGCTTGCAATTAATTGTAGCACTAGTACTTTCGAATGTGATGGGAACAAGGTAAAGATAAATTGATGGGTTCTGATTTCGAGGCCCAAAACGACTCCCGATGAGTTTAATGGAACATAAATTTCAAGTAGACTACACTGCTCAGATGCGTAAATATTATGTTACTGTCAAAAATTGGCACAAAATACGAAGGAGACCAATGGAAGTACTACTAGCAACCCATGATTTAACTACTCGCATGGGCACAGTGGAGTAGTAATGTCTTTCTTCTGCCCTCACGTCCAGTTAATTTGCATGCGCTATATTAATTGACCATCAATGAAGTGAAGGACTTTACATGCGTCAAATTATCACATGGGGTGGATCTTGGTACAAAATTGCGTCCAGCCGTGTACCCGCGTGTGCGTGCGAGGGAATAAGTATGTGTGTGGCATGCGTGCACATCTTCGCTTCGTGCATGTACCGCCAGTGTGGCTCAGGGAGGACGATTACATTCTTCTGGAACCAGCAGCATGTCACTGTGATCAATCCACACAAGGATGTCGCGACAACGCCTCCACATGTGCCACGTGGCTTCATGAACTATAAGAAAGACACTGTGTAGCGTGCCATTTTGTTTTGCACATACTAGGAGTACTAGTAAAGTACATGTGCATTGCACGCGTTAAATTTTGCAACCAAATTATGAATAAATACCACACTATAGCATGTAAGCTCTGAGTTATATATGCCTGATGTAGACCTTCGTTTAATTCTTATAGTTCATATCATTCAAAATCAGTTAGTTTTTATAAAAAACCAAGGGCGTCAATGATTCGTAGGATTTCCAAAATGCGGGAATAGGAAGAACATGCGATTAGAGTGGAATGTCGTCTTGAATCCTACAGGATTGTACGAGTGTTTGATTGTGCATAGAAAAAACGCAGAAGTTTTTCAAAGAGGTTTGAGTGGATAGGATGTTTCCGATGAAATCTAGTGCAAATGAATCATATGGAAAAATTGTATGGTTTACAATCCTACGAATCAAACAACCAAGATAGGAAAATTTCCTCAGGATTAGAATCCTCCAAAATTCCTTTGAGAATCATTTGAATCAAAGAAGCCCTTAATCTATTTTAGGATTCATAGAATTATGTGTTATAAAGCATAAAGTAAAAACAAATAATGGCAATTCAACTAGAAAAAAAGTTTGGATAGTTATGATACGGAAGATTCTAGAACAAAGGAGAACCACTGTTGTCTTGAGATTTGTGCATTATGCTTAAGTTCAACCGTGGAGTCTGCTAGATTGTGCATGTGGCAAAATCCGTTGGCGGGCCAGAATATGGTGCGAGGGGCCGAGTGGAGGGAGACTATGATGGAGTGCACAACTGCGAGATCGATATTTAGAGAGAGGGGGCGAGAACGTGTGATGTTGCGCAGTGGTGGAGCCATGAAAAATGTCCCATGAGGTAGGGGGCCAATCATTGCTAATCCTTTACGAGGAGGTCCAATTCATCAACTTAAACCATTTTTACCAGCAATTGTCTAATGATCACATTCATATTAGCCTCGATATATAGTGATGTTAGGGGGGCAGGGCCCTTGCTGCCCCCTGTCTTCGCCATTGTGCGCGCGTCTGAGAGATGAAGGGGAAGGCATGGATGATGAGAGGGGGCGTTGGATATCTAATTAATGTGGGTGTATTAGCTATATATGTAATCCTATATAGATTGGTATAGATTGATCGATGTGGATGTGGGAAAGAGGGTGAGAACTCACTAGATATATAGATTGATCGATTTATGTGGAAAACTATGAAAGACCTAGCTATATACACACACACATAGAGGAACGTCGATCGTTGCGCATGCACGCAAGAGATAAAGAATGCTCGATATGATGGAGAGGGGGATGTGTGTGTGCGTGTGCCTTCATGTGAGACCGACCTAAAGAAAAAGATTGCATGTGTGCGATGGATAATGCCGACTGGTAGTGTGTGTGCATGCATGCATGAGAGAAAGTTAGTGGTACAATTATAAATAGAAGACCAATGTGTGGCTGTAAAAGAATAGGTGAGGTCAGAATCAATGTAAAGTTGAATTCAAATATTTGAATAAGAGATCATGATGTTTGAAACCCATGCATGCATGAATATAATGGAGATCTGCGCGGTCTGGTTTGGAAACGAGCATGCTGTAATGCATACACATTGAACAAGGTCAGACTGGTTTGAATTTGAGATACCGATGGCAGACATCGATTGCCCACATTGTATCCGTGCATGGACACACTATTCTAATTGGAGATGACGGGTGGCTTTCGCATCACATATCTATATCTATACTCCTATATATATTATATTTTATAATTTTTATATAGTGTGCGGATAACTTTAACTTTGAAAGATGGTCATTGGACGAGGCCAATCCGATGGTGCAGAGCTGGCAATTTTGAGCACTACTGGCCGTTGGATATCATCTAGATTCCACCATATTTTGCCACATGTACAATCTAGAAGACTCTATGGTTGAACTTAAGCATAATGCAAAAACCTCAAAACACAAGCACTTCTTCTTTGTTCTAGAATCTTCCGTATCAAAATTGCCCAAATGTTTTTCTACATGATTTGTTTTTACTTTATGCCTTACAACGCACAATTCCATGAATCTTAAAATAGATTAGCTTTCTTATAAAAACTAGATGATTTTGAATGAAATGAACTATAAGAATTAAACGAACATCTACATCATGCATATATGACTCAAAGCTTACATGCTATAATGTGGTATCTATTCATAATTTGGTTGCCAAATATCATGCGTACAATGCACATGTACCTTACTAGTATAAATGGTGTCTGTGTGTGTGTGTTGTGTGCGTTAAAAACATTGTACGCAGTATATCATACTAGTCTAAATTGTATTTTGGGGTACATGTTAAGCTTGGTCTCCCGAAATTTCAAGCCGCGCCTTGTTATGCCGAAATTTCAAGCTAGCACCTCTGTCTATCGTGCTGCGAAACTCCCGCCTCTTCAACCCGCGCCTTGTTACCCCGAAATATTTAAGATAAATCTTTGTCTCATTGTGCTCTGACAACTCCCTCCATCTCAATCCACACCTTTCTATTCCAAAATTACAACACGTGCAAAAACTCCCACCTCCTGTGAAATCCCGACATGTGAATTGCCCGTGATACCCCTGAACCGAAAGAACCACCTCAAATCGGTGGGGGTACTTTCGTAACTTACCCCACATTTCGGACAAGTGCGTCCCTAAGCCATGGTTCCCCACTCCCATCCCATCCGCCCACCCATTCATACACCGAGGCCGGGAAAACCCGCGAAGCCCCACACCCTCCTCCGTCCGCCACCCAGCCGGAGCCTCTTCCCCAATGAGATCGTCCACAGCAACACCTCAACGTCCCTCATCCACCGTACTGGATGAGGATCCGTCGTCGATCTGGTCGTCCCGCTAGTTCAGCCACCCCGTCCTCCACCTCCAAGGAGCTGCCCCCACGTTCCCCTCGTATTTTGCGCCACCTCCATCCCACACCGCCGTCTGATACGTCTCCAATGTATCTATAATTTATGAAGGATTCATGCTATTATATTATCTGTTTTGGATGTTTATGGGCTTTACTAAACACTTTTATATAATTTTTGGGACTAACCTATTAACCGGAGGCCCAGCCCAAATTGTTGTTTGCTTGCCTATTTCAGCGTTTCGAAGAAAAGGAATATCAAACGGTGTCCAAACGGAATGAAACCTTCGGGAGAGGTATTTTTGGAACGGAAGCAATCCAGGAGACTTGGAGTAGACGTTAGGGAAGCTTCGACAAAGCCACGAGACAGGGAGGCGCGCCCTACCCCCCATGGGCACGCCCCCACCCTCGTGGGCCCCTCGTGGCTCCTAGACCAACTTCTTTCGCCTATATATATATCAATATACCCTAAAAACATTGGAGAGCAGAATAGATCGGGAGTTCCGCCGCCAGAAGACTCCGTAGCCACCGAAAAACAATCTAGACCCGTTCTGGCACCCTGCCGCAGGTGGGGGGAATCCCTCTCCGGTGGCCATCTTCATCATCCCAGCGCCCTCCATGACGAGGAGGGAGTAGTTCTCCCTCGGGGCTGACGGTATGTACAGTAGCTATGTGTTTGATCTCTCCCTCTCTCTCTTGTGTTCTTGAGTCGGCATGATCTTCATGTATCGCGAGCTTTGCTATTATATTTGGATCTTATGATGTATCTCCCCCTCTACTCTCTTGTCATGAATTGAGTTTTCCCTTTGAAGTTATCTTATCGGATTGAGTCTTTAAGGATTTGAGAACACTTGATGTATGTCTTGCATGTGCTTATCTGTGGTGACAATGGGATATAACATGATCCACTTGATGTATGTTTTGGTGATCAACTTGCGAGTTCCGTAACCTCGTGAACATATGCATAGGGGTTGACACACGATTTTGTCTTGACTCTCCGGAAGAAACTTTGGGGCACTCTTTGAAGTCCTTTGTGTTGGTTCAATAGATGAATCTGAGATTGTGTGATGCATATCATATAATCATACCCACGGATACTTGAGGTGACATTGGAGTATCTAGGTGACATTAGGATTTTGGTTGATTTATGTCTTGAGGTGTTATTCTAGTACGAATTCTATGATAGATTGGACGGAAAGAATAGCTTCGTGTTATTTTACTACGGACTCTTGAATAGATCGATCAGAAAGAATAACTTCGAGGTGGTTTCATACCCTACAATAATCTCTTCGTTTGTTCTCTGCTATTAGTGACTTTGGAGTAAATCTTTGTTGCATGTTGAGGGATAGTTATATGACCCAATTATGCTATTATTGTTGAGAGAACTTGCACTAGTGAAAGTATGAGCCCTAGGCCTTGTTTTGACGCATTGTGATACCGTTTGTGCTCACTTTTATCATTAGTTACCTTGCTGTTTTTATATTTTTCAGATTACAAAAACCTATATGTACCACCCATATTGCACTTGTATCACCATCTCTTTGCCGAACTAGTGCACCTATACAATTTACCATTGTATTGGGTTTGTTGGGGACACAAGAGACTCTTAGTTATTTGGTTGCAGGGTTGTTTGAGAGAGACCATCTTCATCCTATGCCTGCCATGGATTGATAAACCTTAGGTCATCCACTTGAGGGAAATTTGCTACTGTCCTACAAACCTCTGCACTTGGAGGCCCAACAACGTGTACAAGAAGAAGGTTGTGTAGTAGACATCACCATCATCACCTGCACCGCCGGAAGAGCATCATCATCATCGTTTCCTCCGATGAAGCTACAACCAAATCTGTGCCACCAAACAGGTTGTACACTAATTGCCACATTTTCTTCTTGATTCAATCTCACGGTGCTTCCGGCGCTCGGTCCCGAGCTGACACGGCGCAGCTCCATCCACAGCGGCGTCGCCAGCCACTTCCCCCACGGCGTTTTCTTGTAGTCAGTGCAGTTCTTTTTCCGCGGTTTGCTAGTGGCTGCAATAACCTATTTTTTTAAACTAGGCCACATTAACCATGGGCTACATATTTACTGTAGTTAACATGGGACTCCTACGGGCCGTAGAAACAATGAGCCTTCTAAGGGTTGTAGAAACAATGGGCCTTTTACGGGTCGTAGAAACAGTGGACCTTATACGGGCCGTAGACACAATGGGCCTTCTACGGGCCGTATATCAATGGGCCTTCTACGAGCCCTATGATCGGTTGGCCAAACATGGGCCAATAACGGAACACATTATGGCCGTAAATAGGTTAGAGTTGAAATCGTCCGTTCATGGGCTGACCATAACAGGCCGTCATTAATCGGTCGTATTTGATGACGCTATTAAAACGGCCCAACGTATTAACGGGCCGACTGTAACCACGGGCTGAATTTGGCCCACAAGCAGAAAATGAAAGTAACGGGCCGAAAGTAAACAAATGCTAGAAATGAGCCCTAGAATAAACGGGCCCTGAGAAGGCCAAAAGATAACATGGGATGGAAACGGCCCAATGGAATAATGGGCCGTTAATGGGTATAAAGTGATACACTGTTCATTACGGGCCAGTTTTACCATGGGCTGTTAATGGGCCGAGGGTTACTAAGGGCCTCATATTGGCCAAAATACGTCATGGAAGTTAAAACGGGCAGGAATTATATTGGACGGCCCAGATGACGCTACTGGGCCTAATTCAGATAGGCCGTAAACGGGCCCTGGGTTAGCGGGCTGTAAATGGACTATATGCGAACAGGCCGTTAACACGCTTGCTGTGGGCCAGCCCGCCACCTTTTGAGCAAGTTAAACGGGTTGGCCTTTTCACATGAATGGGCCTCTATTGGGCCGTGCCACGTGTCGACGTATCATAGGCGCTTTGGGTCCAATGAGTGGATGACATCTGTCCCAATGATGAGCCAACACGTGTTTCCTCCAGCCAATGATGATTTTACACGTGGAAAATCCCTATTGGTCGGGGCTATTAACGGGTCATCGGATCCAAAACCGGACCCGATAGCTTAATGGCGTTCCGTTACGGTGGAAGTCATGTGTCGGTCAACCTTGACGAAAGCACTTCTGTGACGTGCGATTTATCATCATTGAAGTGGACACTTCCATGATGATAATTTTGGTAATGTCATGGAACACTTTTACGACAACACATGTATGACTATCTTGATTCTGTCATAAAATTGTCATGGATGTACATGCATGATAGAAAACATGACCTACTGTGACAAACATGTATCAGCGTCTCCACGTACAGTCCACTTCTGATGGATGTCGTTCGTTGACCACGTTCACCACACCACACTGAGAGCACCAAGGCGGTGGACGACGGTGAGGCCTAGGAAGAGAATGACACGGAAGCGGGGAAGACGCGGTAGTGGATGCCCACGCGGAGGGGAGTACGTGGGTTGACTGCTTTAGCTGCGGTGTGAGGCTGCCGTTGCAGGAGAATAACATGAGGTGTGGGTGAGTATAGAGGGATGGCATGGCCAGTGGTGGCAGCACAGCCGGACACGGGAGGCAGGAGCAGGAGGCACCACCGGCGTTGGTTTGGGCGGCAGGAGCAAGAAGACCAGAGGTTGAAGAAGCACGACGGCCGTTGGATGCACATCATACGGTCACTGCAGCTAGAATCATTTATATTGACTAAGTTGACAAAGCCCTTGGTACGCGTGAACTTAGTAGGCCCATAGGTCAGCGTCCGAAACGGTGCGCCCCAGATGTCAGGGGGGGAAACATTTTTTGGGCGGTTAAAGCAAGAATATCCGAGATTGAAGAAGAAGCGCGACATCCGTTGGATGGACATAAAATGGCCGCTGCTGCTAGAACCATGTGTTGACTATAAGTTGACAATGTCATGCATACACGTCAACTTAGTTTTTGTTTTTTAGGGAACGTGTCTAGTCCCACAAGTGTGTGGTAGAGAACATATAGCCCATTTCCGATTTGTAAGAATGTACAACCCATTTTTGAATTCTAATGGAATTTACTACAGCGCATTTACAATTTGTTGAAAGTACAATCCATTTTCTAGCTAGGACAACGATTAATAATTTCAACCAACCGCTCAAAATAGAATTCAATAAAATTTCCCACATTTTGATGGGATGAAATATTTTTATCCCGAAAGTTCTAGTCAGATTAAATATAATTTCAAAATAAATTTGTATTTTGTAAAAATCCAACGAAATATTGCACGCGCAACAAGTAATGAAATTAAAATTTTCGAATTCCGAAAATAATATATTTTTTAAACTAATTACGTGTTTGGTGCATTTGTTATAGTTACTGACTAGTTTTTATAGTTACATCCCATTTATTATTTCTTAAAGCCCATTTTCTTGTTAAGCCTAATGCATCCCTCCTAGGAAAGATTTGTAGCCTAGCGGGGCGGAGAATAACAAGTTGACCCGGATATTCTGTACAACTTTCGGCCCAGTTCAATTGCTGATGTTGAAAAAAGGCATGTGTAGTACAATACAACCTTACATGGCTACTCAGCCCACATTCAGCGACGCTGGAAAGGCCCAAACAAGGCTTCTATATAACTTTTTGAAGTCACTGATCTCAGTTAATAACATAAGAAAAAAGTTAGAGTACAGTGGAACCTAATTAAAAGTTTTCACGAGTGAAGAATTAATTCAAAGAGTCCCACTTGTGTGTGTGTGTGTGTGTGCCTGTGTGTGTGTGAGAGAGAGACAGAGACCCATCGGTCGATGCTTGTAAATACATCTTTCAGCCATATGCATTTCTGATGCTCAGTAAAAACTTATATAGTTGACACAATCATATAGAACATCATAGAACAATGAACTTGCATACAAAAATTTCACGCAGGCGGAACAATTAGGGTGGAAGTAGTGGATCACTATGGTAGGGCTATGTTGAAACCAACGAACTAGTACATAAATGTTCATCGTCTTTATCAATGACCGGGAAGTATCTTGAATGTTGTGCAAAGAAAAAAGATAGGCAACACAATATATAAGTTCTGCTAGAATATTAAGTTGACGTACAACCCTTTCTAAAACAATTCAGGTGAAAAAATAGAACAGGTCACAATCAACTGTACTGGCACGTCAGTGCTTCACACCCATAGCTCAGATTTAACTAGTATCTGACAAGATTCAGTAGTTACCTCAAATTAGACCACATCCAGGAAGGCAGCCTGCCTCTTCTCCCAAAGAAGCAGTGGCCTCCGCAGCGCAATGGAGTAGTCCATGTGCCATCCATCATTCCGAGCAACATGGGGAAAGTCTGACGTTGACTCCTGTGATGGACGTCGTCGACGGACCTGGGCACCAGTGGCAGCGGCAGGACTTCGATTGATGAACTGACCACTTCTTCGACATGCACGAACACTCGATACAGGTACATCCTTAATGTGGTCCGCGGCGGCCTTGGTGGCGATGAATAGTACAACCCCGGTTCCTGCACCAGTATTTCAGCACCAATCACCTTCGGTGTGGTGGACGGCTTCTTCATCCATGCCTTAACTGTCAGAGCCCAGCTGTCTGGAGGAACAAACATACTTACGAGCTCACCTCCAAGGTCGTTGATAAGCTCATTCATGGACTCATTGTTCCAAGAACGTCAAGGCATGCTGTGGAAGGTAAGCTTTGTTAAAAACTCAAGCTCGGAGGCCCCGAGCCCCATCCTGGGTGCCACCGATCAAAGCTCACCATCTCACCATCGCAGAACAAACACCGGGAAGATTCGCACACATGACTACAGTCGAAAGTTGTCTGGAACCTGACAAAGAAATTAGCCGGTGGCGGATAGACTTTGACAAGCAAGTCACTTATTTAGATGTTGTGTGCAATGCCAAGAGCTTTGACAAGGTTGTCCGGCGAGACGGGAGGCCGGTCACCATTGATGGTTACCATCAGCACTGTGCCGGCAAACTGGTCGTCAAGCACCGCCATGCCACTTTTGAGCGACAGCACGCAGCACCCGAAGGCAAGATGGACCTCAGGATCTCTAGCTTGGAGATCCGCGTTGACTGGCGACGTGATAGTGCTCTTCAGTACAGGGATTACAAGAGGGGGATTTTAGGGAACTGGAGTAGGAATCGAGATTCCAAAGGTGGTGGAGGGGCGGGAGATTGGGGATGAAAAGGTAGCATGAATTTCGACCACGCGCCAATATGCTCTCGGCGCGCAAGCGCGCGAAAACACCGGTGGCGCCCACATATCATCCTAAGAGTCCCAATTCTTCCTTTGTTTGAAAGTCCGACCAATTTTTGAGGATCTTTTGTGAGCCCGGCCTGAGAGTCATAATTGACCTGTTTGGTATTGTGTTACTACTCGGCCCATATTCAACGACACCTCACTTTCCCAAACAAGTGTACATCATAGAGAAGACATTGAGCTCAAATTATAACTTGAAAAAAGGAGATATAGTCTGAACACTGGAGAATGGTGATGTCCTCATTTTGCCCACCAGCAGTTCGAGATAATAAACAGTTCCAAACAACGATATATACACCATTCAAACACTAGCTAGTGACTACTACTGACATAAACAACAAGACATGCTATTTCATAAGAAGTCTTACTACATCACCAAAAGGCACCCATCTGTAGCGCTCAGACTCTCATGATCCAGACGAGAATGGCATTCTAAATACAGGCAAATATTACATAGTAAGAGTGACATAGACGAGGATGACCAAATGACAAGGAATATGCATAACAAAAGAGAGAACTACCCATCCAGAACAAGCAGCAAAGACAACAAGTCATTCGAAGAGGGATGATCCAACACCATCATAATTTGTAGCCCCGCTTCAGCCACCAGTTATCTGGAAACACCAGTACTCCACCCTTTCAACGCAACAACCCAATTACCTATCAACCTGAAGGCTTGAACCACATTACTGCATGTCGGACTCGAAACATCCAAGGATCAAAGTTAATCCAGATGCCTTTGTCATTCTCACCTTCTTTTGGCTGCAGGTTGTATCATTCACAATCAGGGGAGTTTGCTCCCGAACTCCTAGGGTTCGCTGTGTAGACATAGTTTTCCATAGCAAATAGAGCCTCTCTGCCATCAAGGTCCTTGCCAACGGTGATCTCCTAGTTAATCGGATAATTGAGTCCGACAAACAGAGATTGTGAACCAAGGCTGCTTACCTGCCTCCAACTCAAAAATCCTGAAGGCCCCAACAAGCCGGTATCCTCCTCATAGATGTAACAACCACTTTCCGGATTCTCATGTATTTCACGGTGCTTGTATACAGTGGGGTTTTTGCATTATAACATTTCCAGCTCATGTGTCCGAATGATCATCAGACTTTTTCTGTCGTCTGATCGAGCGAGCAACCAGTTGTGCTTCATTGTTTTTGGCAAATTTGGTGTGATTACAAAGGGCAGTCGCTGCAGGGACACTTCATCCTATCAAAAAGGACATGCATTGTTAATGTAAGATCAACATTATTCAGAGTATGAGTAGGATAATACAAGAAATAACATTGATATGTCCCTATTGGAATTGGGAGGAAAATACAAGGAAATATATATTGGGTTCGAAAATATAGAAGTGCTATGCATGGTTATACTCATGTTATCTCACAATCGATTCTTCACATGAAACTACCATGTCATGCATGTTATGTAATCATGTTCTGTCCTAATAAACAAATTCTTCAAGGAAACTAACAGACCATGCATTGTTATATAGTCATGTTCTGTGGGAAAAATTTTTGTGAGGATATTATTCTAGCCATTGATTGTTGAAGGGCGAATATTGGTATGTACACATGGTAAGCATTACAGGATTTCGCTACTTCCAAATATAGAGCTCTCCATATGCATAATATCCATATCTTGCTAACCGTTTGATTATTCAGGGGTACAAATTGGCTGTAATGACATGGTCACAATCAAATGAATTAACTCATTCCAAATATAGTTGATTTACGGCGTGTCTAATACATTGCCATAGTTCTACTCAAATTTTTCTCAAACAAGGATATGCCAATCATCACAAAAAGTTCAAACAGTGTCATGGCATCATCATTAACATCAGACGGAAACAAGTTACATGCGCCATCCCAGCAATACGTGGTGCCATCTGCTTTGTCAAACACGTAGACGATGCCATTGTGCTCAATAGCATCACAGAAGGGTATATTAGCATTGACGATCCACTATGAGGTGAGCTGTCTCCAGTTAAAGAAGGCACCTGCGAAAAGATCGACGAGTCCACGGTCAATCAAGGAAATTAGCTTGAAGTCTGTGTAATTCACATCTCGTGTGGGCACTTCGCAGATTACAATCTTCTGCAAAACAAGGTGCGTCCAACTGACTTCGTAATCTAGATGACATGGACCGCGACGGTAAATCCCTACATAATCCAACGTAGGAAGGACAATCTCATGGGAGGTGTGGAAGTTCAAGAGAACCAACTTTTTGCGGTCTTGTCTGATAGCAGCCATCAAGTGGGAGCTCATGCCAACCCAGTACATACCTGCCAAGAAGTTTCGGACGACGGTGATTGGATCGAAGTCGTGGGAAATGATGTCTGGCAACCCACTACATAACTGCAAGGAAGTTTCGGCTAATGGAGGTTGCATTGAAGTCGAGGGGCAGATGTATGCCTCCGTATCATGGTGAGCAAATCTTGCAAGACTAGATAGTAGCAAGCAATGTGTCTTTGTCGGTGTTCTGGGAACGGGTGGCCCCAGACTTGCCTGCCTGCGGCCCACGGCGTGGCTCTGCAAGCGAGCCCACACGGCCCATCTCCATCAACAAGCATTCAAGACCCTCGCGAGGGGCCAAGCCTTGCGAGGCGAACGACACAAGACCTTCTCAGCAGCGGCCTCACCAGGCTGGCTCGTGAGGGGCGGAGAGATCAAGGCCAGGCAAACCTCGCGAGGTTCCAATGACGTGAGCCATGACGATCGAGACCAGGCGTGTGCCCGCGGGCGCCAGCGTGCACAGTGTCCTTATTTCCTCTTAGGTGCTAAGGAGGCAAGCGCAGACGCAGAGTACCAAGGCATCAAGCACAGGTTGCCATATCGGTGCAACGAGACCAAGACCAGCAGGACGGCCAGATGGAGGTCACCATGGAGCCCAAGACAGCGTCACCACCAGAGCCTTTTGCAGGCGAAGACTGCTTTTGTCGAGATAAGCTGTACTAGATGTCCCCTTTCAAATTGGCTGTTGTTGGCTCCCTTGACGCTCAATATTTGGTGAGAGGACCAGGGCCTCTATAGATAGGACTAGCCAACACCATAGAAAAGGGGAACTGGTCTCGAACGGATTCAGTTCATCCACAAACCCACGAAGCACAAGAACACCTCGCCTCAGGAGGCTGTTCATACTGTTCATCCTCAGCCCAAGAGGCAATCCACCACCACACACCGGAGTAGGGTATGACACCACAACGGTGGCCCAAACCAGTATAAACCTCGTGTCCTTTGTGTTGCGAGTTCGTCGAGTTAGCCCGTGAGATATTAGTGAAGCTAGGACGTGGACCGGTAGGGGGAGATCTTCGCGCGCACCATAGTGTTCCAACCTTAAGGGTTTTACCGGAACCCGAGATCCGAAATGTGGCGCGCCATGTAGGGGTGCGCCAGAGTTTCCTTCCGTTGATTCGCGCTCCACCATCTGCGCGCCCACTCTCCATGGCTGGCGTCACCCTGCCGACTGGATCTATGGGTGCCCACTATGATGCTCGGGGGCTCCGAGCCCTTGCTCGCGCCCTGCGGCAGGTGAAGTGGCCACCCAAGTTCAAGCCGGAGATGCCTCTGCACTACGACGACGCAGCGGACCCATCGGCTTTCCTGCTGGCATATGAGGAGGCTGTCCTTAAGGCCGGGGGCGGCGACAAGGTCATGGCCATCTGGCTTCCCATGGCCCTCACAGGTGCACCGCGCGCCTGGCTGCTCAACCTCCCCGGATCCACGGTGTCATCTTGGGAGGAGTTGTGCGGCCTCTTCGCCACGCGCTACGTGGCACCGGCGCACCACACAGCTGCGGCCCTCCTCGGCGGCTCACAAGCACCACCCTTGGATCATCACGTCAAGCCTTTCTTTCGCCAGATCGGCACCACTTCCAAGAGCCCGGGGGCTCTGCCGGGCAGGGCCACGCCCGAGGCAGACCTCACCTTCGACTCAGGGGATCATCCCACCTCCACAGTTGGCGCGGGTGCGCTCCCAATGCTTTGCACGCCCACCATCTGCCACATGTCCATCACCAAGACGCTCATCAACGGCGGCGCCAGCCTCAACGTTCTCTCCATCGAGGCCTTCAGCCTTCTCCACGTACTGCTAGAGCGGCTCCGCCCTAGCAAGCCTTTCTCAGGGGTTGGTGGAGGTTCCGCCCGCTCCCTGGGGCAGATCCGCCTCCCCGTGACCTTCCGCACACGCGGTAACTACCGCACTAAGCTCACTGATTTCGACATCGCCCACATCAGCCTCCCGTACAATGCCATCCTCGGATACCCGACCTTGGCTCAGTTCATGGCGGCGACCCATCCGGCTTACAACCTCATGAAGATGCCCGGGAGCAAGAGTGTCTTCACGGTAGTTGGGGACACCAAGGAAGCCTTGATGACACTAAAGCTCTCCCTCAAAGCCGCCGCGGCAGCACAACCCGCCAACGCGGATAACTCCAAGGCCAAGGGAGCCGCACCAACCAAGAAAAAGCAGTTTTTCACTCATGACAAGGCATAAACCAAGCAAGTACCAGTTGAGGAGAACGGGTCCTCAGGGGCCACCTTTACCATTGGTGCCATCCTTGGGCCTGATCAGGAGGAGGCGCTGGTGAAGTTCTTGCACACAAACAAGGAAGTGTTCGCTTGGGAGCCCGATCAGCTGGTAGGGGTCCCAAGAGGTGTGATAGAGCACCACCTAAAGGTGTGCCCCAACGTACGCCCTGTGAAGCAGAAGGCGAGGCGGTAGTCCATGGAGATAGAAGCTTTCATCGTCCAAGAAACCCGCAAGTTGGAGGCTGCGGGTGTCATTCGCGAGGTTTGATACCCTGAGTTGCTAGCAAACACTGTCGTTGCCCCCAAGATCCATTCCCGCTTCCACGCATCGACCAGACCGTCGACTCGAATGCCGAGTGTGACCTGATGTGCTTCTTGGATGTGTTCTCAGGATATCACCAGATCAAGATGGCGGTAGAAGATGTGGAGAAAACAGCCTTCCTGACCCCGTGTGGGGGTGTACTGCTACACTTGCATGCCTTTCGGACTGCGCAACACATGCGCAACCTTCCAGCAGCTCATGCACATCACCTTGGGTCGGCAGCTCGGGAGGAATGCTGAATCCTATGTTGATGACATCGTGGTGAAGTCTCGGGAGGCGAGGACCTTTATCCAAGACATGCAGGAGACCTTTGAAAGCCTCCTCCAGGTGGACTTGAGGCTCAACCCGGAGAAGTGCGTGTTTGGCGTCCCTTCGGCCAAGCTGCTGGGTTTCCTTGTGTCCCACAGGGGAATCGAGGCCGACCCAGAGAAGGTCATGGCCATTGAAGACATGAGTCCACCGCAAACCCTCAAGGAAATGTAGAAGCTTGCTGGACGAGTGATTGTGTTGGGACGCTTTATTTCCAAGCTGGGAGAGCGTGCCCAACCCTTCTTCAAGCTGACGAAGAAGAAGGGCCCATTCGAGTGGACCCCGGAGGCCAACCGAGCATTTCAAGACCTCAAGAGATACCTGACCAGCCATCTAGTGATGGTGGTGCCGTGACCTCTCGATCCCCTAGTGTTTTATCTTGCCGCCACTCCCTACTGCGCTAGTGTGGCTTTGGTGGCGGTTCGGAAAGAACACCAAGCCAAGGGCGCATCGCGCTGAGCTATGCCCCCAGCAGGGACGACGCAAGACAAGGAAGGTGCCACAAGAGCCATAGCAGCATCAACAGAAGACCATCTCGGCAGGACGCCACCGCCGAGGTCCCGACAAGCGACCAAGCGTTGGGGGCTCTATCACCTCAAGGGGCACCCCAACTCCTGGAAGGCGCAAGCCTCATCAGCGCGCCTACCCTCGTCGAGCACACGGTATACTTCGTCAGCACGGTGTTGCAGGACGCAAGAGCACGGTACCCCATGCCTCAGAAGCTCCTACTTGTGCTCCTGGTAGCCTCGCGCAAGCTGCGGCACTACTTCTAGGGCCACCCCATCAAGCTCGTCTCAGCCTACCCATTGGAGAGAGTGCTCAGGAGCTCCAACTCTTCTAGAAGGGTCGCTGAGTAGAACATCGAGCTGCAAGTATTCCAGTCAGAATTCAGCACTACCAGGGTCATCAAGGGAGCCGCACTCACTGGTGGCAGAATGGACAGATGCCCCAGCGCTTGAAATAGGCGAAGATCGGTCCCTCTCACCGGACAGTGAGGCGCCTGACGGCTGGGTCATGTATTTCGATGGCGCTTTCGCACACCAGGGCGCGGGGACTAGAGCGGTGCTCATCTCACCTACTCAGGACAAGATCTACTACGACGTGCAGCTCTGCTTTCAGCAGGGCGAGAAGGTCTCCAACAACATCACAGAATACGAAGGCCTCATAGCTGGCCAAAAAGCTGCGGCAGCTCTTGGGGTGAAGTGCCTCACTGTTAGGGGCGACTCGCAGCTCCTTGTCAACTTCTCCAACAAGGTGTGCGAGCCGAAGGACGAGCACATGGAAGCATACCTCGCGGAGGTGCGCAAGATGGAGAAGCAATTACTAGGCCTGGAGTTGTAGCACATGCCCCGTGGCACCAACAAGGAAGCTGACGAAATCGCCAGAAGGGCATCCAAGCAGCAGCCCCAAGAGCCTGGCGTCTTTGAGGAGTGGCTCTTCAAGCCATCCGCAACACCACCTCTTTCAAGAACAGCTCAGCCTCGGGAGGAACTCCAGCAGCCGCCTGCCACAGGAGCCCTAGCCTGTGGCCCGGCTTCAGGAGCGCGTCTACTCTTGGCGCTCGACCCGCAGGAGGGATACTGGACCAAGGAACTCAAGTAATACCTGATACAAGGGAAGCTGCAAGAGGAGGAGGACGCGGAGCATGTGGCCCGGCAAGCCACAACATAGTGCATCTAGGACGGCGAGTTATACAGGAAGCGTCCAAATGATGTTTCACTATGTTGCATCTCTAGGGAACAGGGGAAGGAGCTGCTAGCCGACGTACACGGCGAGGACTGCGGGCACCACTAGTCTTCACGAACCCTCGTCGGCACGACATTCCGCAGCGGATTCTACTGGCCTAGGATGCTCAATGACACAGCTGAGCTGGTGAAGTTATGCGAGGCCTGCCAATTCCACGCCAAGTAGATCCATTAGCCAGCTCAGGGCCTCCAGACCATTCCACTCTCGTGGTCGTTCGTAGTCTGGGGACTGGATATCCTGGGCCCATTCCCTCGAGCGACAGGGGGCTACCGGTACCTCTACGTTGCCATCGACAAGTTCACCAAGTGGGCGGAGGTGGAAGCGGTCCGCACTATCCCAACTAGCTCTACGGTCAAGTTCATCAAGGGTCTCGTGAGCCATTTCAGGGTCCCCAAACGCATCATCACCAATAATGGTTCACAGTTTACTAGTAATCTCTTGAAAACGTGATGTGCTAACCTTGGAACGCAGATCTGCTACGCGTCGGTAGCGCACCCCCATAGCAAGGGTCAAGCCGAACGCGCCAACGCAGAGGTCCTGAGAGGCCTCAATACCAGGACCTTCAAGAAGAAGCTCGAGGCCTGCGGCAGGGGCTAGCACGACGAGCTCCAGTCCGTGTTGTGGTCCATCAGCACCACCACCACCAAGCCAACGGGCGAGACCCCATTCTTCCTCGTCTACGGAGCAAAAGAGGTTCTCCCTCACGAGGTCATGCATTTCTCCGCATGGGTCCTAGCGTTTGATGAGACGCGGCAGGACGCCACGTGGTGGATGGACCTCGTGCTGGGGGAGGAACATCGCCGCGAAGCTGCACTGCGGGCGACAAGATACCAGCAGGCGCTGCGGCGGTATCACTGTCGCAGCATCCGCTCCAAGACGCTCGAGGTGGCGGACCTCATCCTGAGACGGGTGCTCTCCTGGGAAGGGCTACATAAGCTATCACCCATGTGGGAAGGCCCGTTCAAGGTCGTCCATGTCTCCAGGCCTGGCGCCGCGCACCTGGAGACACAGGATGTGGTACCCATCCAAAACGCCTGGAACATACAGCACCTTCGGAAGTTCTACCCATGAAGCAAGGCCCAGCGCTTGTGAAGCAAGGCCGCGTGCCTGTGAGGATCGCCGCCCGTGACACTGTCACGTAATTACGTGTGGGGCTGTACACGCCCCGGAGTCTCAGGAGTGCCGCCCTCGGGCCTTGGGGGCTCCCTCCTATGTCCACGTGGCAGCACTTAGCTCCGCGCTGGTGAGAAGACTTGAAGACTAGACTAGGTGCCGGACGTGGCTTTTCATTTGCTTTCCGTATTTGGCTCGCCTCTTTTAATTGAAGTTTGCTTATGGTGTTCTTCGCTGATTTGGTTCCGTCGCCTTCTGCCTCTGTTTCCGTCCTCAGTCTAGCATGTTCTCTCTCTCGCATTCCTTGTAAGGGGGCTAGACGGGTGCCCTCGTTAGCTTTTTCCCTTTTCTGCGTTTCGTCTGCTTTTCGAGAGGCACCCTTGTTCGAGCCCACAAGCTGGCGCACGTCTCCTAATCCATGCCCCATGGGTACCACGATACGAAGCGTTGAGTCAAGGCCAGCGGCGCCTGTGACCAAGACTCGGGTGAATGACATGCCTTTTAACGAACTTTTGTAGTTCCTAAGTGCCTACCAGGCCAAGGAGGCCTCCACAGGAACCAAGAAGCAAGCGCCACGTAAGGAGGAGACTACTCCGAGCAAGCCAAGCTAAGTTATCTCCACATAAAACGTCAATGTTGCGACACATCACAGGAACGATAAACATAGCATAATACTTGAGGAATCATAGTTCGTTGCACGCCCCTCGCGGGCCCATACTAGCTTCTTTATAAATGCAAGAAGGAAAGGAAGAACAAAATAAAAGTGGCACGTGCCCCTACAGCAATCCATGAGGGCGGGCTCTTGGCGCCGTCCTGAGCTCATCCAGACCCCTCCTCGCGCTTCACGAAAACGCGGCGACGAGACGACCCGCTGCCGCCTTCGAAGCGGGCACGGTGGTGTGGCGGCTGGTCTTAACCACCGCTGCTGGAGCTGTCGCCGGAGGAAGAGCCGCTCTAGCTGGACGAGACACGTTCGGCACCAAGGGCGGGTTCACCCTCATCCTCGTCACGACCGTCGCCAAGGCCGAGCACCTCCTCGCCGTCGTTCACCTTGGGGCAGCACCCGGCGCGGCGACCATCTTCCTCAAACACCCTCACGTAGAGGGTCGCGTCACCGTCATACCTGAAATGGAGGGTACGCCGCCTGCCCAGGCTACACACGTGGGCGAACGTCTGCCAACTGCGAGCCAGAGCTATGTTGCCTGCGGCAGAGACCTCGTCCGCGACCCAAGAAGCCTTGGTGCAGCAACCATCCAATTGCAGCCAGATCCCGCCTGGACCAGAGGCTGGCAGCTCGTTGACAAAGAAACGCGGGAGCTGAAGCCAGTTGCCGGCCGGGTTCTCCGACCAGACGACGAACTCCGGCAGCACCTCTGCCGAGTGGAAGCGCGGCCGGGGAGGCCGCACGTCCACGAAACGTCTCCTTCATTAACAATTCTGCCGCGGCCGGAACGACCCTTGCCACGCGCAGCAGCGCCACCACGAGAACCGGGGGTTGCGGTGTGCTTGCGCGGACGACCGCATCCACGGTTGGGCACTGGAGAGCCGGGACACTCGTGAGAGGCTTCCCCTTCTCCGCGGCGGATAACCTCTTTTCGACGTCGCCATTGGTGTCTCAACTGGCGATGGAGCTGAGGGGGAGAAGCGAGCGGAATGGGAAGGGATGGGCGACGAGGGCTCTGCCCCCCTCCCCATTTATAGCAGAAGAAGACCAACCAGCGCCCCCCACGATCACAGGTAATGATGGTTTTTCCTTGCATGCAGCAGGGACTCTTCAAATCAAGCAGTTGCCGAGGCGATGTGGGGAAGCGGAGACGCCCATGTCCAATCAATCACCACGCGTCGACCAAGGCCGCAGGCTAATGGGGCCCGCGGTGCTCCGCACTTGCCCTTTGGCTTCGCCTCGAAGCCAACCCGAGCACGCCTTGGGCCCGGGGGCTACTGTCGGCGTTCTGGGAACGGCGTTCCCCAGACATGCCTACCTGCGGCCCCACGGCGTGGCTCTGCGAGCGGGCCCGCATGACCCATCTTCACCAATAAGCATTCAAGACCCTTGCGAGGGGCCAAGCCTCGAGGCGGACGACACAAGACCACCTCAGCAGTGGCCTCACCAGGCTGACTCACGAGGGGTAGAGAGATCAAGGCCAGGCAAACCTCGCGAGCTTCCAATGACGTGAGCCATGACGATCGAGACCAGGCGGGCGCCAGTGTCCTTGTTTCCTCTTAGGTGCTAAGGAGGGAAGCACAGACGCAGAGTACCGAGGCGTCAAGCAAAGGTTGCCATATCGATGCAACGAGACCAAGACCAGAAGGACGGCCAGACAGAGGTTACCATGGAGCCCAAGACGGCGTCACCACTAGAGCCTTTTGGAGGCGAAGACTACTTTTGTCAGGATAAGCTGTACTAGCTGTCCCCTTTCAAATTGGCCGTTGTTGGCTCCCGTGCCGCTCAATATTTCGGGAGAGGACCAGGGCCTCTATAAATAGGACTAGCCACCACCATAGAAAAGGGGAACTGGTCTCGAACGGATTTAGTTCATCCACAGACCCACCAAGCACAAGAACACCTTGCCTCAAGACGTTGTTCTTCCCCTTCTACTGTTCATCCTCAGCCCAAGAGGCAATCCACCACCACACACTAGATTAGGGTATTACACCACAATGGTGGCCCGAACCAGTGTAAATCTCGTGTCCTTTGTGTTGCGAGTTCGTCGAGTTAGCCCATGAGATCTTAGCGAAGCTAGGACATGGACCGGTAGGGGGGGAGATCTTCGCACACACCCAAGTGTTCCAACCTTAAGGGTTTTGCCGGAACCCGGGATCCGACACTCTTGAAAAGCTTCGGCCTCGCTTCGACGATGGCCGTGTGCATGTCCCTCAAGCATGCAGCCAGCCGCAGGGCACTCAACATATCCAGTCCCCCGACGTGCGCCTCACCCCTCTCGGCCCCACTGCCCCTCTGCCTTTGTGTGCATGATAGCATCAAGTTTCTTCCACAGCCACACGCGATTCCCACGGCGCCGCTCGAACCCACGACACCACACGTCCCGCGACCTGCGGCTGACCCCTCTCGGTCCCACTGCCCCTCTACCTTCGGGGGCATCACATGTGGACCAGCCACCTATCGGGTCCACATGTTATTGACTCAAAAGAAGGTGTAGTAAAGCGCTGAAGCTCAGTCCCGAGGGCCCCGAGAGGGAAATGTAACTTCTGCGCCAGGCCTTGTGGTGCTACCGCTGTACGAACTCATGCCAAACTCGAGATTTGTTTCTTTACTATACATGCACACAACGATTTAATGGACGTTGTAATCTGAAGATGTGATGGGGATCTCTAAATTTGAATTTGAAACATATAAAACAAAAAAATTCAAAACAAATAAACTGGGAGAGAGGGAGTATACCATAGGATGTGTCCCATACGAAAAAAGTCCCCTAGTTTGTCACTGCGAAGATGCGGTTAGAAAGGAGCACACAGTCTTCGTACTCGTACGCCAACAAATCGGTCGCAGACAACACATGGTCCACCTTTGACCGTAGTGTGCAAGGTTCATGCTATCTTCTTCAATCTCACCGTGGTTCCATCATACCAATTCAGGCGGTGGTCCATTGCATGTCTGATCCCAATGTTGGACAATGGTTCTACGGGAATGGTGTCACCGTTGTAAATGTTGTGCAAATTGATGTTGGTACCCTCCCGTACATATGATAGCCAATCTCCACTCGCACCGTGCCTAACCTATGAAACACTAGGCAGGGGGAGAATTAAGAAATGGACATGGACATAGTCTTTAGAATGCATTTACTACATGATCAAACTCATCTTACCTGCTCATCGGACAAAATCCGATTGCCCTCAACGTCGGCATCTCAAGGGGCGTCAACTTGCAACTACGGCCACACCGCTCTGGAGAGACCCCCAAGGAAACATCCTCGTGCGTTGCACGAAACATCAAGATACATTTGTATGATTAGTTTATCTTGTGAGAAAAGGATGAATGAGGGATGGCCTTATTCGCAAATGTGGAGAGGAGTGTAGGTATCTTTTTGCAAAATTGCCATAGTTTTCTTCCTATCCGTCAGATATAAATCGGAAGGCCTATATTGCAGGATGGCAGGCACACCATCATCACCAACTCTGTTTTTATTATATATATATATATATAAGAGAGTAGTAGACTAGCAAGATTCCCGTGCATTGCACGGAACATCAAGATGCATTTGTATGAGTAGTTTATCTTGTGGGGGAAAAGGATGAACGAGGGAAGGCCTTATTTGCAAGTGTGGAGAGGGGTGTGGGTATCTTTTTGCAAAATTTCCATAGTTTCCTTCCTATCCGTCAGATATAAATCGGACGGCCTATACTGCAGGATGGGAGGCACACCATCATCGACAACTCTGTTTTTTATAAGAGTAGAGTAGAGCTGGAGATAGAGACTACTACTACCAATGTGCTGGCTCGTGCATTGCAATGGATCCAAATTAGTAGAATAATACTTGTTCATGGGCTTGAAATATAAACACTCTAGTTTTGATATACATATATCAGTAAAACTAAATCATGCTTCACTCAAAATATACTCCTCGGGCTGTTTTGAAGATAACAGGTTTGAGAAAAATTGGAGCTTTTTTTTACATTTTGTAGCTTGGCATGACATCCGGTGCACCTAAGCGTTTGAAAAAAAATTGAGTTTGGGTCGGTGGCACACCCTATACGGCAAGAAGCCCATGTGGGCTTCTTCTATAACTAGCAAGATGGCTATGCATTGTAGGGAACATCAAGATGCATTTTTTTTACAAAACACATGTTGTGATTGACCCTTGCAGGAGTAATCCCATGTGTAAAAACTAATGATATCTCGAGAATTTATCGGAAAAATGGTATCTTTGGAACAAGTTTTCTATACTACTATCCTTGAAGTGATTGGTATGCAATGCATGTGTCAGCAGACATGACAGCTTGTCCATGGAAGTTGAACCACGGCGACCATCAAGTTTCTTGTTTCTACCACTGCCACACCCACACACGATTCCCATGATGGCACTCCAACCCACGACATGACGTCCCCCGACATGCGCCTCATCCCTCTCGGACCCACCGCTTCTCTGCCTTTGTGTGCATGACATGTGAGCCAGCTGAACTGCGGCGACCATCAACCTTCTACCATAGCCACACCCGATTGGACATGATTTGCTTGCTCTGCTCCTATGCTCCGATCCGTACTCCTGCACCATCGAATTTTCATCTAGTGGGTGTGACACATTTCGTCCCGGGCATCAATCCTCAGCAGGAGTACTTCTGTACTGCAGGTAGTACCCGCTGGTGTGGCCATCTACGCCTCGTAACGCCCCGACGCCCAACTGTGGCACCCTCGTCACAGCCATGCCACCACTGGCCGGTTCACCTCGAACGAGTGAGTCGTCAACCACGCCACCACCATGAGAATCACATGTGGGCCACCCACATTTAAGGTCCACATATCATTGACTCATAGGCCGGTGCACTAAGACACTGAAGCTCGGTCAAGTGGGCTGATGTCTACTACACAACCTTCTTCTTGTAGACGTTGTTGGGCGTCCAAGTGTAGAGGTTTGTAGGACAGTAGCAAATTTCCCTCAAGTGGATGACCTAAGGTTTATCAATCCGTAGGAGGCGTACGATGAAGATGGTCTCTCTCAAGCAACCCTGCAACCAAATAACAAAGAGTCTCTTGTGTCCCCAACACACCCAATACAATGGTAAATTGTATAGGTGCACTACTTCGGCGAAGAGATGGTGATACAGGTGGTATATGGATGGTAGATAAAGGTTTTTGTAATCTGAAAATATAAAAACAGCAAGGTAACTAATGATAAAAGTGAGCACAAATGGTATTGCAATGCGTTGAAACAAGGCCTAGGGTTCATACTTTCACTAGTGCAGGTTCTCTCAACAATAATAACATAATTGGAACATATAACTATCCCTCAACATGCAACAAAGAGTCACTCCAAAGTCACTAATAGCTTAGAACAAACGAAGAGATTATGGTAGGGTACGAAACCACCTCAAAGTTATCCTTTCTGATCGACCTATTCAAGAGTCCGTAGTAAAATAACATGAAGCTATTCTTTCCATTCAATCTATCATAGAGTTCGTACTAGAATAACACCTTAAGACACAAATCAACCAAAACCCTAATGTCACCTAGATACTCCAATATCACCTCAAGTATCCGTGGGTATAATTATACGATATGCATCGCACAATCTCAGGTTCATCTATTCAAACCAACACAAAGTACTTCAAAGAGTGCCCCCAAAGTTTCTACCGGAGAGTCAAGACGAAAACGTGTGCCAACCCCTATGCAAAGGTTCATGGGCGGAACCTGGAAGTTGATCACCAAAACATACATCAAGTGGATCAATAGAATATCCCATTGTCACCATGGGTATCCCATGCAAGACATACATCAAGTGTTCTCAAATCCTTAAAGACTCAATCCGATAAGATAACTTCAAAGGGAAAACTCAATCCATTACAAGAGAGTATAGGGGGAGAAACATGATAAGATCCAACTGTAATAGCAAAGCTCGCGATATATCAGGATCGTATCACCTCAAGAACACGAGAGAGAGAGAGAGATTAAACACATAGCTACTGGTACATACCCTCAGCCCCGAGGGTGAACTATTCCCTCCTCGTCATGGAGAGCGTCGGGATGATGAAGATGGCCACCAGAGAGGGATTCCCCCCTCCGGCAGGGTGCCGAAACGGGTCTAGATTGGTTTTCGGTGGCTATGGAGGTTTCTGGCGGCGGAACTCCCGATCTATTCTGCTCCCCAAAGTTTTTAGGGTATATTGGTATATATAGGAGGAAGAAATACGTCAGGGGAGCCACGAGGGGCCCACGAGGGTGGAGGGCGCGCCCAGGGGGTGGGCGCCCCCCTGCCTCGTGCCTTCCTCGTTGCTTCACTTACGTACACCACATGTCTTGGATTGCTTTCGTTCCAAAAATCACGCTGTCGAAGGTTTCATTCCGTTTGATCTCCATTTGATATCCCTTTTCTGTGAAACACTAAAACAAGGGAAAAATAGGAATTGGCACTGGGCTCTGGGTTAATAGGTTAGTCCCAAAAATAATACAAAAGTGTTTAATAAAGCCCATAAACATCCAAAACAGATAATATAATAGCATGAATGCTTCGTAAATTATAGATACATTGGAGACGTATCATGGGCCCCAAGAGGGAAATGTAACTCTTGCGGCTGGTCTTGTGGTGCTCCCGCAGTACGAGTTCGTGCCAAACTCAAAATTTGTTTCTTACTACTACCAATGTGCCGGCCCGTGCCTTGCAATGGATCCAAAGTATAACTATTTACTGGAGTGCACTCTAAACACATTATCTATCTATTTTTCTCTAACCTTTCGTAGCCATGCAACCAAGCCACATAAGCTTCATGGGTGCCCCCCCCCACATCATATTATTCATACTACGTTGACTGAAAAAAAGATAAATCGCCCAAAACAAGATATTCCTGTTTTTTGTTCCTACGATGTTGTGCCGTGCATGTACCTAGTTGTATAGTGGTAGTACTAGTTGTAGTACAAACTTCATACTAGTAGGAGTAGTAGTACGGAATGCTCCTACTCTATCAACGAGCCCCATCTGACACCAAATTTCTTGGCTTTCGTGCTACAGCTAGATCTTCCCCTCGTTTCTGTTTTCCAACCCGGCGGCGTGCGTGTGTGGTTTGCCAATAGTCAGTTTGCTCAACGGCGGTCCCACATGAAAGTGAAAATGCTAGGAAGCACGCCTTCCCTAGTGATGTGGCATGCCGGACGGGCCATGGAGTACTCCCGATTCCCGGGCTTGTGGGGGTGCGATGCGAACGCGGCATGCCTTTTCCTCTTACTAGCAATGTGCATGTGCGTTGCGACGGTGATAACCCACAAGTATAGGGGCAACAGTTTTCGAGGGTAGAGTATTCAACCCAAATTTATAGATTCTACACAAGGGGAGCCAAAGAATATTTGAAGGTATTAGCACCTGAGTTGTCAGGTCAACCATACCTGGAGATTAATTATCTGCAGCAAAGTGATGAATAGCAAAGTAGTTTGATAGTTTTGATAATAGTGACAACAACAATAGTAATAGTAACAGTGATACCAGTAATTTTGTAGCAAGTGTAACAGTGATGATAGAAGTGGTAACTTAGCAACATCAATAAGGATAAATTCATAGGCATTGGATCGGTGACTTGTTGGATGATATTCATCATGTGACAGTTATAACCTAGGGCGATACGACCCTAGCTCTAGTTCATCGATATAATGTAGGCATGTATTCCGTAAATAGTCATACGTGCTTTATTAAAAGAACTTGCATGACATCTTTTGTCTACCCTCCAGTGGCAGCGGGGCCCATATTGGAAATTAAGGGATATTAAGGCCTCCTTTTAAAAGAGAACCGGAACAAAGCATTAACACATAATTAATACGTGAACTCCTCAAACTACGGTCATCACCGAGAGTGGGCCTAGTTGTTGTCACTCCGGGGTTGTCGGATCATAACATGTAGTAGGTAACTATAACTTGCAAGATCGGATATAGAATATGGATATAATGATGATAACATAAATGGTTCAAATCCGAAATCATGGAACCCGGGACCAAAGTGAAAAGCATTAAGCATGGCAAAGTCATAGCAACATCAATCTAAGAACATAGTGGATACTAGGGATCAAGCGCTAACAAAACTAACTCGATTACGTGATGAATCTCATCCAACTCCTCATCGGCCAATGAGCCTATGAAGGAATTACTCATTACCGGTGGGGAGCATCATGGAATTGGCGATGGAGAAGGATTAGTGATGATGAAGAACAAAGATCCCCCTCTCCGGAGCCCCAAACAGTCTCCAGATCTGCCCTCCCGAGGAAGAATAGGGCTTGGCGGCGGCTCCATCTCCTGGATCGCGATAATTCTTTCTCCCTGGTTTTTTGGAAATATGTGATTTTATAGTATCAGGGGGTCGTCTACGGGGCTGCCAGGTGGGTACAACCCACCTGGGCGCGCCAGGAGAGGGGGCACGCCCTAGTGGGTTGTGCCCACCTAGGGGCCCCTCTCTAGTAGGTCTTGGCTCTAGAAATTCTTATATATTATATAAAAATTCCTCAAAAAGTTTTGTTCCATTCCGAGAACTTTTATTTCTTCACAAAAACAACACCATGGTAGTTCTGTTGAAAACAGCGTCAGTCCGGGGTTAGTTTCATTCAAATAATGCAAATTAGAGTCCAAAACAAGAGGAAAAGCGTGAGAAAAAGTAGATACATTGGAGACGTATCAAATCCCCAAGCTTAAACATTTGCTTGTCCTCAAGCAATTCAGTTGATAAACTGAAAGTGAGAAAGAAAAACTTTTACGAACTCTTTTTCTCTTGTTTTCATAAATAAGCTTAAACAGCACCTAGCTTTTCAACCAACATTATAACTAACCATGTCAGCAATAACACTTAAAGATTATAATGATTCATATCAATGACATAATTAGCTAGCAAGCAATAATAAGATATCTCAAATGGGAACACATTGTCAAAACAACCATGATGTAATATGACAATAGTGGTATCTCGCTAGCCCTTTCTGAGACCGCAAAACATAAATGCAGAGGACCTCCAAAGTTTAAGAAGCGACTAAACATTGTAATTCATGGTAGAAAAGATCCATTCATGATGCACCCAACATTAGCTACGCACAATGCTCTGCTCAGTTTCTGGCGCTTGTTTTAGAAGGTGATGACACAACATAAAAGTAAATAGATAATCCCTTCGCAGAGGGAAGCAGTGATTTGCAGAGGTGCCAGAGCTCAATTTTTAAAATGGTGATAAATGATATTTGGAGACATGCACTGTGGGAGTCCTGGATTAGGGGGTCTCCGGACAGCCGTACTATCTCCATTGGCCGGACTGTCAGACTATGAAGATACAAGATTGAAGACTTCGTCTCGTGTCCGGATGGGACTCCACTTGGCGTGGAAGGCAAGCTAGACAATACGTATATGGATATCTCCTCCTTTGTAACCGACCTTGTGTAACCCTAACCCTCTCCGGTGTCTATATAAACCGAAGGGTTTTAGTCCATAGGACAACAATCACAACATACAATCATACCATAGGCTAGCTTCTAGGGTTTATCCTCTCTGATCTTGTGGTAGATCTACTCTTCTAACACCCATATCATCAATATCAATCAAGCAGGACGTAGGGTTTTACCTCCATCAAGAGGGCCCGAACCTAGGTAAAACTTCGTGTCCCTTGGCTCCTGTTACCATCCGGCCTAGACGCACAGCTCGGAACCCCCTACCCGAGATCCGCCGGTTTTGACACCGACATTGGTGCTTTCAATGAGAGTTCCGCTGTGCCGTCGCCACCAGGAAGGATGTCTCGTCCCGTATTTAAAGACAATGCTATCGCTGAGGGAGCCCTGGCTATCGGCCAAACTCTCCGGCTAGGTGGTTTTCTTATGACCGCATGTTCGGCCGCCGCGCCGACGATGACTTCTCGAGTCATCAAAAGCAATCTTCACGTCAACTTGGAACTCGCCGAGCAGTTAGATCCGATGGAGCTCTCTTCCCTGAAAAAGCTCTTGGATCACATCGCCGCCCTGGGAGTCGCTACAGACTACGATCAGATTGGGCCTCAACCCGATCTGAGAGAAAGTAACTCTCCCCAGGTCACCCATCACGTTGCAGTGGTGGAAGAACAATGCGGCAACCCTTCATCCATCTTAAGGACTAGCTACGTCCGTATTCCCGATCCCGCCAAGCCGGATACCCGCGGAGGGAAGGATGTCACTCAAAGCCTGAACCTAGAATCAGGCAGCGGGCTAGATTTACCGGAAAACATCCATGAATCCAAACTTTCGAGTTCGGAAACTCCTTGTACATTGAGCCTCAGATTGGGTTAGGATTCGGATTCTATTCCACCCACCCACCCAAACATACACGATCTATCCCAAATTAGGCAAGAGCCCGAAGAAACAGTACACCATTACTGGGCCAGATTCCTCCTGGTCAAGAACAGAATAAAGGACTGCCGCGAGGAAGACGCAATTTCATTCTTCTGCAATAATTGCACGGACAAGGGAATCCTCGACGCCATAAGTCGTCGCGAAATTACACGCTTTGCCGACTTGGTGTACATAGTACGAAAGTACTGTGCGATGGAAAGCGCCTGGAAAACCGAAATAAAATTTTGGGATATTCCGGCCCTGAATACAAACCCAGTCCGAAATAAAAGGGTGCATTATCACAATACACCTGGCTTAACTACCAAAAAGCAAAAGCCCTCTACGGGGCAAGGAACCGTACTGGAGGGATGGCTCAACGGACCCTACAAAAATCATAGTACAACAGATGCGACACCAACGCACAGCCTTACAGCATGCTGGATACTCCGGCATGTGGACAAAAGTGGTGAGGATCTACTCCTCCCAAAAACCAAAGAGCACCACCCCGAGGACAACAGTACGGTCTTAACTGTCTTCGAGACCTTTGCGTCAAATAAAAGATGAAAGCGAACACTCCGCAACACGTCCGAAATCTGCCACATAGCAGAAACAAATCCTTGGAGTGACACGGCTATTACCTTCAATGCCAGTGATGAACCTAAATTCCGAACAGCCCGAGTACCAGCCGCACTGGTCCTCAGTCGAATCGTGGACGGCTTTCGACTCACCAAGGTACTCATGGACGGCGGCAGCGGACTAAACCTCATCTACGAGGAAACTCTTCAAAAGATGGAAATAGACTGGAGCCGCATTAAGCAAAGCAGCACAACGTTTAGAGGAATCATCCCCAGTCGGGAAGCACGCTACGCTGGAAAAATCACACTAGACGTGGTATTCAGCACGCCGGATAATTACAGGTCCGAAGAAATTACATTCCAAGTGGCCCCGTTCAGCAGCGGATACCACACTCTATTAGGGCGGGAGGCGTTCACAATCTTCCAAGCCATACCCCATTACGGGTACATGAAGCTCAAAACGCCCGGGCCCAACGGAATCATCACTCTTGTTAGTGATCCGGACATAGCACTCCGCACCGAAAACAAGACAGCTGCACTAGCCCTTGAGGCACTATCCAAAGCCCTAGCGGCCGAAGAACTAACTGCGCTGCGCTCCACGGTAAACAGGGACAACGTGATACTAGATAAAAGATCCAAGTCCACCTCCTTTAAGCCGACGGACGAAATAGTCAAATTCCAAGTCCATCCAACGTACCCTACAAAAACAGCTTCCATCGGGACACAATTAAACTCTGATGTTGACGCCGCACTGTGAGAGTTCCTACGTGAGAATTGGGATATTTTTGCCTGGCAACCTTCAGACATGCCAGGAATCCCACGCAGGTTGGCTGAATACAGCCTAAATATCATAAAAGGGTTCAAACCAGTCAAGCAGGCTCTTCGACGTTTCTCCGAGCCTAAAAGAGAAGCCATGGGAGAGGAACTAGCCAAGCTATTGGAGGCCGGATTCATCAGAGACATAAAACATCCAGACTGGCTAGCAAACTTGGTGATGGTACCAAAGAAGGACAAATCCTGGCGCTTGTGCGTCGATTTTAAGGACCTTAACAAGGCCTGCCCAAAGGATCACTTCCCCCTCCCCCTCATCGATCAAATCATTGATGCTACCGCAGGACACGATTCATTGTGTTTCCTCGACGCATACTCCGGCTACCACCAAATCAAAATGGCAGAGCCAGACCAAGCCGCAACGGCATTCATCACACCATACGGCCCATTCTGCTTCAACACAATGCCCTTCGGGCTAAAAACGCCGGTGCAACATATCAGCGCATGATTCAGACATGCCTGGCAAACCAGATCGGCAAAATAGTGGAGGCATACATGGATGACGTGGCCATTAAAACCAAGCATGTTGAAACTCTAGTAGACTACTTGAGGCTCACATTCGACAACCTCCGAACATATGACATCAAGCTCAATCCAGAAAAATGCATCTTCGGCGTACCAGCAGGAAAGATCCTGGGATTCATTGTCTCCATTAGGGGTATTGAAGCCAATCCAGCCAAAATCCGAGCGTTGTCACAGTTGGCTACCCCAACAGACCTCACACAAATACAAAAACTAACTGGATGCGTGGTGGCTCTTAGCCTCTTTATCTCCCGCTTGGGAGAAAAGGCATTACCCCTTTATCGCCTCCTCCGGCGTACCGAACACTTCGAGTGGACGGACGCCGCCATGGCCGGAGTCAATGAAATAAAAGCCATGTTGGCAACAAACCTAGTCCTGGCCGCGCCAAACATTGGCGAACCAATGCTATTATACATTGTGGCAACTCATCAAGTGGTAAGCGCAGTGCTTGTCGTCGAGCGAGAAGTGGACGGACACAAATTTCCCATTCAAAAGCCGGTTTACTACGTGTCCACTGTCCTTACTCCATGCAAATCGTGGTACTCGCATTATCAAAAGATAGCGTACGCGGTATTTATGGCATCCAGGAAGTTGCGACACTACTTTCAAGAGTGTTCGATAACGGTAGCCTCGGAAGTACCACTTAACGATATTATAAACAACCGCGACGCGATGGGTCGGATTGCCAAATGGGCCATTGAGCTTCTTCCATTCGACATAACTTACAAGCCACGGCGAGCTATTAAATCACAAGTTTTGGCTAACTTCGTCGCTGAATGGACGGAAGCCGAACTCCCTAAAGAGTATGACACATATTCAAACTGGATCATGCACTTCGACGGCTCTAAAATGTTTGCTGGTCTGGGGGCTGGCGTCGTTTTGACGTCCCCAACAGGAGACACAGTTCAATACGTACTACAGATAATGTATACGGACTCCAACAACGCAGTCGAATACGAGGCCCTTCTACATGGTCTCCGGATAGCAGTATCCATGGGCATTCAACGCCTAGAGGTGCCCGGGGATTCAAACCTTGGAATATCCCAAATAAATGGAGACTTTGATGCCAGGGATCCAAAAATGGCAGCTTATCGCAATGCCGTCCTAAAAATGTAAGCCTGGTTCGAGGTGCTCGAATTTCACCATGTGGCTCGGGAAAACAATCAGGCGGCAGATATCCTCGCCCGTATTGGCGCAAAACGCGATGCGGTCCCTCCCAACATTTTTCTGGAAAGGCTTTTCAAGCCATCCGTAGCATGGGAAGGGGACACTGGTAACAACAGTCCGGACCCGGCCAAAATACCCGATACCGAACTCTCTGACACAATCGGGGGCCCCGCCACCGAAATAACACAATCAGCCCACGAAATAATGGCTATTATTGCCCCGTGGACAGAACCATTCCTTGCCTACTTAACTAGACAGGAACTCCCGGAGGACCAAAATGAGGCACGCTGCATAGTGCGGTGATCAAAGGCCTACAGGGTCCACGTGGGAAATTGTACAAGAAAAGCGCTACCGGAGTCCTTCAATGGTGCATATCCGAAGAGGAAGGACAGAACCTTTTGGCAGAAATTCATGCCGGACTCACCGGTCATCACGCCACAGCCCGGGCTCTTGTGAGCAAGGCCTTCCGTACATGATTCTATTGGCCAATGGCCCGGGCAGACGCACATGACTTAGTCTAGCATTGCGCCGGTTACCATCTCTTTGCAAATCAAAGCCATATGCCACCCACCGCCCTCCGAACATTCCCCATTACATGGCCCTTTTGCGGTCTGGGGGCTTGACATGGTTGGACCCCTTAAAGGTGGAACCCACAAGAAAAAATACTTATTGGTCATGGTGGATAAATTCACCAAATGGATACAGGCCAAACCGGTTAAAACAGCCGAATCTGGACCGGTGATAGATTTCATATCCGGGGTTATACATCGCTACGGCGTCCCCCACAGCATCATCACTGATAACGGCACGAACTTCATGGATGATGAGGTAAAACTCTGGTGCAGCAAAATGGGCATCAAGCTCGATTATGCTTCAGTCTACCATCCACAAACCAACGGTCAAGTCAAACGAGAAAATGGTCATATAATGAGCGGCATTAAACCCAGACTCATGCGCTCCTTAACAGAGTCTGACACGCACTGGGTAGAGGAGCTCGACTCCGTACTCTGGGGGCCGCGGACCACGTCAAATCGTAGTACCGGATACACACCATTTTTTATGGTGTACGGCGTAGAGGCAGTCCTGCCCTATGACATAATTCATGACTCACCTCGAGTGCGCATGTACGAAAAAAGTGAAGCCGAGCTCGATCGGCAAGACAGTCTGGACACCTTGGAGGAAGAGCGTGACGTAGCCAAAGCCCGTTCCGCATTTTAGCAGCAACAGGCCCGCAGATACCAAAGCAGAGAAGTACGAGCCAAAACTTATAACATTGGTGAACTAGTTCTCCGGCTGCCAGACGAAAAAGAACAAGCTAGAGCCCAAATGGGAAGGTCCCTTCATCATCGACCAAGTTCTGACCGGCGGAGCGTACCGACTGCGGGATGGATCGACTAGTCGACTCGAGCCGAACCCATGGAACACAGCCAGGCTCCAAAGATTCTACGCCTAGCACTGGACTTTATGTTAGTCCCTCCCCTTTGTCCATTTTCTGCATATGCGTCGTCTATCTTGATTCCCTTTCTTTCTTTTATTCCTCTAGGCCTTCAAGGTTCACCTTGTGCCTCACTTGTACACTACAGAGGTGCTAGCCGCACTATCTACACCTGGGAGCTTCTTTCACAGAAGCTTAAATTATTTACCTGGGCATCACGCCCAACACATGCGTTATACTTCCGCATGTACCTTTTTTCACCATTATATTCATCGATATGACTTAAGTTTTGGCCAAGCTGGGTTGCCTGGCTCTTGTATTTATGCCCTACGTTCCCGTTAATTCGGCTAGGGCATAAGGGGAGCACTTCTACGATTGTTACCGCCGGGTCAGCCGGACGTGTACCTCAGACTGGGCGAAGTCGAAAGCTAGCGTTCTTAAGAGAATATTCGGTCGGTGAACAAAAGATGACTTTTATTTATTAATCATATCTGCCCCTAGACGTTTTTTAACTGCGCTTCTTGTCGCAGTCCGGACATGCACTTTAGGGCAAGCCTACCCAGCGAAAGGAACCCTTAACGAAACTATTCTCTCTGGAAGATGTTTCTTACTACCCATGTAATATAACATAACTAGTTGGGCACTTGTCTAATAAAGCACTAATGACCCCTACGCCTAGTCTCCATGCATGCCCCGGTTCTTATATAACCGAGAGGGTATTCGGATACACTCTAGACTGTCAGGTCCCGAGGTTGAAGCGAAAAGGTCCGCCACAACAAACGATCTACAATCCGGCTAGAAGGCATCATATATGTCACTTTACAATTACATAGTCAATTTGACTGGTTGAATTCCTCCTCAATGCCATCTAATAGGCTGTCTAGTCTACAGTCCTGTTGGGAATACTTTGCGGCCAATTCTACTTGGCCGTACACTAAATTCACAGGGATCTCCTTGCCGTCAGGCCCCACAGGTCCGACTTCGGCCATGTGGTTCGGGTCAGCCTTCGTGTACCGTGTCTTCACCATTGCCCAAGCCTCCCTGGCGCCCTGACGGTAGGCCGATATCTTCCATAATCGGAAACGCCGCCATGCTCCCTTCAGCTTTTCTGCAAGCTCTCCAAGGCCTTCGGGAATGGAGACGGACGGCCACAATGCCTGGGCAATGCCTTGCATCACCAGCCGAACTCGTTCGTGCAACTGTGCGAGCTCGGGAAGAAGATCACCCATCAAACTAGGCATCTCCTCGGCAGGACGTCCTGTTAGCATACCTACAGACATAAATCTGTCTGCCAGCTTCCTCGCTGAACTCTTTTTCAAAAGTTCGTTCAAGCACTTACTAAATATGCTTGGTGTTGGCATCTTGAAGATCATTCTTCTCCTGCCTCACCCTCGTTAGCACGCTCTCACCAGCCTTTAGCTGGCGTTTGAGCTGCTGCTTATCCGGATTCACTCCAGCGTCATCTGCAATTTATCGTCAGATTTGAATATAAAGCCGCACCCTAATATGATACTTATCATTTGACGGATATGTTACCAGCAGGGGTCTCTTTGGGCTCCCCTGCGGCAGACAGTGCATCCTGAAGTTGGGCTTTGCACTCTTCCAGCTCCTGGGCCAGTTGAGTATTCTTTTCTGTAAGAACCTACATAACAAATGATCCTTAAATCAGTTATCCTAACTGTTTCAAGTCTCAGGGGCTACTAATATATATAATAATCAAATTTTCTCACTCGTATGTCTTTTACATACTGCTCCGTGGCTCTGACTAAACCATTTTGAGCGGCACGGAGGTGCGCATCTCCCGAGTTGAAGGCATCCAAAGCCTCTTGGGAGAAACAAGCGTCACGAAGAACAGTCCGGTGACGCCTATGGTTCATAGCACTTTCCACCTCGGAATGGGTGGCGGACAGTCTATCCGTATCCTCTGTCGGAGGATCACCCGGTGCACGCCTTGTACTCGTTCCCACCCCCGACTTCGGCCTTGGAGCCTGGATTGTGGAGGCGCGGTTGGTAGCCTCATCGGGTATAGTCCGGCGAGCGCTCTTTCTCCTGAAAATAAGGCATGGGCGTTAATATGCCTCTATAAATAATGTCTTACAATAAAGACGGCGCGTTATACCGCTGTGCCGGTGCCTCAATCCGGACTGCGGATCTTTTCACCTTGCCTGGCCCAGCGGCCCCTTGTTGGCTAGTTGCCACAGGCTCGGCCTTCTGCCTCGAGGGCCTCCCCTACAAAACACGGCTGTTATATGGCAATAAAAAAGAGCACAAGGACGGATGCCTTGTTATATGCTGGGACTTCGGTCTCAGTCTCCTGTGAGGCTAGAACTAGCCCAGGGTAATCGGCTGTAATGGCCACCAATGTATTGTCATTACTCCTTTGGTAAAATACCCCGTCGATCAGCTCCACGGATATGTCCAGATCCTCCTGGGAGGCCGGATCAAGGGATCATCTAGGGTCCTCGGGTTGTGGAGGAGGGCTGGTTATCTCCTTTACTTCCTGACGCAGCTCCTGTGATGAAATCGCTAGAATAAATACTTAAACTACAGGAATATGAAACGGATGGGCGAGAAAAAATCTCCGCTTACCCAGCTCGGAGGATTGTACATGGAGAATCCGCCCTGCGGGTTGACACGGGGGAACTCCTCCTCTTCTCCCTTGTACAAAGTGGACAATATCTTTGTCATGTCCGCAGTCGATCTCGGCCCTTTTCGGCCATGGCGGGTGGCGTCATCCTCCCTGTTGAAGTCCCACATGGGGTGGCCTCTATACTGGAGCGGCTGCACCCCCCGCATAATGCATATAGCCATAACCTCGATCATGGTCAATCCAGATCGAGCTAAAGAGCTTATCCGGCTCATCAGATAAAGAATGTCCCGGTCGTCTTCCTCCAGGGGGGCTCCGTGGACACCAGCTCTGGGGCTTCTTCAAAGGGGCGTTGTCAAACTAAGGAAGGCCGATCCGAATAGGGTCCGGAAGGGGGACATCTTCTATATAAAACCATTCTGAAGGCCAGTCTTCGGACGTCTTCTTCGGGGTCCCGGATAGGTATCCGGTCCCAGCGATACGCCACACTTCGGCTCCGCCCACTTGATATATTGATCCTTTCTTAAAACAGGGCACAAGGCAGAATAGCTTCTTCCACCAGGCGAAATGAGCCTCACCGCCCAAAAATAACTCGCAGAGGGCTACGAATCCTGCGATATGCAGAAGGGAGGCAGGCGTAAGATTGTGCAACTGGAGGCCATAGAACTCCAGAAGCCCCTAGAGAAACGGATGGATTGTGAATCCGAGCCCTCTTACTAGATAAGAGACAAGGCATACCCGCTCTCCCTTGGAGGGATTGGGACGGCTCTCCGCCATTATAGGTGGCAATCCCGGCTCGAACCGGGACCAGGTACGCTGGGGGAAGAAATCCCTTGGACTGAAGCATCACCAATTTGCTGCGCGGGATGGAACATCTCTCCCAATCTCCAGGTTTGGAACTAGGGGTGCGAGAAGAGGAGCCGCGTCGACCGGCCATGGTGGAATGGATCTCTGTTGGGCGCGCTCTGATGAAGACTCGGCAGGAGAGGGGGGGATTTGGATCTGAATCCTCGTCTTTTTAAATAGGCGGCTCATTGACATAGCTAGGGGGTAAATGTGAAAACACCCTGGCTCTTCACATTCGCTCGACACGTGGAAGGTGGCCATTATTAGGCGCAGAGGCCAAGAAGTACGAACCAACACAAGGAACCGGACAGTATTTCGACAGGTACACAGAATTTGAAGGGGAACCCGCCTTGCAATGCCGAAGATAATACTGCGCGCCGAACTCATCGTCATTGAAGCCTAGTTCGGGGGCTACTGTGGGAGTCCTGGATTAGGGGGTTTCCGGACAGCCAGACTATCTTCATTGGCCGGACTGTTAGACTATGAAGATACAAGATTGAAGACTTCGTCTCGTGTCCGGATGGGACTCTACTTGGCATGGAAGGCAAGCTAGGCAATACGTATATGGATATCTCCTCCTTTGTAACCGACCTTGTGTAACCCTAACCCTCTCCGGTGTCTATATAAACCGAAGGGTTTTAGTCCGTAGGACAACAATCACAACATACAATCATACCATAGGCTAGCTTCTAGGGTTTAGCCTCTCTGATCTCGTGGTAGATCTACTCTTGTAACACCCATATCATCAATATCAATCAAGCAGGATGTAGGGTTTTACCTCCATCAAGAGGGCCCGAACCTGGGTAAAACTTCGTGTCCCTTGTCTCCTGTTACCATCCGGCCTAGACGCACAGCTCGGAACCCCCTACCCGAGATCCGCCGGTTTTGACACCGACATGCACCCTTTTCATTTACTTCACGACCATCAGTTATGAATATCTCCCATGCTAAATAGGCTAGTGGCGGTTCCCAAGCGATAAAAGTAAAGGTTTTGACTCCATTGGGAGTTTTTGTTTGATTATTCGAGCGATTAACTCTTTTTGCATTTTGCAGTATGGGACTGGGCAGCCCTATACCGCCCTTTTCTCATGTGATGGTGAGTGAATAAACATTCGATCTGAGAATAACCCGCTTAGCATGGAAGATACCGACCACCTCCTGTCGTTCCATGAACGATCCAGGCACACAAAACAGATATTTCTAGAAGTTTTTTAGAGGTGGCACATGCAAATTTACTTAGGACGACAGGGTAATATCGTATATAGGTAGGTATGGTGGACTCATATGAACGAACTTTGGGTTCAAGGTTTTTGATGTACAAGCAGAATTCCCACTTAGTACAGGCGAAGGATAGCAATTAAGATTGTGAAGCAGCCAGCTAGAGAGAAACAACGATCATAACCATCCATTGTGCATAAGTAACATTTGACACTAGCATGAGTAGGATATGAACACCATGAACATAAATATTATAGAGGCTATGTTTGTTTTGATTCAACTACATGCATGAACATGTACCAAGACAAGCCACTTGAACATTCAGAGGAGGATACCATATCATCATACTACATCACATTCATTTTGACGCTATGTTGATATCCAAGATAAATCATTATTAACTCCCGGCTACTTATGCACGGCATGAGAAACTATAATCTCTAATTGTCATTGCAAACATGTTTAATCATAATGGGATGAATCATGGGTACTAGGTTAAACATATTTACACAGACAAAACAAGTCGAGTTCATACCAGTTTCTCTTTGCTACGGCCAGTTCATTGAATATCGTTATTATTGCCTTTCACTGGCATGAGAAACTATAATCTCTAATTGTCATTGCAAACATGTTTAGTCATAATGGGATGAATCATGGGTACTAGGTTAAACATATTTACACAGACAGAACAAGTCGACTTCATACCAGTTTCTCTTTGCTACGGCCAGTTCATTGAATATCGTTATTATTGCCTTTCACTTGCACGACTGAATCATATGAAAATAATAATAGTGCAAGAGTGCCATGGACTAAGCTGGAATCTGCAAACATTTTATTCAAGATGAGAAGACAAGGTAAAATGTGCTCTTTATTAGTTCAACAATTATTCATGTGAGAGCCACTCAACATTTTCATCGTGGTCTTCTCCTTGGCACAACTCGAATAAAAAGGAAAGAAATTCGGAGAAACACACTGAATTTTTTTGGATTTTTTGGTTTTCTTGAACAAGCAAATGAAAGAGAAAAGCAAAAATGAGAAAAACTATTTACAAAGGAAAGCTCCCAACAAGCAAAAGAAGAAGAAGGAAATCTTTTTGGGTTTTCTTGTTAATACTACAGCTAAGCGTAAATAGAAAGTAAATTAGCTACAACTAATTATTTTGGTTTTTTTTCTAAAGTTTATCAAACAGACAAGAAGAAAGAAAGAAAATAAATCTAAGCATGGATGATACAATGAAAAAGTGTGGACACCGACAAATGGAATAAGTGAACATGAATGTAAATTCGGTGGAAACACGTACTCCCCCAAGCTTAAGATTTTGGCCTACTTGGTAGTCGATCAGTAGCCTGGAGGGTGGTAGGGGTGCTGAGGAGCGGGCATCCACTCGTCCCATTGCGTAGGTTCCCCTGTGCCACTTCCGCAGCAGCCTGAGCGTTCTGGTAGGCGATGATGTCTACACGCATGATCCTATATCCGCCCTGGCAGCAGAATCAAACAAAGAAGGTGCGGGAAGTGGAATAATATCATGAGTTCTAATGTTAAAAAGTAAGTTATAAGGAATGGGAATGTCAGGATAATCTCGTGCAAGAAAATGATGGTGTTCCATGGCTGCCCTGTCTAGGTAGACCTTGGTCAAAGGGTAATCATGAGTGCGTATCTCGACCTCAAAGTGAGCGGCCAAACGAGTAGCAAAAATCCCACCATATACTTCACCCTGTGATTTATTAAGATGGAGGCGACGATCCATAATAGCTCCCAAGCTATGGGTGTTGTCGCCCTCTAGTGCTCGGTGTAAAACAACAAAGTCTGGTGCACTGAGCGCACCTACTTTCTTTTTAGCAAGCAAGAACTTAGCGACAAATAAAGCAAAATAATGTACGGCAGGAAAGTGTATGCTAGCAGCCGTGGTGGCTGACACCCCTCTCTCATCTCCCACTGTCAAAGTGCAATAAAATCCTCAAACCCAGTTGGCCTAGGCTCGGCTAAGCTCCCATCAGAAAGGATTAAGCATATATCACAAAATTCAGTAAGTGGTATCTGATGGTTTTCAGCATATAAATTGAAGCTCACTTATGGAGGATTATTCCTAGGCAGGTGTCACATCCCTAGTTCTGGTAATCCCTACTGCTAACATATGGTGTTGCATCATGTCTACTTTACTCAGAAAATTGAAATGGGGATGACAGAACCCCCAGCACCCCATTAATCCAACTAGGATTTACTAAAATATTTTTCAATGAACCTGAAATGCCCTTCTAAAATGTTGATCATCTTTGCCTTGGTCTTAAACCTCTGACAAAAATGGTGCACATATTTCGAGGACATCATAGGGTCACTGAATTAAATCATACTCTATTTGCATTTGGGCATTTAAATTCTATAGAATATTTTAGATGTCCAAATAATCCTAAAATGAAATGTTCGATGTTGGTTATATGCTAAACAGTGGGCATGAGTAGTTTGGTGATTTTTGAAAGTGCCTAAGCATTTTTAGAAAAGCCACAAAGTTGCAAAAAATAGAAAACAGGAAATAAAAGAGAGAAAGAGACTTACCTGGGCTACCTCGACGGCCCAGTAGGCAGCCCACCTGGCCGGCCCAGCTAGCGCCGCTGCCAGTCATCTTCCACCTATCACCAATAGGACGAGAGGCATGTGGCCGCCGTGCACGCGCCCACGCGCTCGCCAGCTCCTGCTTGCCGCTGCTGCTGGAGATGGCCACGAGCCCCACGACACCCCCCTGACCGCCACTCTCTCTCTGGACCCCCTCCTCCTCCTCTGCTCTCTCTCTCTCTCTCCCGCGATCGACCACGAGCACCGGAGAGCGCCGACGAGCACCACCGCGGCCCTCGTCCACCCCTCGCCTCGCCGATGCTTCCAGAAGAACTGCCGCGCCTTCCTCTTCGTCTCCACCAACCCACGTGACGCCGGAAGCCCCGTAGCACCGACCCCGCCATTGTCTTCTTCCTCCGGACGCCGGAGATCGGCTTTGTCGTTCCGCCCGCACCGGACCTCCCCCGAGCCGCTGACCTCTTCAACGGCATCGCTGTGAGCTTCCGCGCTGAACCCCTCTCTTCTCCCTCGTGTTCGCGAGCTCCAGGACGCATCTCCACGATGGCCGAGAGCTCGGCTCCGCCGCGCATGTCGCCGCCGTCGTTATAGCCATCGCCGCTCGCGTTCGAACCTATAAATGCACTCAGCGCGTTCCCAGGAACCCGTAGCACTCGCGGGTTCGCCCTGTCGTGCCCTGTAGCGCTACCTCTGAGCACGCCCGAACTCCGGCCGCCGGGCAAGTTGTTATCATCGTGGATTTAGGTCACCGAAGCTGCTGTGTGCACCACAAGACGCAGACGAGCTCCAGAATCATGTAGAGCCTCTCAGCAATAGATTTGGTCACCGGAGGAGCTTTTCCGACGCCCTCCGCCGTCTCTGGTGTCGCCGGCGACGACATGCGGGTTTAACGCTAGCTGACCAGGGGTTTGACCTCCCCTGGCTCACTGACGTGTGGGCCCCAGGCCACTAACTAAATTAGGATTAGTATTAGTTTAACGCTAACTAAATTTAGTTATTTAACTAACCACTGACCAGTGGGTCCCACTGGTCAGGGTTGACCTGGACCGCGCCCGTTGACCGCTGACATCACACTGACGTCATGCTGATGCAATAACTCTTTTCTGGATTTATTCTTTAACAGGAAATTCCAGAAAATTGCCTAAACTTCTAAAAATCATAGAAAATCAACCATAACTCCAAATGAAATAAATTATGTATGAAAAATGATCAAAAAAGCCAATCTTTCCATCTGTACTTGTTTCATGCATGTTAGAACACTTTAACCTTGCTGTTTAGGTGAATTAATTTAATGCACTAAAATGACTTCATAAAATGGGTTTGCATTTGAATCTTTGGTTGAAATGGACACATTTCAATATATTCTAGCTTGCATTAGCCCAAAACACATTCATATTTCCATGTCATAGCATGCTTCATATTGTTGCATATTGTCATGTGTTGATTGTGTTCTTTCTCAGTTGCCGGTGTTTGTCCCACTCAGTAGACGTTGATCCAGCGATGAATTCGATGACACCGATGAAGAACTATACTATCTTCAGAAGTGCCTGGCAGGAAAAACCCCCTTGTTCATTCCGATACAATCCCACTCTCTCGCTCCTGCTCTCTTTTACTGCATTAGGACAACAGCGATTCAACTGTTACATGCTACGGTAGTTGAACCCCTTTCCTTCGCATGACCTGTCATGGCCACAGTAAATAGATGAAACCCACTAGCATGAGTAGGAGTTGTTTGAGCCATGGTGTGCCTACTCATTCATGCTTGTTTGTCATGCCTGCTATTGCTTAGAGTTGAGTCAGGTCTGATTCATCGGGAATGAATTGGAATGGTGATGAACATGTCCTACTTTGTGTGAGCTAAATGTGTGAACACGATTTGGTAAAGGTAGCGGTGAGAGGCCATGAAGGAGTACATGGTGAGTTGTCTCATTGCAACCGTCCTCAGGAACTGAGTTCTATGTTTGTGATCCATGAACAGTTACTACCACACATTGGGTTCTGGTAAATCCACCCCTCTCGACTTATTAATCAACTCGATCTTTGTCCAGTTGTTGCAACTAGTTTCTGGTGTTTGTAGGTAGTGTTAGTAGTCTACCAAGTGGCACCCGGTACAGGTGGGCGTGGGACAGACTAGGCACAGTGGCACGGTGTACCAAGTGGCACCCGGATGGTGGGCTTGGGAACCCTGCACACATCGTTTGGGGCCGTGAGCGACACCCCGGACGGATCTCCTTGCGGATGGAACCCGAATAGGCGATAAACCTGGACTAGAGACTTGTTGGTTAGTCAGGTCGTGGCCGACTCCCTCGCCCGGCTTCCGCTTGAAGGTTGCCGAGGTACATGACGTGTATAGGGCGATAAGTGGCGAGAGCGTGTGTGAAGAAGTACACCCCTGCAGGCTTATCATTATCTATTCGAATAGCCGGATTCCTCGGATATGGAATCTTGGACCCCTTGCATAGTTCATAGACAAGTGAAAGTGGATACTCTAAAACCCGCAAGATGAGCGTGAGTGCTATGGATGGCGTTCTCGTAGGGAGACGGGAGTGGATCCATTGTGGTGTATTGGTATGGTGAATATGTGGACTCGTGTGCGCCACCTGAAAAGAGTTACTTGCAGTCGTAGTTCAGGATAGCCACCGAGTAAAAGCTGGCTTGCTGCAGTTAAACTCCACCAACCCTTTGTTGATACCGATGCATATGTAGATAGTTCTGATGTAAGTCTTGCTGGGTACATTTGTACTCACGTTTGCCTATTTTATGTTTTGCAGAGACGTCAGTCTCGCTAGTAGTTCCGTGTGGACTTCGACGTTTAGCTTGATACCTCAGCTACGATCTTGTGCCCTCAGCAGGATCTGGTAGATAGTCAGGCTTCTCAGCCTTTTTCATTTATAGATGTCTGAACTCAGACATGTTAAGCTTCCGCATGTGCTTTGAATGTATGCTATGATTGTTGGAGCCTAATGAATAAATACTCTGAGTCGTAGAGTCTTGTTGTGATGCCATGTTGTATTGCACATATTGAGCATATTGTGTGTATGATTGAAATGCTTGGTATGTGTGGGATCCGACAACCTAGTTGTTTATCCTTGGTAGACTCTCTTATGGGGAAATGTAGTCTTGTGCTTCCATGAGCCATAGTAGTCCGCTACATCCCGGTTCACCGGAGTCCTGCTAGCCCAGCACTACTGCTCCGGAACACTTGACTGGCCGGCATGTGATTCACTTTGTTCCTGTGTCTGTCCCTTCGGGGAAATGTCACGCGGTGACATCCGGAGTCCTGTCTAGCCTGCTACAGCCCGGTTCACCAGAGTCCTGTTAGCCCAGTGCTATAGCCCGGATTCACATGCTGCTGACCGACATGCTCGATGTTGATTCATGTATGCCTGTCCCCGTAAGTTAGTGCCACTTTGGGTTCACGACTAGTCATGTCGGCCTGGGATCTCTGTCATATGGATGCTAGCGACAGTATCATATAGATGAGCCAAAAGGCGCAAACGGTCCCGGGCCATGGTAAGGCGACACCCGTGGGAATACCGTGCGTGAGGCCGCAAAGTGATATGGGGTGTTACCGGCTAGATCGATGTGACTTGGAATCGGTATCCTGACAGCTTTGGTATCAGAGCCTGACTGCCTATAGGTTTATCAAGCCAACTGGTTGAAGTTGTGTCTAGAAATGCTTTAGTTATGTAGGGGAATTGATTGTGGAAGGGAACGTAAGGCTCTTTTTACTCCTTTACCTTATGCTCTTCTGATCAAAGTCAACCTCTTCTTTTCTATGGGGATTAAGAACTAGGCTTCTCTTCTATCTCTCGGGATGATGTGTTACTAAACCGTAGTTGCCTAGGATTGTTGAGTTCAAGCCCCAGTTCAGATTCTACTACCTCCGTGTGATGACAGTTGATCTCATAATCTTGATATTGTGATGTTGAGTGGTTATGCCACCATTTTGCAGGATGTCTCAAATCTTCTTGAGCATTTACAGCCGTTATGCTGTCCGAGTCATCCCAGGTCACTAAATTATCTGATGTAGTTGCAAATCCTTTCTTTCGTTCCCGATGTCCTTTTTGTCAGAATAAGCACACTAACCGGTGCGTTGAGGTACTCTATTGCCTCGGTATATATGTTGGGGCTATTATTATGACCCTAGGTGTTTTAGGGAGTCACCCAGTAATCTAGCCATGTTTTGTGTTCCCAGTGTGATGATTCTGGCCACCATTCTCGAAAGCATTCCGTGATGCCATTTAGTAGTAGGCACTCTACTCCTGGGTTTTGAACCCGAGATTCACCCTACCTACCTCATGTCGATAGTGTTGCTAGTTCCTTTAGGATAATAGTAACCTTTGCATTAGTCCTCGAGGTCCGTGGTAGTTCCTTCTTCCAAACACTATGAACCGCTTATGGAAGAAGTTCTTTGAACCAAAAGATCACAACCAGAGTGCTCTTGATGAGTTCTCCATTCTGCATTGTGAATCTGCCAGTCCTACCTTTCTGCATGGGTTGTCCGGAAGAAATGTTGAGCTTTGCTCGACATACTAATCTATGCATCCACAACTCAGAAAATTATATGTTCCGCGAGTTGTTCCTCTTCAGTTGTATCCCGACCATCTTCTATCAGTTGATAGCCAAGAGTATGTGTGCATTTGTGTTCATCGATGCCTATTATTCTTGTGGTCCGTCAAGCCATTCTATTCCAGAATGACTAGGAGAAACAAACTCCAGTACCTCATCCATATCTAGGATTGGGTCAAAGTAGTTGTATCCCGCAGATCAAAATGTCAATCCAGCTTTTGTTCTGTTCTACCTTGGAGTTCTACCCTATTCATGCCAATAATATCATAGGAATTGCACCATCTCTTATGAATCTTTGACATAGTGATACTTCTTGCCATCATTGTTCATTCCTCGGCTCCCATGTTATTGTAACCGGAATGCTGGTAAGTGAGTCATGATGTGTGAAATCAATACTCCTAGCTACTCCATTGCTTGGTAGTTAATGGACAATATTCTCATTCTTAGCGTGTTGGTTATTAAATCATCATCCTAAGATTGATCGTGCTATCTAGTCCTTATTTCTGGTACACTCCTCGATCAATGAGTTAGGATTATGTCAATCCCTCACTCTTTTGATCATATCATCTTGCCCTGAAAAGCAAGGTTGTTCTCGAGCCTAGTAACATGTCGGTGGTTCGTGATTTTCCGAAGATCTTCTCGGAAGTGTTACCTGGTTGTCCCCTGACTGTTATGTTGAGCTCGTGATCAAGTTGGGTTCTTGTAAACCACCCCTTCTCCAAGAATCTGCGTTGGATACCCCTGAGCTAGTTGGTTAAGTTGAACAATGACTTGGAGAGTTGGAAGATAAAAGCTTGTCTGAATTAGTTCATGTTAAGGGATATATTTTTGTGTATGTGTGTGTGTTGAAAAAAAAAGATGATATCTCCGTTGATTGTTCCTCGTGATCAGTTGTTGGATCTATTGCCTTGTTAAAACTTTGACTTGAGTATGGGCTATCGTCAAGTCAAATCAGAACCAACGATGTTCGTAATGTTGTTTTACTCGTGGTTGATCCGTCGAGCATACACCATTACATTCTTTGGTCTGACCAATGCTACCACCGTGTTCACATGATGGTGGAAGTCCAGTCATATGGAAATTTCGATGAGTTTGCTGTTGACCCCATCAGCAGCATGTTGTCTCCCCCATGATTCATGTTGAACATCTAAGTTAGTATTGGAAACTTTGTAAGCAATGCTTTCGTGTTCCGTTCATGAAGCTTATGCTTGGATGGAAGAAGTGACTTCCTCGAATTCACGTGCATTAGGTGTAAGTTGCCACCATGAATTTGAGGAAGGTTTGTTTTGTTTGCCTTGGAATCATCCTAAATCAGTCATGCATACGTGCGAAGTATTCTATGGTTTGGTAGATTAATTACCTCCACTCCATATGTGTCCCTAGCACACTAAGCCACTGATTGGTTTGTTCAAGGAGAAGAAGTTTCTTCTTGAGAGCTAGACTTACGCAAGGACTTCGATATCCTCGTTAATGGTTCCCCCCCCCCCCCCGAACTCGGTAGTGTTTCGTGGTAAGACTACCATGTGACCATGCTTGTCTAGGACAACGTGTTCACATGCTTGTAGCAGAACCGGCTCATGTTTTGGAGCTTACTACCGTAGTTCATTCCCCCGAGAATCTCGCAACGTCATCTCATCGATTTGTGTTGCAAACTTTCATTTTCTTTCCAGACCTGATGAGTCTGGATTATCCTGACACCAGCCGGATCTGAATCTCATGCAGCTACGATGGCTAGAACGTTTCTCAAGGACTGTAATATTTGTCCCTCTGTAACCCGCTAAAGTGGATGTTATGGCCAACACACCCAACCGGAAGACTTATTATTGTAGTATCTTGATTGTGAAAGTTGGCCACCTCCCCATCAGGATTTCGTAGAATTTATTCCAATAGTTGTTCCTTATGGATTTTTGTGTTCCCGAAGTTTGACCTTTTACTTGATGTTCTAGATATCAAACCATATCTATGAATGGATTACGCTAGCACATCAAGGAGAACATTAGAAGCAGAGTGCTAAATGTCTCTCGGTCGATCATCCAGATTCTGTTTCCTTAGCCACGCTAACGGGAAGTATGAGAAGGTGCTATCTTCCTTTGTATCCGCATCATCCATCACTAGTCATCATGGTAGTATGTCGTGTTGCCAGGGTCCGTGCCACGGATGTTGGTAAAACCTTGATGAATATGGAAATGCTCAAGTTCTTGAGAGCACGTGCAAGCAAAATCATCCGTTGCGTTGCCTTCAACCAGGTAGTTCACATCATCCATTCTAGTCCGGGTATGCCATCCCTTTGTATTCCGCCAAACGATTGTTGTGATTGCCTTAGGCTGGTATAAGGAGTTGCAATTATCTCGGAATCAAAAGTAATTCTTTTTGCCACTTAAGGGAATAATTCTATGAGTCACCTTCCGCAAGGTGCCCCGTTATGGGATCATGGCAATTATTTCCTCGCCACCTTAACACCATCCACCATCTCTCTAAGCGTGGAATTGTTGCCCACCAAATCAAATCTCGTCGTTTATTCTGCCACCCCTCTTGATGTGTTTTGTGTCTCAACTCGAGATGTTTCAACATCTCATTCCGTGAGTTGATCTTGTATAGCTCGATCTTCGGCAAGATCAATCCTAGTAGAGTTTCTTTCTGTTGTCATTGCGTGGATGAAGATCTCAAAAGCGAGGATGTCAAGATCAACGTATGCAACGAATCAACAACCTTATGAGGTGCAACCTGGATCGCGAAGATTGTGTTGGTCTTGTGCCCCCTCCGTCTTCTTACCTCACGTCTTGAATCTCGGGACGAGATTCTTGTTTAGTGGGGGTGAGTTGTCACATCCCTAGTTTTGGTAATGCCAAGTGCTAACATATGGTGTTGCATCATATCTACTTTACTCATAAAATTGAAATGGGGATGACAGAAACCCTAGCACCCCTTTAATCCAGCTAGTATTTACTAAAATATTTTTGAATGAACCTGAAATGCCCTTCTAAAATGTTCATCATCTTTGCCTTGGTCTTAAACCTCTGACAAAAATGGTGCACATATTTCGAGGACATCATAGGGTCACTGAATTAAATAATACTCTATTTGCATTTGGGCATTTAAATGCTATAGAATATTTTAGATGTCCAAATAATCCTAAACTGAAATGTTCCATGGTGGTTATATGCTAAACAGTGGGCACGAGCAGTTTGGTGATTTTTGAAAGTGCCTAAGAATTTTTAGAAAAGCCACAAAGTTGCAGAAAAATAGAAAACATGAAATAAAAGAGAGAAAGAGACTTACCTGGCCTACCTCGACGGCCCAGTAGCCAGCCCACCTGGCCAGCCCAGCCAGTGCCGCTGCCAGTCATCTCCCACCTCTCGCCAATAGGACGAGAGGCGTGTGGCCGCCGTGGGCACGTGCATGCGCTCGCCAGCTCCTGCTTGCCGCTGCTGCTAGAGACGGCCACGAGCGCCACGACACCCCCCTGACCGCCCCTCTCTCTCTGGACCCCCTCCTCCTTCTCTGCTCTCTCTCTCTCTCCCGCGATCGACCATGAGCACCTGAGAGCGCTGACGAGCACCACCGCGGCCCTCATCCGCCCCTCGCCTCGCCGATGCTTCCAGAAGAACCGCCACACCTTCCTCTTCGTCTGCACCAACCCACGTGATGCCGGAAGCCCCGTAGCACTGTCCCCGCCGTCGTCTTCTTCCTCCGGACGCCGAAGATCGGCTTCGCCGTTCCGCCCGCATCGGACCTCCCCGAGCCGCTGACCTCTTCAACGGGATCACTGTGAGCTTCCGCGCTGAACCCCTCTCTTCCCGCTCACGTTCGCGAGCTCCAGGACGCATCTCCGCCATGGCCGAGAGCTCGGCTCCGCTGCGCATGTCGCCGCCGTCGTTCTAGCCACCGCCGCTCGCGTCCGAACCTATAAACGCACTCAACGCATTACCAGGAACCCGTAGCACTCGCGGGTTCGCCCTGCTGTGCCCTGTAGCGCTGCCTCCGAGCACGCCCGAACTCCAGCCGCCGGGCAAGTTGCCGCCGCTGTCGATTTAGGTCACCTGAGCTGCTGCTGCGTGCACCACAAGACGCAGACGAGCTCCAGAATCACGTAGAGCCTCTTAGCCATCGATTTGGTCGCGGGAGGAGCTTTTTCGATGCCCTCCGCCGTCTCTGGTGTCACCGGCGACGACACGCGGGTCAACTCCGGCGAGTTTGACCCAGCTGACCAGGGGTTTGACCACCCCTGGCTCACTGACGTGTGGGCCACAGGCCACTAACTAAACTAGGATTAGTATTAGTTTAACGCTAACTAAATTTAGTTAGTTAACTAACCACTAACTAGTGCGTCCCACTGGTCAGGGTTGACCTGGACCGTGCCCGTTGACCGCTGACATCACAGTGACGTCATGCTGATGCAATAACTCTTTTTTGGATTTATTCTTTTACAAGAAATACCAGAAAATTGCCTAAACTTCTAAAAATCATAGAAAATCAACCGTAACTCCAAATGAAATAAATTATATATGAAAAATGATCAGAAAAATCCAATCTTTCCATCTGTACTAGTTTCATGCATGTTAGAACAATTTAACCTTGATGTTTAGGTGAATCAAGTTAATGCACTAATATGACTTCAAAAAATGGGTTTGCATTTGAATCTTTGGTTCAAATGGACTCATTTCAATATATTCTAGCTTGCATTAGCCCAAAACACATTCATATTGCCATGTCATAGCATGCATCATATTGTTGCATATCGTCATGTGTTGATTGTGTTCTTTCTCAGTTGTCGGTGTTTGTCCCCCCAGTAGACGTTGATCCAACGATGAATTCGATGACACCGATGAAGAACTATACTATCCTCAGAAGTGCCAGGCAAGCAAAACCCCCTTGTTCATTCCTGTCAGGACCCTGATTCCAAGTCACATCGATCTAGCCGGTAACACATCATATCACATTGCGGCCTCACGCACGGTATCCCCACGGGTGTCGCCTTACCATGGCCCGGGACCATTTGCGCCTTTTGGCTCACGTATATGATAGTGTCGCTAGCATCCATATGACAGAGAACCTGGGCCGACATGGCTAGTCGAGAACCCAAAGCGGCACAGACCTATGGGGACAGGCATACATGAATCACATTGAGAATGCCGGTCATCAACGAGTGAATCCGGGATGTAGCACTGGGCTAACAGGACTCCGGGGAACCCGGGCTGTAGAAGGTTAGGCAGGACTCCGGATGTCACCGGGTGACATTTCCCCGAAGGGACAGACATAGGAACGAAGTGAAACACATGCCGGCCAGTCAAGTGTCCTGAGCAGTAGTGCTGGGCTAGCAGGACTCCGGTGAACCGGGCTGTAGGGGACTACTATGGCTTGAGGAACACTAGACTACATTTCCCCATAAGAAAGGCTGCCAAGGATAAACAACTAGATTGTCGGATCCCACATATACCAAGCATTTCAATCATACACACAATATGCTCGATATGTGTAAATACAACATGGCATCACAACAAAACTCTACAACTCGAGTACTTTATTTAAAGGCTCCAGAGAGCCATGCATAACATGTTCATACAGGTAGGGGTCACATGACCCGGCACTCAAGTCATACAAGCATACAAGAACATGCGGAAGCAAATAGTCTGAGTACAGACACTAGAAAGAAAGAAGGCTTCTCGAAGCCTGTCTATCTACATGGGGCCCTCCATGGCCAGGATCACCACCTGGGTGGCAAGTCACTCATCAACGTCGAGATCTACATAAAACCCATTGGAGGGGGCGGTGTTGTCGTCTGAAAACAATAATTAAACAAACATGAGTACAAAGGTACTCAGCAAGTCTTACATCAGAACCTACTATACATGCTCATTCTCAAGAAGGTGGTGGAGTTATTGCAGCAAGCCAGCTTTGAATCTTGGCTATGCTATCCTACCGGACACCACTTAGTAAAATAGTTTTCGCACACGAGTCCACTAATCACCAATACAATACTCCACCGGGGATCCTCCCTCGTCATCCTACGAGAGGGCCATCCTCGGTACTGACACTTATCTTGAGTCTTTTAGTAGTATCCATTAACTTGTCTATGAACTGTATAGGCAACCAAGTAGTCCTTTACCGCGGACGCGGCTATTCGAATAGATGATGTTAACCCTGCAGGGGTGTACTCCTTCATACATGCTCTCACCACTTACCGTCGTTTACACGACATGTCCTCGGTAACCTTCAAGCGAAAGCCCAACGAGGGTGTCGGCCACGGCCTACCTAAACACTCAAGCCTCTAGTCCAGGTTTATCGCCTATCCAGGTTCCATCCGTAGGGAGTCCGGCCGAGGTTTCCACATACGCCCCCGAACGGTGTGAACAGGGTTCCCGAGACACCAAACGGGTGACTCGGTACACCGTGCCACGGTGTATCTACCACAACATAGCCCAACCCTACGGTCAGCGCTACACACGGCCGCCAACACATAACCTACAAACACCAGAAACTAATTGCAACTCCTGGACAGAGTACTAGGGTGATTAAGAAGCCGAGAGGGTCAATTAAGGATCCCAATGCATGGTAGTAGCTGATTCTTAAAATCACACATAGAGATCTGAGTTCTTAGGGATGGCCTCAATGAAACAATCCACCATGTACTCCGACATGGCCTCTCATCGATACCTTTACCAAATCATGTTCAACACATCCCTCACATTACTGACATAATCATTTCACTCTAGCCCATCACCCAGATGAACCAGACCTGACACAACTCTAAGCATAGCAGGCATAGCAAGGCAGGAAGCACATACAAGGCTCAATCAACTCCTACACATGCTAGTGGGTTTCATCAAGTTACTGTGGCAATGACAGGTCATGCAGAGGATAAGGGTTCAACTACTGTAGCACAGAGTAGTTTGAAACGTTGTTGTCTTAATGAAGTAAATGAGAGCAGAGGCGAGAACATGGGATTGTATCGATATGATCAATGGGGTTGCTTGCTGATGTAGTGGTAGTAGGGTACTGCCCTTCAAACGGATATTCGGGGTTATCCTCGGAGGCAGAACCTACCACGAAAGACACACCGAACATAATCAACACATGACAATATGCAACAATATGATGCATGCTATGACATGGCAAGATGAATGTGTCTCGGCCTAATGCAAGCTAAAACAGAAAGGAATGAACCCATTTGAATCAAAGATTCAAATGTTAGTTCATTTAACATAGCCATATTAGTGCATTATCTTATTTTTCTTAAAAAGGAAGGTTATCTTGTTTTGTCATGCATGAAACCATTACCAATGGATAGATTGAATTTTTCTGATCAAAATTCATATATAAATCTTTTCATTTGGAGTTACAGATTAATTTCTATGATTTTTAGAAGTTTTGGCTATTTTGTGGAATTTCCTATATAAAAATAAATCCAGAAAATGAATAATTGCGTCAGCACTGCGTCACTATGACGTCAGCGAGTCAAAGGCGCCAGGGCGAGTCAAACCTGACTGGTGGGCCCTGTCTGTCAATGTCTCAGCTAACTAACAGGATTAAGTTAGTACTAACTAACTGTCAGTGGGGCCTGGGCCCACATGTCAATGACCTAAACTAATTATGATTAGTTAGCACTAATCCTAAATTAATTAATAGGCTGGTCCCACCTGTCATAGGCTCAGGGGGAGTCAACTTGGGCCCACACGGGTCAGGCGTGGTCAACTCGCCGGTCAGCAGGTCAAAGCCTGCCGGCATTTAGCCGCCGGCGAGGCCAGACACGGCGGCGCACTGCGGGATTTGCCCACAGGGCATCATTTGCTGCGCGGAGAGCAGCTACGGGCAGCTGGTGCTCGCCCGCATCCAGCCGTGGTGATGGCTTGGCCGGGGAGTGGCCGGAGCATCGCCAGCGACGACCTTGGCGGACGCCGAAGCTCGGGTCAGCTCGTGCGCATGGCTGCAGTGGCCTAGACGGCGTGGCGCTTGCACCTACCACATCTACGCGATGCAATGATTGTGACGGGCACAAGCCCGTGACCAAAAGGTCACCGGAGCATCGCCGGCGACATGGTCAGGCGGCGGTGCGTTCGGACGGAAAAGGCACGGCGGCTACAGAGCTCTAGCGACGAAGCGGAGAGAAGGGGGAGGAGCAGTAGCTCACTGGGAAGCCGCAGAGAAGGTCAGCGTGCTCAGGGAAGGCTCGGTGCGGTCAGAACGGCGACGGGGATCTCGGCGGCCCGAGGTTGAAGACGACGGCGGTGGGGACGATGCAGGGCTCCGGCGTCGTGCGGCTTGGCTAGTCGACGTAGTCGACGACGGCGAACCATCCGGACACGGTGAGAGGGCGCGGGGACGGCGTCGGACGTGGCTGTGGCGAGCGGCGGTGATGGTGACGTCTCAGGCAACGCCGGGGCGGGCGAGAGAGAGGAACCAGAGGGAAGAGCGAATGTCTGCGAGGTCGGGAAGAGAGAGGGGGGTCATCCCGCGTCGACAGCTCGACGAGGGGAGCGGCGAGGCGGCGGGCAGCTGCGTGGCGCGCATGCTGTGCTCGCCGTCAAGCAGCTGCTTGCCTGCCTGGCCAAGCCAAGCAGCTCGCTGGAGCGTTGGCTGGGCTGGGCCGGCAGGTGGGCTTGCTGGGGTGGGCGCCAGGTAAGCTTTCTCTTTCTCTCTTTTCCTGTTTGTTTTCTTTTTCTATTTTTCTGTAACTTTAGGGCTTTATTAAAAATACTTAGGCACTTACTAAAATCTTGGAAATAATTGTGGGCTCTGTTGGGATTATTCCTAACAGCCCTCACTTAACTCCAGAATTATTTGGGCATTTAAAATATTTTATAGCATTGAAATGCCCAAATTCAAATACTTATGATTTAATTCAAAGAATCCAGAATGTCCTAGAAAAGAGTGCACCATTTTTGCCAGGGGTTTTAACCCAAACCAGAAATGATGAACATTTTGTGAAGGGCATTTTGGGTTCATTGAAAATAATTTTAGTAAACCCTAGTTGTTTCCAGGGGGTTGCTGGGGGTTCTGTCATCCCCATTTCAAGTTTCTGTAAAAGTAGACATGATGCAACACTCTAATGCATGAACTAGCTAGGGTGTGACAATTCCGATACAATCCCACTCTCTCGCTCCTGCTCTCTTTTACTGCATTAGGACAACAGCGATTCAACTGTTACATGCTACGGTAGTTGAACCCCTTTCCTTTGCATGACCTGTCATTGCCATAGTAAATAGATGAAACCCACTAGCATGAGTAGGAGTTGTTTGAGCCCTGGTGTACCTACTCATTCATGCTTGTTTGTCATGCCTGCTATTGCCTAGAGTTGAGTCAGGTCTGATTCATCGGGAATGAATTGGAATGGTGATGAACATGTCCTCCTGTGTGTGAGCTAAGTGTGTGAACACGATTTGGTAAAGGTAGCTGAGGGAGTCCTGGATTAGGGGGTGTTCGGATAGCCCGACTATACCTTCAGCCGGACTCCTGGACTATGAAGATACAAGATTGAAGACTCCGTCCAGTGTCCGGAAGGGACTTTCCTTGGCGTGGAAGGCAAGCCTGGCGATACGGATATGAAGATCTCCTACCATTGTAACCGACTCTATGTAACCCTAACCCTATCCGGTGTCTATATAAACCGGAGGGTTTTAGTCCGTAGAACAACGTACACATCAACAATCATACCATAGGCTAGCTTCTAGGGTTTAGCCTCCTCGATCTCGTGGTAGATCTACTCTTGTACTACCCATATCATCAATATTAATTAAGCAGGACGCAGGGTTTTACCTCCATCGAGAGGGCCCGAACCTGGGTAAAACTTCGTGTCCCTTGTCTCCTGTTACCATCCGGCCTAGACGCATAGTTCGGGACCCCCTACCCGAGATCCGCCGGTTTTGACACCGACATTGGTGCTTTCATTGAGAGTTCCTCTGTGTCATCGCCATCAGGAAGGATGCCTCGCCCCGTCTTTAAAGATGGCACCATTGCTAAGGGAGCTTTGGCTGTCGGCCAAACCCTCCGGTTAGGTGGCTTTCTTATGACCGCCTGTTCGGCTTCTGCGCCGATGATGACCTCTCGAGCCATCAAAAACAATCTTCATGTCAACTCGGAACTCGCCAAGTAGTTAGATCCAATAGAGCTTTCCTCCATAAACGAGCTCTTGGATCGCTTCGCCGCCCTGGGAGTCGCTACGGATTACGACCAGATTGGGCCTAAAACCGATCTGAGAGAGATTAACTCTCCCCAAGTCACCCATCACGTTGTCGTGGTAGAGGGACAGTGCAGCGACCCTTCATCTATCTTAAGGACTCGCTACATCCGGATTCCCGATCCCTCCAAGCCGGATACCCGCGGAGGGGAGGATATCACTCAAGACCTGAACTTAGAGTCAGGTGGCGGGCTGGATTCATTAGACAACATCCAGGAATCCAAATTTTCGAGTTCAGAAATTCCTCGGCCTCTGAGCCTTAGATGGGGTGAGGCTTCGGATTTAATTCCACCCACCCACCCCAACATAAGCGATCTATCCAAAATCAGGCAAGAACCCGATGAAACAGTACATCATTACTGGGCCAGATTCCTCCTGGTTAAGAACAGGCTAAGGACTGCCGCGAGAAAGACGCAATCTCAATCTTCTGCAATAATTGCACAGACAAGGGAATACTCGACGCCATAAGTCGCCGTGATATTACACGCTTTGCTGACTTGGCGTCCATTGTATGAAAGTACTGTGCGATGGAAAGCGCCTGGAAAACCGAAATAAAATTTGGGACAATCCGGCCCTGAATACAAACCCAGTCCGAAATAAAAGGGTGCATCATGAAACCATAGTGGAAGGGTGGCTTAATGGACCCTGGTCACCCGGGTCAAGCACTAAAAAACAAAAACCCTCTACAGGGCATGGAACCATAGTGGAAGGGTGGCTTAATGGACCCTGTAAAGTTCACAGTACAGAGGACGCCACACCAACTCACAGCCTCAGAGCATGTTGGATACTCTGGCAGGTGGCCAAAATTGGCGAAAATCTCCTAATTCCGGAGGCCATAGAAAGCCACCCCAGAGACACCAATACGGTATTAACAGTCTTCGAGACTTTCGCGTCAAATAGTATGCGAAAAAGGACACTCCGCAGCCTTGCCGAAGTCTACCAAGTAGCAACAATAAACCCATGGAGTGACACGGCTATTACCTTTAACGCTAGTGATGAACCTAAATTCCGAACAGCCCGAGCACCAGCCGCATTGGTCCTCAGTCCAATAGTGGATGGCTTTCGTCTTACCAAGGTACTCATGGACGGCGGCAGCAGATTGAACCTCATTTACGAGGAGACTCTTCAAAAAATGGAAATAGACTGGAACCGCATTGAGCGAAGCAGCACAACCTTTAGAGGAATAATCCCCAGTCGGGAAGCCCGTTGTACAGGAAAAATCACACTAGATGTGGTGTTCGGCACGCCGGATAATTACAGGTCCGAAGAGGTCACGTTCCAGGTGGCTCCGTTCAGCAGCGGTTATCACGCTCTGCTAGGGCGGGAAGCGTTTACAATCTTCCAAGCAATACCCCATTACGGGTACATGAAGCTCAAGATTCCCGGGCCTAACGGGATCATCACTCTAGCTAGTGATCCGGACATAGCACTCCGCGCCGAAAACAAGACAGCCGCACTGGCCCTCGAGGCACTATCCAAAGCCCTTGCGGCTGAGGAGCTGACTGTGCTGTGCTCTACGGTGAATAGGGACGATGTGGTACTCGACAAAAGATCCAAGTCCACCTCCTTTAAACTGGCGGATGAAATAGTCAAATTCCAAGTCCATCCAACGGACCCCAATAAAACAGCTTCCATCGGGGCACAATTAAACCCTGATGTCGATGCCGCACTGTGAGAGTTCCTACGAGAGAACTGGGACATTTTCTCCTGGCACCCTTCAGACATGCCAGGAATCCCATGCAGGTTGGCCGAGCACAGCTTAAATATCCAAACAGGATTCAAACCTGTCAAACAGGCTCTTCGGCGTTTTTCCGAACCTAAGAGACAGGCCATGGAAGAGGAGCTAGCAAAGCTATTGGAGGCCGGATTCATCAGAGATATAAAACATCTGGACTGGCTAGCAAACCTGGTGATGGTACCAAAGAAGGACAAATCCTGGCGCCTGTGTGTTGATTTTAAAGACCTTAACAAAGCTTTCCCAAAGGATCCCTTCCCCCTCCCCCGCATCGATCAAATTATCAACGCTACCGCAGGACACATTCGTTGTGTTTCCTCGACGCATATTCTGGCTACCATCAAATCAAGATGGCAGAACCAGACCAAGCCGCAACGGCATTTAGCACACAATACGGGGCATTCTGCTTCAACACGATGCCCTTCGGGCTCAAAAACACCGGCGCAACATATCAGCGCATGATTCAGACATGTCTGGCAAGCCAGATCGGAAAAATAGTGGAGGCATATGTAGATGATGTGGTCGTCAAAACAAGACATGTTGAATCTCTAGTAGACGACTTAAGGCTCACATCTGATAACCTCCGAACATACGACATCAAGCTCAACCCGGAAAAATGCGTTTTCTACATTCCAGCTAGAAAGCTCTTGGGCTTCATTGTATCGGGTAGAGGAATTGAAGCAAATCCAGCCAATATCCGAGCTTTGTCGCAACTGGATATCCCAAAGGACCTCAAACAAATAAAAAAGTTAACCGGATGCGTGGCGGCTTTAAGTCGCTTTATCTCCCGCTTGGGAGAAAGGGCCCTACCCCTTTACCGCCTCCTTCGGTGCACCGAACACTTCAAATGGACGGACGCAGCCACGGTCGGACTCAACGAAATAAAAGCCATACTGGCAACAAACCCAGTCCTGGCCGCGCCAAACATTAGCGAACCAATGCTATTATACATTGCAGCAACAGATCAGGTTGTAAGCGCAGTGCTCGTCGTCGAACAAGAAGCGGACGGACACAAATTCCCCCTTCAAAAGTCGGTCTATTATGTGTCCACTGTCCTCACTCCCTGCAAATCACGGTACCCGCATTATCAAAATATTGCGTACGCGGTATTCATGGCATCCCGGAAGCTACGACACTACTTTCAAGAGTGATCAATAACAGTAGCCTCGGAAGTACCACTTAACGATATTATAAACAACCGTGATGCAACGGGCCGGATTGCGAAATGGGCCATCGAGCTCCTCCCGTTCGACATAACTTATTAGCCACAACGAGCCATCAAGTTACAAGTCTTGGCTCACTTTGTCGCAGAATGGACGGAGGCCGAACTCCCTAAAGAGTACGACACATATTCAAATTGGATCATGCATTTTGACAGCTCCAAGATGTTGGTCGGACTGGGGGCTGGCGTCGTTTTGACGTCCCCCACAGGAGACACAGTTCAATACGTACTATAGATTATGTACACGGACTCCAACAATGCAGCCGAATATGAGGCCCTTTTACATGGTCTCCGGATGGCAGTATCCATGGGCATCCAACGCCTAGAGGTGTGCGGGGACTCGAACCTCGCAATATCCCAAATAAATGGAGACTTCGATGCCAAGGATCCAAGTATGGCAGCTTACCGCAACGCCGTCCTAAAAATGTCAGCTCGGTTCGAGGGGCTCGAATTTCACCATATAGCCCGGGAAAATAATCAGGTGACAGATGTCCTGGCACGCATCGGCGCAAAACGTGATGTAGTCCCCCCCAACATCTTCTTGGAAAGGTTGTTCAAGCCATCCGTAGCGTGGGAAGGGGAGCCGAACAATAACAGCCCAGACCCAACCGCACTGCCCGACACCGAACATTCTGACACAATCAGAGGCTCTGCCTATGAAATAACACCTTCAGCCCACGTAATAATGGCCGTCATCGCCCCGTGGACAGAACCATTCCTCGCCTACCTTACTAGGCAGCAACTCCCCGAGGACCAAAATGAGGCACGCTGCATAGTGCGGCGATCCAAAGCCTATAGAGTCCACGAGGGAGAGATTTATAAGGTGCATCTCCGATGAGGAGGGGCGGAATCTCCTGGCTGAAATTCATGCCGGACTCGGCGTTCATCACGCTGCAGGCCGGTCCCTTGTAAGCAAGGCCTTCCGTACAGGCTTTTATTGGCCGACGGCCCGGGCAGACGCTCAGGACTTAGTCCAGCGATGCACTGGTTGCCAGCTCTTTGCAAACCAAAGCCATATGCCACCCACCGCCCTCCAAACCATCCCCATTACTTGGCCCTTCGCGGTCTGGGGGCTTGACATGGTTGGACCCCTTAAAGGCGGAACCCACAAGCAAAAACACTTACTGGTCATGGTGGATAAGTTCACCAAATGGATAGTAGCCAAGCCTGTTAAGACGGCCGAATCCGGACCGGTGATAGAGTTTATATCCGGGGTTGTACACCGTTACGGCGTCCCCCACAGCATCATCACTGATAACGGCACGAACTTCACGGCCGACGAGGTAAAACTCTGGTGCAAAAACATGGGCATCAAGCTCGATTATGCTTCCGTCTATCACCCACAAACTAACGGCCAGGTCGAACGTGCAAATGGTCTTATCATGAGTGTCATCAAACCTAGATTAGTGCAGTCCCTCAGGGAATCTAACACTCACTGGGTAGAGGAGCTCAACTCTGTACTCTGGGGGCTGCGGACCATGCCGAATCGCACCACCAGATACACACCATTCTTTATGGTGTACGGCGCAGAGGCAGTTTTGCCTTGCGACATAATTCATGACTCACCTCGAGTGCGCATGTACGAAGAAAGAGAAGCCGAACTCGATCGGCAGGACAGCTTGGACGCATTGGAGGAGGAGCGTGACGTGGCAAAAGCCCGTTCCGCATTCTATCAATAGCAGGCTCGAAGATACCAAAGCAGAGAAGTACGGGCCAAAAATTAGAACATTGGCGAATTTGTTCTACGACTACCGGACAAAAAAAGGACAAACTTAAGCCCAAATGGGAAGGTTCCTTCATAATTGACCAAGTCCTGACTGGTGGAGCGTACCGCCTGCGGGATGCATCGGATAACCGACTCGAGCCAAACCCATGGAACGCAGCCCATCTCCGAAGATTCTATGCCTAGCGTCGGGCACTGTGTTCGTCTCCTTCCTCTGTCCATTTTTTATATTTTATGTCTTACATTTCTCTTCTTCTCTCTCTCTCTCTCTCTCTTATAGCCTCTAAAGGCTCATAAAGTGACGCGCTATCCGCGCTCATTAAACCTGGGGGCTTCCTTAAACAGAAGCTTATTCATGCGGGCTTCATGCCCAACACATGTGTCACACTTCCGCATGTACCTTTTATTCACCATTATATGCATCGATATGACTTAAGTTTTGGCCAAGCTGGGTTTCCTGGCTCCTGTGCTTACCCCTACGTTCCTGATTGTTCGGCTAGATGGTAAAGGGAGCACCTCTGCGATTGTTACTGTCGGGTCAGCCGGACTTGTACCTCAGACTGGGTGAAGCCGAAAGCTAGCGTTCTTAAGGGAATATTCGGTCGGTGAACTAAAGATGATCTTTTCTTATTTTTATCTATACGCCCCCAGATGTTTTTCCTGCGTTTCTTTTCACAGCATGGACATGCACCTTAGGGCATGCCTCCCAGGGAAAGGAACCCCTAACGGAACTATTCTCCCTGGAAGATGTTTCTTACTAACCATGTAATATAACATACCTAGTCGGGCACTTGTCTGTTCATGCCCTAATGACCCATACGCCTGGTCTCCATGCATTCCCCGGTTCCTATATAACCGCATGGGAATTCGGACACACTCCGGACCGTCAGGTCCCGAGGCTGAAGCGAAAAGGTCGGCCATGACAAATGATCTACAATCCGGCTAGAAGGCATTATAAATGTCAATTAAATTACATAGTCATTTTGACTAGTTGTATTCCTCTTCAATACCATCTAGAAGGCTGTCTAATTTACAGTCCTGCTGGGAATACTTTGCGGCCAACTCTACTTGGCCGTATACTAAGCTTACAGGGATCTCCTTCCCATCGGGCCCTACAGGACCGACCTCGGCCATGTGGTTGGGGTTAGCCTTTGCGTACCGCGTCTTCACCATGGCCCAGGCCTCCCTAGCGCCTTGACATCAGGCTGATATCTTCCACAATCGGAAGCGCCGCCGTGCTCCCTTTAGCTTCTCCGCAAGCTCTCCAAGACCTTCGGGCATGGAGACGGATGGCCACAGGGCCTGGGCGATGCCTCGCATCGCCTGCCGAACTCGATCAAGCAGTTGCAAGAGCTCGGGAAGAAGGTCACCCGTAGAACCCGGCATCTCCTCTGCAGGACGACCTATTAGCACACCTACAGACATTGCTCTGTTAGTCGACTTCCCCCGCCGAACATTCTTTCAAAAGGATCATTCAAGCACTTACTAAATATGCCGCGCCGAAGCCGCTGATTCTCCTTCATGGAGTCTGATAGCTGGGCACGAACATCTTTCAGCTTGACGCCCAGCCTGGTGTTGGCATCTTGGAGATCGTTCTTCTCCCCCATCACCTTTAATAGCACCCTCTCACCAGCCTTTAGCTGGCGTAGGAGGTGTTGCCTTTCCGGATTCAATCCGGCGCCATCTGCAATTTCATTTGTCAGATTCGCACCAAAGCCGTGCTTCGCAAAATACTTATCTTTAGAAGTGTATATTACCAGAGGGGGTCTCCTTAGGCTCCCCTGCCACGGCTAGTGCGACCTCTAGTTGGGCTTTGCACTCTTCCAGCTCCTTGGACAGTAGGGAATTCTTTTCTGTAAGAACCTGCATATCAAATGATCCTTAAATCAGTTATTCCAACTGTTTCAAGTCTCGGGGGCTACTACTATATATATAATTACCAAAATTTTCTTACCCGTATGTCTTTTACATATTGCTCCATGGCTCTGGCTAGACCATTTTGAGCGGCACGGAGGTGCGCATCTCCCGAGTTGAAGGCATCTAACGCCCCTTGGGAGAAACAAGTGTCGCGAAGAATTGTCCGGTGACGCCTGTGGTTCATGGCACTCTCCACCTCAGAGTTGGTGGCAGACAACCCATCCACATCCTCCGTCGGAGGAGCGTCTGGCGTGCGCCTTGCGTTCGCCTTCGCCTCCGGACCAGGCTTTGGAGCCTGGCTGGTGGAGGCGCGATTGGCAGCCTCTCTAGGTATAGTCCGGCGAGGTCTCTTTGTCCTGAAGAGAGCACGAGTGTCAATGTGCCTCGAAGGTATAATACCTGGGATAAGGGGGCGCGCCATACCTTTGCGTTGATGCCTCGGTCCGGACTGCACTTCTTTTCGGCCCACGGGGCCCCACGGCTCCTCGTTGGCTTGTCGCCGCAGGTTCGGCCTTCCCCCTTAAAAACCTCCCCTGCAAAGTTCGGTTGCAATTAGGAAACTGAACACGAGTGGGCGGACACCTATTCGGGGTACTGGGACTTCGATCTCAGGTACCTAGGGCGTCAGGATTAGCCCTGGGTAATCGGCCGTAATGGCCACCAAGGCGTTGTCCTCGCTCAATTGATGGAACACTCCATCAATCAGCTCCACCGATATGTCCGGATCCTCTTGAGAGGCCGGGTCGAGGGACCGTCCTGGGTCCTCGGGTTGTGGAGGAGGGCTGCTTATTTCCTTAACAGCCCGGCGCAGTTCCTGCGTTAAAGTCGTCAGACTGAATATTTAACAACGGGAATACAAAACGGATGAACAAGTAAATACGGCCGCTTACAAAGCTCGGGGGATTGTGCATGGAGAATCCAGCCTGAGGGTTGACGCGGAGAAATTCCTCCTCTTCTCCTTTATACAAAGTGGACAAGATCTTTAGTAGAGCGGCAGCTGAATCCGGCCCCTTACAACCGTAGCGGGTGGCGTCGTCCTCCCCATTGAAGGCCCACATGGGGTGGCTTCTATACTGAAGCGGCTGCACCCCCCGCATAATGCATTCAGCCATAACCCCGATCATGGTTAGTCCGGAATGGGCTAACAATCTTATTCGGCCCATCAGGTAAATGATGTCCCTGTCACTTTCCCTCTGAGGGCTCTGTGGGCGCAAGCTTAGGTGCTTCTTTAAGGGAGCACTGTTGAATTCAGGGAGGCCGATCTGGACAGGATCCGGCAGCGGGACGTCTTCTATATAGAACCATTCCGAGGGCCAGTCATCGGACGCCTTCTTTGGGGTTCCGGACAGATATCCGCTCCCGGCGATGCGCCACACTTCGGCTCCGCCCACTTGATACATTGACCCCTTCTTGGAACGGGGCACGAGGCAAAATAGCTCCTTCCACGGTCCGAAATGAGCTTCAACACCCAAGAACAGCTCGCAGAGGGCTACAAAGCCCGCAATATGCAATACTGAGGCAGGCGTGAGATGATGTAGCTGGAGGCCGTAGAACTCCAGCAGCCCCTAGAGAAATGGGTGGATTGGAAATCCTAGCCCCCTTATTAAGTAAGGGACAAGGCACACCCGCTCTCCTTTGGAGGGATTAGGGGCATTTTCTGCTTGCTCTCCGCCGTTGTAGACGGCAAGACCGGCTCGAACCGGGACCATATAAGCCGGGGGGAGAAATCCCTTGGTCTGGAGCGTCACTAGCTCGCTATGCGGGATGGAACATCTCTCCCAATATCCAGGCTTAGGGCTGGAAGGGCGAGGGGAAGAGTTGCGACGGCTGGCCATGGTGGAATGGACCTTTATCGGATGCGCTCTGATGAACACTCGCGGAGGGGAAAAGGTGTGGATTGGATCTAAATACTCGTCCCCTTAAATAGGGCAGCTCATTTATGCGGCTAGGGGTGTGAATGTAAAAACACTCAGACTTTTCATATTCGTTTGACACGTGGGAAGCGGCCATTATTGGGCGTAGAAGCCAAGGACCGCAACATCTACAAGAAACCGGACTTTATTCAAACAGGTACACGGAACTTGGAGGAGAACCCGCCTTGCAATGCCAAAGACAATCTACGCACCGGACTCATTGTCATTGAAGCTTGGTTCGGGGGCTACTGAGGGAGTCCTGGATTAGGGGGTGTTCGGATAGCCAGACTATACCTTCAGCCGGACTCCTGGACTATGAAGATACAGGATTGAAGACTCCGTCCCGTGTCCGGAAGGGACTTTCCTTGGCGTGGAAGGCAAGCTTGGCGATACGGATATGAAGATCTCCTACCATTGTAACCGACTCTATGTAACCCTAACCCTATCCGGTGTCTATATAAACCGGAGGGTTTTAGTCCGTAGGACAACATACACATCAACAATCATACCATAGGCTAGCTTCTAGGGTTTAGCCTCCTCGATCTCGTGGTAGATCTACTCTTGTACTACCCATATCATCAATATTAATCAAGCAGGACGTAGGGTTTTACCTCCATCGATAGGGCCCGAACCTGGGTAAAACTTCGTGTCCCTTGTCTCCTGTTACCATCCGGCCTAGACGCATAGTTCGACACCACCTACCCGAGATCCGCCGGTTTTGACACCGACAGTAGCAGTGAGAGGCCATGTAGGAGTACATGGTGGGTTGTCTCATTGCAGCCGTGCTCAGGAATTGAGTTCTGTGTTTGTGATCGATGAACAGTTACTACCACACATTGGGTTCTGGTAACTCGACCCCTCTTGACTTATTAATCAACTCGATCTCTGTCCAGGAGTTGCAACTAGTTTCTAGTGTTTGTAAGTAGTGTTAGTAGTCTATCAAGTGGCACCCGGTACAGGTGGGCTTGGGATAGACTAGTCACAGTGGCATGGTGTACCAAGTGGCACCCGGATGGTGGGCTTGGGAACCCTGCACACATCATTTGGGGTCGTGAGCGACACCCCGGCCGGATCTCCTTGCGGATGGAACCCGAATAGGCGATAAACCCGGACTAGAGACTTGTTGGTTAGTCAGGTCGTGGCCGACTCCCTCGTCCGGCTTCCGCTTGAAGGTTGCCGAGGTACATGACGTGTACAGGGTGATAAGTGGCGAGAGCGTTTGTGAAGAAGTACACCCCTGCGTGGTTATCATTATCTATTGGAATAGCCGGATTCCTCGGATATGGAAACTTGGACCCCTTGCATAGTTCATAGACAAGTGAAAGTGGATACTCTAAAACTCGCAAGATAAGCGTGAGTCCTATGGATGGCGTTCTCGTAGGGAGACGGGAGCGGATCCATAGTGGTCTATGGGTATGGTGAATATGTGGACTCGTGTGCGCCACCTCAAAAGAGTTACTTGCAGTCGTAGTTCAGGATAGCCACCGAGTAAAAGCTGGCTTGCTGCAGTTAAACTCCACCAACCCTTTGTTAATACCGATGCATATGTAGATAGTTCTGATGTAAGTCTTGTTGGGTACATTTGTACTCACGTTTGCCTATTTTATGTTTTGCAGAGACGTCAGTCTCGCTAGTAGTTCCGTGTGGACTTCGACGTTTAGCTTGATACCTCAGCTATGATCTTGTGCCCTCGGCAGGATCTGGTAGATAGTCAGGCTACTCAGCCTTTTTAATTTATAGATGTCTGTACTCAGACATGTTAAACTTCCGCATGTGCTTTGATTGTATGCTATGATTGTTGGGTCATGAGACCCATGTTTGTAATATCTCGCTCCTCGGAGACTAATGCATAAATACTCTGAGTCGTAGAGTCTTGTTGTGATGCCATGTTGTATTGCACATATTGAGCATATTGTGTGTATGATTGAAATGCTTGTGTGTGGGATCCGACAACCTAGTTGTTTATCCTTGGTAGCCTCTCTTATGGGGAAATGTAGTCTTGTGCTTCCATGAGCCATAGTAGTCCGCTACAGCCCGGTTCACCGGAGTCCTGCTAGCCCAGCACTACTGCTCCGGAACACTTGACTGGCCGGCATGTGATTCACTTCGTTCCTGTGTCTGTCCCTTCGGGGAAATGTCACGCAGTGCCATCCGGAGTCCTGTCTAGCCTGCTACAGCCCGGTTCACCGGAGTCCTGTTAGCCCAGTGCTACAGCCCGGATTCACATGCTGCTGACCGACATGCTCGATGTTGATTCATGTATGCCTGTCCCCGTAAGTTAGTGCCACTTTGGGTTCAGGACTAGTCATGTCGACCCGAGTTCTCTGTCATATGGATGCTAGCGACACTATCATATACGTGAGCCAAAAGGCGCAAACGGTCCCGGTCCATGGTAAGGCGACCCCCATGGGAATACCGTGCATGAGGCCGCAAAGTGATATGGGGTGTTACTGGCTAGATTGATGTGACTTGGAATCGGGGTCCTGACAGAAGGAAACTAAAATTCTGAACAAAGATATTTGTGAGGATTTGTGTTGGTCACACTCATCTACGATGAAGTCGGTGAGGCTGGTGTTTGCAACATACTACATGAACTCTTGAAGAATTCCAGCCTCTTCTAGGAACAGGGTGTGCGGCCATTCGCACAGCCATACCTCCACCAACCTCCGATATTAGAAACTAAGGGATATTAAGGCCCCCTTTTAATAGAGAACCTGAACAAAGCATTAACACATACTGAATACATGAACTCCTCAAATTACGGTCATCACCGCGAGTGGGCCTGGTTGTTGTCACTACGGGGTTGTCGGATCATAACACATAGTAGGTGACTATAACTTGCAAGATCGGATCTAGAACATGGATATAATGCTGATAACATAGACAGTTCAGATCTGAAATCATGGCACCCAGGCCCAAAGTGACAAGCATTAAGCATGGAAAAGTCATAACAACATCAATCTAAGAACTTAGTGGATACTAGGGATCAAGCCCTAACAAAACTAACTCGATTACATGATGAATCTAATCTAGCTCTTCACCGACCAGCGAGCCTACGAAGGAATTACTCACTCCTGGTGGGGAGCATCATGGAATTGGCGATGGAGAAGGGTTGATGATGACGAAGAACGAAGATCCACCTCTCTGGAGCCCCAAACGGACTCTAGATCTGCACTCCCGAGGAAGAACAGGCCTTGGCGGCGGCTCTGACTCGTGGATCGCGATAATTCTTTCTCCCTATTTTTTTGGAAATATGTGATTTTATAGTATCAGGGGGGTCATCTACGTGGCCACGAGGTGGGTACAACCCACCCACGCTAGGAGAGGGGGCCGCACCCTGGTGGGTTGTGCCCACCCTGGGGCCCCTCTCCGGTAGGTCTTGGCTCCAGAAATTCTTATATATTATATAAAAATCCTCAAAAAGTTTCATTCCGTTCCGAGAACTTTTATTTCTACCAAAAAGCAACACCATGGTAGTACGGGGTTAGTTTCATTCAAATCATGCAAATTAGAGTCCAAAACAAGAGGAAAAGCGTGAGAAAAAGTAGATACGTTGGAGACGTATCAAACGGATCCAAAGTAGTAGAATAGTAGTACTTGTTCACAAACTTGAAAGAAATCACTCTTGTTTTGATATACATATATACCACTCAAAATATATATTACTTTTCACTCAAAATGTATTTCTCAGGCTGTTTTGATGAGGTGAGGGAGGGATGTGATTGCTCTCAGGATAATAAGGGGTTTTCTGCAAATTGGAGCGGAGAAATGTGCTATTGTTGCAAAAATGCCACAACTTACCCCACAGCCGCTAGATGTAGATCTAATGGTCAGAAATGACGGATGGCAGACAGACTACCATCGCCAACTATGTCTTTTATAGGAGTAGGAGTAGAGAAACTTCTGTAAATTGTAACATTTGGTTCTGCTCCTTGGCACGATCGGTAGATAGAAATAACGATTGGAAACGCTAGGGGGGCTATTTCCGGCAGATAAGCAGGGTACGTAGTAGCTAGGTTGGCGCATCGTCAGTTTGGTCACATGCGGTCCGACATGTTCTAGTGTTTCTAGAAAGATGCCCGTGCGTTTCATAAAGTTGATTGAAAAGGTAAGCACAACTTATAAATTAACGGATGGAGTACTAGTTACAGTGATGCATATAATTAAGCAAAGGGATCGCACAAGTCAGTATTGACTGGAAGGAGAATGCAATAGCACAATTAGAATTAATTCCACGATGATGCGATCGCAGTGGTGGTTACACGAGGCAAGAAGAAAGATGCATCCATCAACCTATGACCTCCTCCTCCTCAACTTAGAGCGTCGGGCCACCAACCGGTGGCTAAGGAGAGGTGGCTTTTGTGGTGAGGTCGAGGTGCTTCTCAGCAAAGGCTTCCAAGGCTTCCAGCTGGTTGAGGAAGGCCAACTTCGTAGCATCCTCACTGGCCTTGTAGATACCTATGTACACGATTTTATCATACACGTGGATGTGTAGGTCGACGAATTCTTGCAGGGCGAGGCACCTCACGGCGAGCGTGACCTCCAGGTGGACATTCTTCGTGGCGTCGGCGGGTAGTCGCAGGGCCACCAGTGCTTGAAAGAGATTCCGGCCATGGAGGCCGATTAGGGTGGCAGGCAATGAGGAGCCCGGGCGCACGGGCTGGAGGAGTACGACGATCTTGTCCGCGAGCTTCTTGAGGACGATGAACTTGTTGGTGGTGGCAACGATCATCTGGTCCAACTGAGAGTCGTAGTTGGCACCGACGGCAGCCATCTGGAACAGTCGCTGGCCGCTCGCGCGCATCGCCACCATGGGTCTCGAGTGAGCACTTTTGCACTTAGTGTAGGTGCTTAGGCAAATTTTTAGGTGCGTATGATGTGGTAGATGCATTGGAATGGAGGGGGGCCTTTATATGAGTGCAAACCGCGTTGCATTCACATCATGCAGCCTCTTTTCCCAGTCCTCCTCCCATTACTTCCCTCATGCCTTCACGATGCTAATTGAAGGAGGATGCATCATTGGTCGTTCAAAATTTCAAGAACCGCTACCCCCTCCCTCGTCTGCATTAAAGCCATATCGGGAACTGCGCCGCCCGTTGTCAAATCGAATAGTACTGCCCCACCCATTGCACGCCCGGCTGAACATGCCTCCTCGACTCCATCAAACCCCTTTGTTAAACCCACATGCAAACCGAGAAACCTACTCCGGCCACACAGCCTTTCATGAGTGGGCCAGAATTCAAAAGCAACGCCGACCGAGCTCCTCCCGTCCACCCTCAGTTTAAACGAGGCTAGACGCCGGCCAAGCTCCTACCGTCCGCACTCTATTTAAACGAGGCCAGACAGACAGTGGCAAAGAATCGCACCGCTCCGCCGCTCCCACATCTCCTGCTTTACCATTTTTCCACTCTTCCAATGGCTTCCGAGGAGCCATTCTCCGGCATACTACCCGGCTGGGTGGCCCGCAGAGCCCTCCGGATATGGACGAGGCCGCTCGGTGCTTCACCAACCTCGCATGGCCCGACGAAGCCAGTTGCGGCCCCAAGCTGGCGCATGGTTCAGCAACTCGCCGCTCCAGTTCAGCTCGATGAGGAGTGGCGAGTTGCTCCATGCCGGCACGGCGGTGAGCACGCCGGTACGGGCGTCGTCGCTGCCGCGTCGTACTGTGCCACCAGTGTCTACGGTGGCCACGGCTCCCGTGTCTATGGGCATGCCTCCCGTGCCTGCGGCAGCGCCATGCAGGCAGAGACAGAAGACGGGTGCGTGGAGAGTGACGGGTTGGTGGCCAGCTTCTCCGTGTCCGCCGCCATCATCGAGGAGAAGTAGAACACGGGAGGCCCCCACCACTTAGGTGCCATGAAGGCCACCGCCGACGGGATGACTGCCCATTCAGGTGGTTTCTTTGCTGCTTCGAATCTTCCGAGGACCTTCATCGACCCCGCATGTGTCTGCCGGGCATGAGGAAGACAAAGGGATCCGTGGGCGGCCATTTAGATTAGGTACTCCCTCTCCGGCTGGAGGGAAATATTTGTTCTAAGAATGGATAAATTGGATGTATCTATAACTAAAATAAGTCTAGATACATCCATTTCTAGGACAAGTATTTCCGGACGGAGGGAGTATTAATTATACCAAGAGATTCGGATTAACACCGCTTAATTCATGTAAATGTAATGAAATCCATCATGTTTATATGAAGATCCGGCTTTTTATACAAAATCCTTCGTGCTTATATGAAATCAGTCCGTGTTTGCACGAATTTCATCTGGTTGGTTAGAGTTGTAAAAATGTATACCACTGGCGTTTGATGTCGTTACCGGTGTTCTGGGACCGGGGGTACCCAGACTTGCCTGCATGCAGCCCGTGAGCGTGGCTTCACCAATGGCCTGGTACGGCCTAGCTTCAGCAGCGACCACCCAAGACCCTCGCGAGGGGCCAAGCCTCGCGAAGCGGACGACACCAAGACCTCCCGGGGGTGGCCTCACTAGGACGTCTCCCAAGGAGCGGAGATATCTATGCAAGGGGCATCAAGCGAGGTTCATGTGACGTTAGCCATGACAACCAAGGCCAGGCGGGCGATAGCGGGCGCAGTGTACCAGTTTCATCTTTGGTGCTATGGAGGCAAGCTTAGGCGTGGGGTCCCAAGGCATCAGGCAAAGGCTTCCATATCAGTGCAACAAGACCAAGACCGCCAGGATGGCAAGATGGAGGTCATCGCGGAGCCCACATCAGTATCACCACGAGAGCCTTTGGCAAGCGAAGACCACCTTTTGTCAGCATATAGCTTGTACTAGTTGTCCCCCTTCAAACTTGGCCGTTGTGGGATCCCTTCCCTCCTAACATTTGGGAAGAGGACCAAGGCCACTATAAATAAGACCTAGCCATCACCGTAGCAGGAGGAGAGAGATCATTCGGATCATCCTCGCACACATCAGCTCATCGAGCGCAAGAACACCTCACCCCCTGAGGTTGTTTATCCACTGTACTAGTTCATCCTAAGCCCCTTGAGGCAATCCACCACACATTAGTGTAGGGTATTACACCGCAAGGTGTCCCGGATCAGTATAAACCCACGTGCCTCTTGTAATTTGGCTCCGTCTAGCTAGGCCATGGGATCGTTGAGAGAGCAATCTAGGAAGAGAGTGTTCTTTGTGCGCACCCCAGAGTTCGAACCTCACAAGGGTTTGCTGGAACCTGTAAACCGACATTTGGCGTGCCAGGTAGGGGTGCGCAGGAGCTCCGCCTCTCCGCTCGTTCCGCCCCACCGCCCACTTTGTCTCTCCGTTCGGCCCTCATGGCAGGTTCCACCCCACCGGCTAGATCGACGGGCGCGCACGGATGCGCCATGGGCCTCCGGGCCTTCACCCCCGCCATACGATAGGTGAAGTGGCCGCACAAGGTCAAGGCGGATATGCCGCCTCGCTGTGATGGCGCAGCGGATCTAGTCACCTTCCTGCTGGTGTACGAGGAGGCCGCTTGGGAAGCCAAAGTAAATGACAGGGTCATGGCCAACTGGTTCCCCATGGCCCTGGCTCAGCCTACCAGGATCCTCGGTGGCCTCCTGGGAAGAGTTGACCAGTCTCTTCGTCGCGCGCTTCGGAGCACCAGGGCCCCTTGCCGTTGCAACCATCCTCGGCGGCTCGCAAGCACCGCCCTCAGATCGCCATGTCAAGCAGTTCTTCCGCCAAATGGGCGCCGCCTCTGTGGAACAGGGACCTCCCCGGGATGGGTGGCGCCCAAGGCCGACCTCACCTTCGAATCAGGGGACCATCCGGCGACAACCGCTGGCTCGGGCGCGCTCCCGATGCTTTTCACACCCACCATCTGCAATGTGGCGGTAACCAAGGCCCTCATAGACGACGGGGCTGGCCTCAACATGCTCTCCATGGAAGCTTTAGGCTTTCTCCATGTCCCACACGGCCGGCTCCTTCACACCAAGCCCTTCTCTGTAGGAGTCAAAAAAATGAAACACGACACTGAGGTAACCACGAAGGAATTGGACATTTTGCAGACTGAAATTTGTGCTATCTGAATCTGGCCAATCCTATTTTCTGAAGAGATTATAGTTCAAATGGTAAGTTCTATTGATGCGTGTCCATGATGTATAAGCTTTATTTGTCCAGTGTGTGTAATTTGCTATTTGTGTACACTTTATTATCACTAGTGTGGAACTATAATGCCCAGTGAGTATATTCGGCTGTAATTTCTTTATTGTATAGTGTAGGATTATTCTACGTTTCTATGCGTTAGTCTTTTTATTGTATAGTGTATGTTTTTTAGAGGCGGTAGTATAGAGTAGGATAATTCCTGAGTACTATATATCGTTGAAATGGGGGCCAACACGCCCAAACATTTCCTGGACGCCATACAAACGAACAAACATGTGTGGTCAACGCGGGCCTTAATTGGGGTGGTCAAAATAATATTAAGTGGATAATGACATGGCCCACCGTAACAATGGCTCTTAGTAGGCCAAAAGCTCGATAGGGCCATATAAATGGAAATGGCCCGCGGGCCTCTAGCAGGCCGAAATACATGTCAATTTTGTCTCGGCCCTTTTACTTTACGGACCAGTAAGAGGCCGAAAGTGCTATGTGCCAGAGGAGGCCCAATTTGCAAACTAGACTTTTAATAGGTCGAAAGTTGCATTGGGCTGAAATGATGCCCTGCGAAACGTGGGCCCTTAGGACCTAAAGTCAAAGGCCCACCTATTGTGCGAGCCGTTAACAGGCCGAGAGACAAAATGGGCTAGGAATTGGCCCATTTACCGAATTTGCCGAGGACATGCCTAAGGTAACAGCGGGCTAGAATTGGCCCAACTGCATAATGGGCCGAGAAAAGGCTGGAAGACATTCCGAGACGTTAACGGGATGGAACTGACTATGGGCTGCTAACAGACCGAAAGAAGCTCAGGCCGTCATTGGGCCCAAAGACCTAGCGGGCCGTTAATGGGCTTAAACTGACGATGGGCTGGAAATTGTCAAATGTAAAATGGGCCTTTGATGGGCTGATTCTGTGTAACTTGTATGGGTCATGCTTGTAAATGCGCCTGACTCAAGTAGGCCGCCAATGGGCCGGCCCGCTTATTTTGACAGGCCCGGCCTTTTAACCTGAATGGGCCACTGTTGGGCCAAGACACGTGTCGATGTATCATAGGAGCATTTCGTCCATTCACTGGATGACAACAGTCTGGGCGCTGGGCCGACACGTGGATCTGCCGGCCAATGAGAATTTTACGTGTGTAAAATTCCCTTTGGTCCGCGCTGTTAACGGGATATCGGATCAAAACCGGAACCCGGTAGCTTAACAGCGACCCGTTACGGTGGATGCCACGTGTCGGTCACCCTTGACGAAAGCACTTCTATGACGCGTGATTTATCGTCATGGAAGTGGACACTTCCGTGATGTAATTTTGGTAATGCCATGGAACACTTTTACGACAGCACAGGTATGACTATCTTGATTCTGTCATAAAATCGTCATGGATGTACATGCACGACATAAAACGTGACCTACAGTGAAAAACATGTATCATCACAGAAGTGTATATTTTTGTAGTTTGAGGAACCGAAGAGGGCCCTCCTCCATCTCATCATGTATACTTTGTCCTACGGGGGCGATTACATCAGCCACTATTGGACCCCCTTCATCACATCATCCGCCGCTCTCACCCGACACTACAGGCGCTGGTAATTGCGTAGTTGGGGTGGTGGTGTTTGTACCCGCTTCTTGATTTGTGTTTATTGTTGTGCTATCGACTGGCTCTGGATGAAGAAGATTCTTCAGCCATAGTAGCACCCAACCCTTGCAGTTTCCAATTCGTGGCGGGGTCTCATCGTCCTCTCCCCCTAGCCGTACTGGAGGAGGCAAATCATCGTGCCCCGATTTCACACTCCACAAGGTAACCCTGAAGTGCCCACCGGGCATCGGCTGGCCGTGGAACATGAGTTCCAAGGGCTTTGTTATCATCGCCTTTCCCATGACCACCCTCTGGCCTTTGATTAAGTAGAGTATGGTGCACGGGGTTTCGTCGGCCTGCAAACACATGTCTGTGGCGTAAAACATCTGAAAGGCAACAAAAATGGAATATTCTAGATATATGTTGGTGCGAGATGTAATTACCGTGAGGGCGTCGAGCTCAGCCAAAGACGAAGGCCCGCCTAGCACGCCAGAGACTAAGGACGGGCTGCTATGAGCGGGTGCCGGTGCCGGTGCGTGTGCGGGAGCAGGCACGGTTGTGTGAGCAGGTGATGGTGTGGTGTTGTTGTTCACCGAGTTGCTCCCGACAAAACTGGGCATGGGGAAATCATCTTCCATCTTGTCTGGATTTTCCTCCATCTAGTTGATGATAGTCGGGATCAAGTTAGTAGCGAAATCATTTCTGCAGGCATCTACAGCTTCCTAGACTACCTGCTGTAGCAACTGATTTTTCTCCTAGGCTGCTTTTTCGCGTCCTCAACTGCTTTTTTCTTGAACACAAGCTTCACGTTCTCGTCGATGTCCACCTGACTAAACTTCTTTTTATCCTTCTTGGCCTCTGGGAACTCATTGTAAAAGACCTTCCACATGGCCCCGTCTCTGGCGCCGTGCACACGTCCATATTATGGCCACTGGCCTGAAGGGAGTAACTTAAGTTCATTCAAGCCCCAGTTGCGAGGGATGTCCCACTTGGGCCTCATCGACGAAGTAGGGCTTTCGGCTGCAAGCTGGGGAACTTGAATCTCTTGTGCAACTTTGTCAGGAGCAACTGCCTCAAATGTTCTTTACTCTTTAAGTCATAATCGTTGATGCTCGCGCATTCCCATAGGATGCATCCTACTTTGTTCCCATAGCACTTGTGAGGTTCTTCCGGCTTTAATGGCTCAAACTTGGCAGGGGGCATCTTTGTGATCACCAGTCGTCTGATGCCGAGTTTGTTAGATTTTCATATACCCTGCTTCTTCTGCATCTTCTTTTCGGTAGTGGCTTCGGTGCCGGTACCTTCCCCGCCGATACCTTCCCCGCCGGTATCTTCCCCGCTGGTTTCGGCGCCGCCATCGGTGCCGGTGACGTCGGTGTCGATGTTAGTGTCAGTACCATCATCGAGGACGCCCTGCAAACCTTGACTGTCCTTAGAAGACAAAACGTTGAGCTACTTTTGTTCACCCTCATAATCCATCTCATCTGCATCTCGGTCGGAAGGCCCAGTTTCTTCGTTGTTCGACATGTTTCCTATGACTAGGTCTCCTCTTTTCATTCTAAAACTATAATAAAATGAGAAATGACATAAAAAAGGTCTATGGTTTGCGGGAATGCCGTTTCCCATCAAATCCCGGCACTCGATATGCCTACTTTCTAGCACAAGTCATGCCAAAATTCATGGGAAATTTCATCATGACCATTGCTAAAAAGCGGACATATCGAGCGCCTGAAATTCACTGGAACAGAAATGAATCAACATTTCGGTGAAACATAGGCCACTCAGATCATTTGCCCTGCACATAATCAAGATTTTTCGAATATGACATGTCCAAAACATCACATGTCCAAATATGACATGTCCACATTTTTATTCACAGTATTTGAAACTAAATTCGGCCTACCTAAATTTGAAACTAAAACAAATTTCTTTTACTAGGGTTCATACTAATTCTGGTTTTTAAATAGCAACAATTGCTTAAACTAAAAAAATTAAATAGCAACAGTTGCTTCAACTAATTTGTCCTAGGGTTCACACTAGTTCTAATTAACTAACTAGCACTATAAAATTTAAATAGCAACAATTACTTAAACTAAAAAATGCAAGAAACCTGTATAATCAATTCTGTTTTTTCTTTTAACTACACCTAACCCTAAATTTTTGTCCTAATTTTAAACCTATATAAATTTCTGTCCGAGTTCCAAAATCTAGCTATATTTATGTCCTAATTTGATAACCTAATTAACCTACTTCCTTAACTAAATAGATAACCTAATTAACATACTGCCCTAACTAAAACCTAAGTAAATTAACTGTAGAACCCTAGCTAGAACTCTCATGGCCGAGAGAGAGGAGTGGTTGGGGGGATTACAAAGGGTGCATGGTGAGGAGGCAGGCCTGACGACAGCCGAGGTTGGGAGGGGAGGAAGCAGAGGAGGGAGGCGTGGCGCGTCTGGGTCGGGGCCGGGGCCGGGGCCGGGCGACGGCGATGGAGGCATGCAACATCGTGGTCGGTGCCGTGGCCGAGGTAGGAGGCACGCGATGTTGGGGTCGGCGCTCGGGCTCCAGTAAGGGCGAGGGAGGCATGCGACATCAGGGTCGGCGCTCGTGCTCCAGCGAGGGCCAGGGCAGGGGCGACGTGGAGGAGAAGAGAGTGGGAGAATTGGGGGAGGAAGGAGAGGAGGGAAGCCCATGCGGGGGGTTATGTGAAAATAGTAGTAGCGCTTTTCTTGGAAACGCGCTATTGCTAAGTTAGCTATAGCGCGTTTTCAAGAAAAGCGCTACCATTATATGGTGTAGCTATAGCGCGTTTCTGGAACAGCGATACTGCTACATAACATAGCTATAGCACTTTTACTCAACCAGCGCTCCTGCTATTGTTTTCATTTTTATTTTCCTTTTCTTTTCCTCTTTGTTTCTTCTATTTTCTTTTCCTTTTCTTTTCTTTTCCTTTTTTTCTTCTTTTTCTTCTTTTCTTTTCTTTTTCTTTTCTTTTGTTCCTTTTATTTTCTTTCAGGTAATATTTTCTTCTTTTCCTTTTCTTTTCTTTTCCCTTTTTTCCCGAGAGCCGGAACATAGGGAAGGTGATACAATGTATATAACTAAGGCGATATATATTGTATCATTTGACCCATAATGGTTAAGTGTGCTATAGAAAATAGGAACATATATATAACATCATGTGACCCATAACGGTTAAGTGTGCATACAAAATAGGAACATATATATTCCATCATTTGATAGATAACGGTTTCTCAGCGTCGACGTTTTCATTTTTGAGTGAGCTTCTTTCCCTTCTTGTTCGTTGACGAATAATTGAGCCCCCCATTGTGACTTTTCCTTTTCCACTGAGTATGATCTTTCTTAGGTAATGTAGTATTGATTCTTCTTTTGACGTATACTTCATCGTCATCGTCATCTTCGCTCATCGGGTTCCGTATTGGTCGTTGTCTTCCTCGATGGTGAATCCATCCATTCCAATGATGTTCCTTTTGCCTCTCCTCATGACAATATGGCTGGGATTGCTCGGGCTGATTACGAAGAAGCATTGTGTCACGTGCTTAGCGTGTACCCATGGCTTGTTTTTTTGCGATGGCGTTCACGGTAGCGCTCTTGGCGTCGGGTATAGTCATGGTTGTGAAATACCGGTTTTCTCTTTCGACATTCTTAGCCCATCTGACACGGAACATCGTCGCGTTGTGTAGTCCAAAGTAGTCAAGCTCCGAGATCTCCCCGACCCTTCCATAAAATCTCTCAGTTGCGTCGTTGTCACTACCGGTCATGCATTCTATCGTCACCCCTAAGTTCTGATCATCAATGTCCATATCTTTGGCCTCCATGTAGAACGTGTATCCATTGATATCGTATGCCTAATAGGTGATGAGGTTGGGCGAGGGGCCATGTGCTAAGGCGTATATGAGCAATCAATCCTTAGAGCCCTCTTACGCGGGATTGGCAAGAATATGCTCTTTGAACCAATTAAGGAAAGTGGAGTTGTGCTCTCTAGTAACTTCGACGTCCGACCTACATACCCCCCGGTCACGATACTTCTTTGCGATAGTTTCTTTGTGCAGTGCCGCGAAATGATTTATCTGGTCTAGGTGTCGTAGCCTACCAAGTTTGCTCTGGTCTTTGTGCAGATAGCCTTGGACTATGCTCCATCCGGACGGGACATGTTATGAACGAATCCTTTGATGATCCCATTAATCCTCTCAAACTGCATCATGTTGTGCAGGAATGACGGCCCCAGGTCTATTATGTCGTCCACAATACGGACACACAGATGCACCATGACATCAAAGAACGTGGGTGGGAAGTACATCTAAAGCTCATTTAGTATCACAAAGATCTCTTCATGTAGCCTTCGGAGCTGCTTCACACTGATCGACTTTGTCTCCGCCTCTGTCTCTGTCTCTGTCTCCTCTGGCCTTTTTTCCATTGTTCTCCTGCGCCTCTATCTCCGTCTCTGTCTCCTCTAACTTTTTACGGGGTGACATGTGCAGATCTTCCCTGATTTTCAAATCTTGCAAGTCTTTTCTTGCCTTCGGCCCATCCTTGGTCCTATCCGGCATGTTCATCAATGTTGCAAGCAAGCTCTCAAGGAAATTGTTACAGATATGCATTTGATCAAGGCAATGAGGCATGTTGAGTTTGTGCTAGTACTCCAAGCACTACTAGGGAAAACCTTATACACAGAAGTTTATCAGCAGCGCGGTCTAAAATGAGGTGCTACTACTAATTAGTAGTAGCGAGGGGTATAAAACCCATGCTACAACTAAGTTGATAGTAGTAGCGAGGGTAATAAACCCGTGCTACTACTAAGTGGTCTGCACCATGCCCCCTAGGAAAAACCATAGTAGTAGCGAGGGGTATAAAACCCGCGCTACCACTAAGTTGATAGTAGGAGCGAGGGATATAAACCTGCGCTGCTACTAAGTGGCCTCCACTTTTGCACCATCCACCCCGGCCCCATCCACTCCCACCCCATCACTCTCTCTCTCATCCCTAAAAAACTCTCTCATGACGGCTCCTCTCCCCACGATCTCCTCGCCGCCGCCACCCCATCCCCCGCCCTGCATCTCTCTTTCTCTCTCTCGACAGCACTCGAGCAAATCTCCGATGATGGGCCTCCTCTACTTCGGCGGCAGTGGAGGATTCCGGCACACGCGGCGAGGCATCCGTCCATCCATGACGGCCTAATGGGTGGAGCGAGGTGGCATGGCATCCACGGCCTTCACCCCCAGCGGTGGCGTGCGTCCAGGAGTCGGGGGCTCTAACATGAGGCGCGGCGCCGCTCTCCTCTGCACGGCGGCACTGGCCTCCCGCCGGTGGCAGTTACGGATTTTCTCGCGGCAGATCTGAGGTTAGCGGGTCTCCAATGCCGCGGGTGGTGGTCGCAGATGCCGACGCAAGGGATGGTGCGGGCTGTGCGTGGTAGTGGGGGATGCCGACGTGCTGCGCTCTGGTTTGTTTTCTCGTTGATGCGGATCTTGCTGCACGGACTGCCCAGCCCAGGCGTTGGCGAAGTCTCATGTCATGGTAGCCATTACTTCTGCTGATGCGTGTGCGGCCAGGTATTGTCACTAGTTTCTGATGATAGCATTTGTAGCGTACAGACATTAAAACCATGACGATTCACCACTACTTCTGCCTCCCATTTTAGTGTCAATTGATGTTGGTCCATGATAGTAGTCCTGGGATAGTAATTGATTTGGGATTTTGGATTTGATTCACTATTGGATTCATGCTACTTTTTCAGTTGTGTAAAAACAGAGCAAATTATCACCAACTGACATGGCAATTTTACAATCTTTTTATAGCTATCATCTTTTTTTAGTAAAACTAGGCCAATGCCCATGCGTTGCAACGGGAAGAAGAAATGTTATATGAGTGATACAACATCATCATGTACTTTATTTGGCTATCAAGAATTAACTCAGCAAAATACTTTATTTGGCTCTATAAAACATCATCATGTACACTACACATATCTATTTAAATAAAAATATTTTTTCATATCTACCTCCTAATACATTGCTCTTACAAGGTCAAAAACCTAATGCTTTTCCAAAATATATCTACTTATCTGAAAAAACATTCTGGATTTCCTTCTACATATTTGAGTCAAAAACTGAAACTGCCATAATTATCCAATTAAGTGCAAATGGAAGTCGACGAATTCATAAGCAATACATTCCCGATTAAATTCAACTCACATGTGCCGGAATCCTCCACTTCTGAGTCACAACTTAGAATAGAGAGTAATGCAAGAGATAGGAACCCATGTGTGTAGCGATTTAACAAGAAATTTAAAGTCAAAATCATCAGGATCAATAGCTTACCTATCCACCCTGTTATGGTCCATGCTGTCCTTGTAGCAATAAGTGTACGAAAGAAAAATAAGAGTTCTGCTTGGCTGCACCTTGTGCTCACGTCCAAACTTTAGGTTCAGCAAATAAAAGCGAAAAAAGAATTTAGCTCATGCAAGTGTCACCACACAAATAGACTAATGACTGATATGCTATTTTAACCAATGTCAGGCATTTCGTCAAGCATGTAGTGCACAGTGAGATATAGGAGGCACACATCGTCTCAGAGACGACTTCTCCCTCGGACAAGCCTAGGTCTAGCATCTCAACAACCAAGCGATTCATATTGGTATTGTGTCCCTAGGAGCATTTGTCAGGATGCTATCTATACCCAACGAACTGTCGATTTCTTCAGTTAAATTGCCAATACCTTCAGTTAATGCTTGAGTAATCCACAGCAACTCTTCGTTGACGGTTGAAGCGTGGAAAGCTGCAAGTCGAGGTGGTACTAACAACAAGCGAGACCTTCAGCCACAACAATCAAGCAAGTGCTAGATCACAGGCTACACTAAGCAAGTAAATAACGTGCTTCACACACACTGCCTAGTACAAAGCAAAAACTAAAGGAGAATAGAAGATAACTACATGACCTTCGCTTCGCATTATGTGGTAGTCGTCGTGCTTGCAGGGGAGGAGGCCAGATGAGGCAAGCCTGGCCTAGCCGCTGACGACGGCCAAGGGTGCTCGATTCAGCTCGTGGATGATGTATCGTCTCTCGACGGTGAAGTCAGCAAAAGACCGACTAGCATGGTTCATGTCCCTGTAAGTAGCAGTGCTCTCTTCCTATAATTGCTAGAATGTAGATTGTATATATGTTCTGATCAATGCAAATGCTGAGCCATGTTCCACTTTTACTGCTCTACGTTATATTTTTACTACCTGAAGGGTTAAGTACAGCAGTTTTGGGTTTCTACAGTTACAAGGGCTTCAGAGTTCCACCTTTTTTTTATTATCTAATTATGAAATGACAAGCATGCTCTGAAGTTTAGAGGGGTTGTGATTGCTAGTTCCTGCTAGGTAATCATAAGAATGCTTGGGTTATTACTCAAGGATGCCGGACACTATTTCCGGGAAAATATGTTAAATGCAGAATTATCGATCTTCCTTAGTGGATACCCATGGTTCGATCATGTGTCGGTTCCTATCAATGCAAGTGTTGAGCTACGTTCCATTTTTACTATTCTGTGTGATAGTTCTTGCACTTTACTACGTTCCCTCTTAAGGTGGGCCACCTTTCACACTAATAATGAGTTTGTTGCGCATTAATCTAGAAAATAGAAGTTCAGAACCTGCACCTCTAACTCTATGTCAATGATCAACAAGCTCATTCTTTCGAGATTTTCCTTCACTTGCATGTGTTCCCTTGAAGATCAGTATTATGTCTTAGATTCTGTTGCTTACTCATTTTGCTCATGCAGAATGTCCCTAAAACAAACGGAGACATTCCTTCCTTTGACGAAGCCTTTTCAGATCACCGGAGACTTCTCGACAAGTTGGTGCTGTATGGCCTGGTCATCTAGTTCCTCAACCCCAAAGGTCTATTATTTATTTCTGTCATGGTGTCTCTGCATACTCGTTGCTTGCTTCTGCTTACCATGTGGAGGTGCAGATGGGGATTACTGACTTGTTTGTGTCTTGTTTTCTGTCGATGCAGTGCAAGCGTCCATCGCCGCAAACACATGGGTGGTCAATGGGACTCCCCAGACCAAGAGTATCGATCCATCTCACTTCTCTATCATTTGGCCATGATGATGATGATGCAAGTTGTAACATTCTTAGATTGGATTTATGGATGCATCGCTTTAATGCAACAGCTAACCCTCATTCGCATCCATTCAAGCGAGATCCACTGGTTGTTATTCCTTAATTATCCTAGTCAATCTGAACAAGTTTATAACATCTCTCTATGCACCCGATTAGTCTTGTATCCCTGAAGCCATGCACTTTGGTGTTATAGTTCACAGCAAGTGGTCTGATGGGCCATTGTTTGTCCTTGTTGGTCTGCTTTTGTTTTGGAAAATCATCCTATAAGATTTGTGCTATCCTATCGAGCAATTGATCTGATGGGTTGTGAGCTTTTTAGCTGTCTAGCATCACCCTATGGCAGATAATCATTTCTATTATGTGTTAATGCTTTCCTTTTAAACTACTTCAAAAAACCAAAGAAATTGGATTCTTTTAGCCGTATTATCCTTTGAACATCTATATGAAATGATCTATGTTTAGGTATATTTAGTTTTGAATAAAACTAAAGGCAATTAATGTGAAAATTAGATATGTCCTATTACCTGGCAATATATAGTTCATCTAGGCTTGTTTGGCAATATATATTATCTAGACATTAATTTCATTTGTTTGTAGCTATTACATACGTGATCTCTTGTTAATAGAAATCACTCACTTTTTTGTTTTCGTATATTTATTCCCGTAGCTACTGTACATCACAACATGCAAGGAAATATACGTCTGCTGAAATTTAATTTTATTTGTTCTTTGCTCTTTACAGAAATCTTGGATTCATAAATGGGCGAAGCACATATGGGAGAAGAAGATGATTGCAAGGATGGAGAGGGAGCAAATCATTTGGAGGGATAGAATGCCACTGTTTGGTGCTTTTATGCATTTTTTGCTTTCAACTATGTTTGCACTAGCTGGGAATAAGTGAATAGGCAATAAGTGTAGATGTATGGATATGCTCTAATGCTCCTGGTTTACTATAAATCTTCGATTTGGAATGATGTGTAATGCTGCTGGTTTATTACAAATCTGGGCTTGTTTTAGTTGTTAGAATTGTATGCATAAAATGGAATTGATGGATTTTTTTAATTCCTAATTAGTTAGTAGTAGCGTGGGGGTGAAATGGAGCGCCACTAGTATTCAGGATACTGGTAGCGTGTGGTACTATAGACGCGCTACTACTATTTCGTTAGTAGTAGCGCGGGTGACATCCACGCTACTAGTAAAATGTTACTAGTAGCGCCGGTTTACCCCGCGCTACTACTAACTATTAGTTATAGCGCGATACTAGTAGCGCAGGTACCCGCGCTGCTAGTAGCCATTTTACCCGCGCTGCTAGTAGCCTTTTTCCTAGTAGTGAAGTCCCAGAAAATAGACCTCGTCTTGCATACCTTCAGCAGCGGCTCCGGCGCCTTTTTCATCGTCTTTCTCGACGCGGCGCACTGTTCCCAGGTTTTCAACAGCTCATCGATTTCGGTGCCGCTCTGCTTACATGGAGGTCCTCGATGCTCAGCCTCACCATTGAATAGATCTCCATGGTTTCTCCAAGGGTCATCCTTCTCGAGCCATCTTCCACTAGTGCAGAACCGGGCATTATCACCGGTTTGAAAGGCCCTTTAGTGCCGGTTCTGTAATAGGCACTAAAGGGTGGGGATTAAGGTCCCCTCCCCTTTAGTACCGGTTCAACCCGAACCGCCACTAAAGGGCCACCACGTGGCACGAGCCAGCGCCGGGGGCGTGGAGACCTTTAGCGCCGGTTTGTAACACCAACCGATACTAAAAGGTTTGGGTCTTTTGGTTTTATTATTTATTTTTCCTTTAATTTTGTGTTTTCCATTTAATTTAGAGATTTTTTTGCATTATAAACAGTTATTAAATCACTAGGTGAAAGAACCGCTGATTAGTTTTAAGTGGATGGATCCTAAGTGATCAAGTAATATGGATTATCCATATTACTTGATCACTTAGCTAGGATCCATCCAGTTGAAACTAATCTGCGGTTCTTTCATAAATGATATAATAACTCATCATCATCATATTAATATAAAAACTCTTGCATCATATCATCACCAACAACACTAGCTAATAATCATCATAGTCATTACCACTATTTAATCACCATAGTCATTACCGCTATCTAATCACCACCAACACTAGCTTAAAGAAGAAACATTAACTTGTACCAGAAGCAAAGATATCATCGAGTTAACATGGTCACGACATTATAAGTGTTCATAAGACCACAAAAGCAAATCACTTAGAGATTAAGTTCAGGACGAAGAACGCGGACCCGAGAGGACAAGTACTAAGAGCATGAACTAGCTAATCACTCCTGCTACTCTCTCTCTCTCAGGTAAAATAGCATAGAACATGTGTAGATCTCCTGATTCATCATATTGGAGCATGCAGATGAACCTGTCTCCTAATCGTGGGCTGCGCTTCTGATTGTTGCCCTCTAGTACTTATCTGCGATCCTTCATAATTTTGCTCCAGTCTTTCACTATTAAGCATTCCTCGGTTTCAGAAATCCTGAATGCACTCACGTGCACTGTAGGATGTCTTGGTCGTAAGCTAACCATTGACATGTGACCTTTAGTCTCGATCCTCTGAGGCACAACTATCATCGAGAGTCCCTGCTGAAGAACATCGTATAGTAATATTACTTATCAATGAAGTTTAGCTTAAAAAATAATTTATGCAAAAGATGCACTGAGGATAAATAGTAAAAATCTTACCCTCTTTCCTAAATAGATGTGACCGTAGTTCAATACGAACACTATTGGTCGCACATTTTGAGTACTAAGATTTTCAAGTCCAGCAAAATAATTTCTCTTGAAAGCATCAAGATTCTCAAGCCATGAAACATAATGACTTATCTCCTCGCAGTTTAGTTCAGCCCCGGGACAGTGGACGGTCCTGTCTATCATGCGCCGAACATGTTTGCTTGAATGGAATAAGTTGTGAATAGAAATTAGTTGTCATCTATTTTTGAATAAACAATATCAAAGACATAAATATGGTTGAGAAACTCACATAATGGTAGAACTGGAGGCGTCTGCACATCGTCCCAGATATCGATATTTCCTTCAATATCATCTTCCGAACGAATATCAACTGTGATAACCATATCAGGCTCAAATGCATAAGCCTTGCATAATGCTTGCCAAGTTTTGCATTCAAAATAGGTGCAGGTGTCTACATTGTATAATTTTGCATAGAAAGTATAACCATGCTCGGTCTTCAAGTAAACTCTCTTTACCTCCATAGTTTTCATATGACTGAAACCAATCTTATCCAAGAAAAAAATTCTTGCATGGCAGGGGATACACTCTTAGAATAGTAAATTATAAGTTGAAGCAAATGAGGCATAAGTGATGCTTAATTACGAAAAAAGACTTGTCGTTGTGACTTACTGTATCCACTTCGAAAGTCTCATCCAGCTTGATGTTGAAGCACCTACCATCAACTTGGAAATTTCTTTCGCATACGACGCGCTCGTCTTCGCACTATTCGCACATACCGAAATTCTTTTCATCGTCAGACATTTTCTATGTTCAAAGTTGAAACATTAATTGATAAACACTTACTAGTTCTATTAATTCAACTAATTCAAGTAGTTCTACTAATTCAAGTAAAGATAAACTAGTTCTATTAATTTTCATACTAAAAATAAACTAGTTCTATAGTAAAATTTTAATTAGATCATCAAATCTCATATACCTAAATTTAATATATGTAATTCATCTAACATTAATATATCTAATTCATGTAGAACTAAAAGTATAAAAAACTAACTCATCTAACATTAATATCTAGCTAATTCATCTAACATTTGACATTAATATCTAAATTTCTATCTAATTCATCTAACATTTGACATTAATATCTAACATTTATATATATTTATAATCATCTAAAAATTGACATTAATCTAACATTTATATTAACTAAAAGTATAAAAACTAAAAAATAGAAAACAGAAAATAATTAAGGAAAATATGTCTCTATGTGTGTACTGTGTGTGTGAGGGCCGCCATGGCACGGCAGGGGGCGGTCTTACAGCGGGGCGGCGGTCGATGATGCGAGGTGACGGGGGGTGGCGACGGGGACGGACCGGGCGACGACATATGGGGACGGGCCGGGGGCGGCGCGCGTGCGATCGACGACGTGGACGGGCACGCGAGGAGACGGGGGCAGGGACGGGCACGCGCAACGGGGGCGGCGACGGGGACGGGGACTGGGACGGCGACAACGACGAGGACGGGGACGTGCACGGGCGTGATGGGGGCCGCGACAGGGACGGGCGCGGCGGCGATGGGGACAGGCACGACGACGGGGTGGCGACAGGGACGGGCGCGACGATGAAGCAGATGAAGAAGAAACTAACTGAAATTTTCGTAAGTGTTGCTTATATAGGAGGGGCCTTTAATATCGGTTGGAGCCACCAGCCGGTACTAAAGGTCAAATTTGGCCAAGCCAAGTGGTGGGAAGCGACCCCCTTTAGTACCTGGTCGTGGCTGTAACCGGTACTAAAGACCCCCCCTTTAGTACCGGTTGGAGCGATGACCCGGTACTAAAGGGGTGCGCTGGCGCAGGTGCAGTGTGGCAAGTTTAGTCACACCTCGCTAGCCGATGGGCGTCCACACTGGTTTATAAGCCCCAGCATGGTAGCTCTCTCGAGCTCCTCTCTATTGCAGGCTTCTGGGCCTAACTTTGCCATGCTGCCCTGTGGGCCCGCTGGGCCTTACGGGCCTTCATCCTAGCCCAAGGCCAAGGAGGCCACTGGGAAGCGCGCAAAGTTGTTTTGTTATGTAGTTTTTTTTCTTTTCAGCTTTATTTATTTCTGAGTTGTTTTTTGCTGTATTTAGATTTTCTTTGTGAATATTTTTGCTTTAGGTACAAAAAATTACAAGCTTTCTATTAGTGCCAGTAGTTTTATAATTTGAATAGTTTAAATTTGAATTATTTGAAATTTGTGTGAATCACTAGTTTGTGAATAACTTTACTTTAAAAATAGATGTTTAATATTAGTGTGTTTTATCATTATATTCAAATTGGTAATACGTACTGCTTTTCAATTTCAGGGTCATTTAGCTCAAAACAAATCAGTAAATGCATGAAAATAGCAAATGATGTCAGAAACGGTTGAAAGTTGATGACATGGCTTTGAATGGTGCATACTGAACGCAAAAAAAGTCTAGAGTTGTACTAAGTTTAAAAAATGAAGTGCCTTTGTGACAGATGAGCTTTCGTTCGAAAACCTAATACTTCGAAAGAGATTGTCCAGTTTGTAAACGAAGTGCATCCAGTTTTTTCTGTAACCTCTCTACTTTTTTTAACATGCTATGTGGGTGAAATGATGATACCATGCCAAGTTTCAACATTTTCAAACTTCATTTGTAGTGCTTTTCAATTTCATGGTCATTTAGCTCAAAACAAATCAGTAAATGCATGAAAATAACAAATGATGTCAGAAACGGTTGAAAGTTGATGACGTGGCTTTGAATGGTGCCTACTGAACGCACAAAAAATTTGTACTTGTAATATGTTTTTAAAAAATGAAGTGCCTTTGTAACAGATGAGTTTTTGTCCGAAACCCTGATACTTTGAAAGAGATTATCCAATTTGTACACGAAGTGCATCCAGTGTTTGCCGTAACCCTCTCTACTTTTTTGCACATTCTATGTGGGTGAAATGATGATACCATGCCAAGTTTCAACCTTTTCAGAGTTCATTTGTAGTGCTTTTCAATTTCAGGGTCATTTAACTCAAAACAAATCAGTAAATGCATGAAAAATAACAAATGATGTTAGAAAGGGTTGAAAGTTGATGACATGGCTTTGGATGGTGCATACTGAACGCACAAAAATTCTGGACTTGTAATAGGTTTTAAAAAATAAAGTGCCTTTGTAACAGATGAGTTTTCGTCCGAAACCCTGATACTTCGAAAGAGATTGTCCATTTTGTACACGAAGTGCATCCAGTGTTTGCTGTAACCCTCTCTACTTTTTTGCACATTCTATGTGGGTGAAATGATGATACCATGCCAAGTTTCAACCTTTTCAGAGTTCATTTGTAGTGCTTTTCAATTTCACGGTCATTTAGCTCAAAACAAATCAGTAAATGCATGAAAAATAGCAAATGATATCAGAAAGAGTTGAAAGTTGATGACGTGGCTTTGAATGGTGCATACTGAACGCACAAAGAGTCTGGAGTTGTAATAATTTCAAGAAAATGAAGTGCCTTTGTAACAGATGAGTTTTCATCCGAAACCCTGATACTTCGAAAGAGATTGTCCAGTTTGTACACGAAGTGCATCCATTTTTTGCCGTAACCCTCTCTACTTTTTTGCACATTCTATGTGGGTGAAACGATGATACCATGTCAAGTTTCAACCTTTTCAGAGTTCATTTGTAGTGCTTTTCAATTTTAGAGTCATTTAGCTCAAAACATATCAGTAAATGCTTGAAAAATAGAAAATGACATGGCTTTGAATGGTGCATAATGAACACACAAAAAGTCTAGAGTTGTAAAAAGTTTAAAAATGAAATGCCTTTGTAGCAGATGAGTTTTCGTCCGAAACCCTAATACTTCGAAAGAGATTGTGTAAACATGTAGAAATATACATAAAAAATACAGTGACCAGTAGCGCCTTTCAGCCAAAACGCGATACTGCTATGTGTAAACATGTAAAAATATACATCAAAAATACATTGATCATCAATGATATTTTTGTGTACAATCCGAATTGTCAATATGAGTCATCACCGGTTTAGAAACCGGAGAAGACTTATATTGCGGCCACAAATTCTACACATAGAGTTCAATGAAGATCAAGTGGTTGTGATAGTTTGAGAAGTAACATATTTAAGGTGGTAAAAACCCTGTGAGTGGAGCGAGGTGGGACTAAAAAACCGCTGCAAAAAGAATCAACCAAAAACTCTAGTACCGGTTTGTGGCATGAACCGGTACTAAAGGTGCTGGTGGGACCCCAGCTTGACAAGAGCCTGCCACAACCTCTTTAGTACCGGTTCGTGGCACGAACCGGCACCAATGAGTGCCGCCCGCTTAGCTGTTGGAACCGGCACTAATGGTCACATTAGTGCCGGTTCAATTACAAACCAAGACTAATGAGCTTCACATTAGGCCATTTTTCTACTAGTGTTCGAAGCCCCATGTATACAATTTTCCTAGACCCGCCATCTTTCCTTGACATTAGCTTCTGAGACGTCGTATCATCCATGCACCGCGTGCATCCAAAATATCCATGGCACACCTGGCCAGCTACATATCCGTAACCAAGATAGTGCTGCACCGTCGTGATCAGCATGGCTCTCATATAGAAATACTCGCCTTTGCTAGCATCCCATGTCTTGGTCGGTATTTTCCATAATGTGTCTAACTCCTCTTGAAGTAGCCCCAGATATAGATTAATATTATTTCCCGATTGTTTCCGCCCTTGAATCAGCATGCTCATGTGTATGTACTTCGACTTCATGCACAACCAGGGGGAGGTTATACATCCATACAAACATGGGCCATGTGCTATGGTTGGTGTTCTAGTTGCCAAACGGATTCATGCCATCTCTACACGGGCCGAACACGATGTTCCTTGCATCACATGTGAAATATCGATATTCGCCCTTGAACGGTCTCCAATGGCTTCCATCCACGAGGTGTCTCAGCTTCGGATCATCTCCATCGTCGGGCTTTGTCCTATTCACATGCCAACGCATGAGATTTGCTTCCTTGGAATCTACAATATAATGTTGCAGACAGGGAGTGATCAGTAAGTACCATACAACTTTCTGGGGAGATTTCTTCCCGGCATTCTTGTATCGAGAAGCATTGCACACCGGAAAGCTGGTTTATTTCGTGTGCTCCTTCCGATAAATGCATGGTATCTAGGACACTATTTTCAAACCAAGCACGGTTTTCAGGGTGGTAGTGCGAGGGTTAAGGTTAGTGATGATGTAGGACACTATTTTTAGACCAAGAACGGTTTGCGACAGGGTGATCCTCTATGTCCAATTATTTTCAACATTGTCACGGATATGCTGGCAATCCTCATTGGTAGAGCCAAGGAGAATGAACAAGTAGGAGGGTTAATCCCACATCTAGTGGATGGAGGGTTTCCATTTTACAATATAGTTTGACACGATCATCTTCATAGAGCATGATATGGACATGGGTATTATTACGAAATTGGTATTATGAACTTTCGAGTCGAGCTTGAGATCAATTTTCATATGAACTGTACTGCTTTGGACATACCAAAGAGGAATAAAATAACTACAACAATTATTCGACTACAAAATTGGAAACCGCTAGTTTAGTTATCTTGAGATAGCAATTTATCACTGTAAGCTAACAAATAAAGAGTGGAAATGTAGTAAGGACACATTTCAAAAGGAACTTAGTTGTTGAAAAGGTAACCTGATGTCGTATGGTGGACGTCTGATCCTCCTAAATACGGTGCTTATGAGTTTGCCCATCTTTATCCACTCGTCCTTTGAGGTGCCAATAGGAGTGTGGAAAAGACTAGATTTTTGTCGAGCTTGGCATTTTTTGTAGAGTGATGAAAATAAGGCCAAATACTTCTTGAAGATGTGGGATATATTGTGTCGACCTACGGAAAAAGGTGGTATAGGTTTGGAAGACCTTGAAATAGAAATAAATGTCTACTTAGTAAAAATTTTACGGACTAGCTTTCGAAGATGATAGTGTTAGAGTTATAGTGCAGATGGCCTTTGGCCTTTCGTATTACTTCCTTTTGGCCTTTCATATTTCTGCCTTTTGTACCGTATATATGCTGGCTGTTTTGGCCTTTGATAATACAACTTTCTATTCTTCCCACTATCTCAACATGGTACCGAGCTTGGTTCATTGTCTCTATCGCACACTGATGAAGCTATGTACCTAGGGTAGGGCCATGGACCTATCCAAACTGACCTACCCAAGGACACCTCCAGAAGAAATCACATTTCAATCGACTTGGCGGTGTTTCACTCGACGGACTTGAAGACACTCGACCAAGAAGCAACCACTCGACCAAGATCCAACCACCCGACAGCCAGGAGACCTAAAGTCACTCCGCACACTAACGGTCGGTCATTAAGTAGCTTTTATGGTCATCATAGCACTTTATTAGGGGCATTACCAATAACGCCCGACCTTAATGTACTTAAAACCCTGCATAACTGAGGGCCGGAGTGGTTTGGCGGACTCTATATAAGCCATCCCCCTCCTCAGTGTAAAGGGTTCGCACCCCTGTAATTCATACACGCATAATCCAGTCGACTGCCTCCGGGCTCCGAGACGTAGGGCTATTACTTCCTCTGAGAAGGGCCTGAACTCGTAAACCTTGCGTGCTTACAACTTCTCCATAGCTAAGATCTTGCCTCTCCATACTTACCCCCCTACACTACTGTCAGACTTGGAACCACGACAGTTGGCGCCCACCATGCGGCCGGTGTTTTAGCGTTTGCTGGAGGACTTGCGACCTTTTCCGACCCGAATCATCACGGTTTACGGCGGAGTTTTGGTGGAGGGCCGCGAGATCCATCTCGGTGCGCTCACGTTCATCGTTGACGACTCTGCTTGGCTCCAGGAGGCTCCGCTCGACGTGGACGCACTCCCTGTTCGCGGGGCAACGCACTTTAGCACGTGCGTCCACGGCCTTCTCCTGCGGCAACCGTCGACCCCCTACTGGTCGGCTCCTGTGTTGTCCTCCCTCCCCATTTCCCGCCGGCGCAAGCGCTCCGGTCGGTCGAGACTTCAGCGGTGGGTGAGACATGCGGTGGCACGTCAGTTGGCCACCCCGCAAGTCACGGAGATCGAGCCCGACGAATCCCTCTACGGCCTGTTTGACCTGTCGACTGGCTCCGTAGAGACCGCATCCGAGTGCGACAGCAGCGATCCAGCGGCGGAGGTTCTGATGGTCGATGGACCGCCCAGTCCTCCCGGTTTTCCCCGCACCTACGGAGGCGCGGGTGGAGGCGACCCGTCGCGTCCCCATGAGGAGTATCTTCCCCAGCCTCTCACGTAGCTGCAGAGAGAAGAACTTCGCCGCCGGAACGTGGATGCACTGCACACTCCTATCGTTGGAGAAACCCTCGAGGCTCGCGCCTTGGAAGATGTGCGCCTGGCAAACTTGGCCGAGCGCACTCGACTGGAGAACCTCCAGCGAGCACTTGACGAGCGTGCGCGACAACGGGTTCCTGAATCCAGTCGACGTCTGCTCTTCCCGCCCCCGCAGGTATATCGAACTCCGATTCAGAATTTAGCAGCTGCGGCCCGTATAGCGGAGTCGATTCAGCTTTCCCAGTCGAAGGCTGGCAGAGGCTTGCTGCAGATCAGAGCGTTACTCCGGGCAGCAGGAGACCAGAATTCCGCTGTTTCTCAGTAGCGGAATAGGATTCACAGTAGATCCGTTGCCGCGGACACAGTTCAGTCGGCTCACAGCCCGAGATCGTCCCCGAGGCGTGAGGGACGTGGAGACCGGTGTGACCAGTATGGGAACCATGAGCAGTATGATCACCGAGTCGATCGTGACGGTCGACGTCGAGTGCCCACGCCTCCCCCGAGGAGCGGGTCGTATGTGCCTCGCCAGCAGGATGACAGGAGCCCTCATGGTGGTGGGCGAAGGATTCCAGTCGACCCCAAAGGGCCAGGCTTTGATGCGAGATCCATTCTCGTCCAAGGTTTGGTCGACAGGAATAGGGCTCACCGAGAAGGTCACGACAGAGATGCACCTACCAGTGGCAGAGTACATGTTTCAGGGCCAGAGTGCTTTAGTATAGCCATCAGGGCCGCTGTGATTCCTCCCAACTTCAGGTTGGCGACTGGAGTCAGTAAGTTCACTGGAGAGTCCAAGCCCGATACTTGGCTTGAGGACTACCGAGTGGCCGTCCAGATTGGCGGCGGCAATGATGAAGTGGCCATGAAGCACCCGCCTCTCGTGTTGGAGGGCTCGGCTAGAGCGTGGCTGAACTAGTTAGCACCTAGCAGCATTTACACTTGGGAAGATCTCTCCCGAGTGTTCGTCACCACATTTGAAGGCACATGCAAGCAATCAGCAGGGCTTACGGAACTGCGGTCTTGCGTGCAGAAGCCGAATGAAACTTTGAGGGATTACATCCAGAGGTGGATCACGTTACATCACTCGGTGGAGAATGTGCCTGACCACCAAGCAGTTTGTGCCTTCAAGGAAGGCGTGAAATACAGAGAACTGAATTTGAAATTCGGTCGAACCAAAGATATGTCCCTAAATAGGATGATGGAGATTGCCACCAAGTACGCTAATGGTGAAGATGAGGATCGACTCAGGAGTGGCAAGCTCAAGTCAGTCGCCAAAGAATCCGGAGGAAATTCCAATCGGAAACAGAAGCGGAAAGCCGAGCCAGCGGCTCCCGGTGAAGCCTTGGCTTTAACCCAAGGAAAGTTTAAAGGGAAACCTACAGGACCTTGGAACCCCAAAAAGGTTAAAGACCAAGACAGAAATGATGTGTTGGACTTACCATGTCTCGTCCACACAAAGAAAGATGAAGAGGGTAATTTCATTTACCCGAAACATACCACTCGACAGTGTCGACTCTTGATCCAGCAGTTCCAGGGCAAGCAGCCCAAAGGTCAGGAAAAGGAGTCGGACAAGGTCGAGGACAAAGAAGACAGTGACGACGGATACCCTCAGGTCAATTCCACTCTGATGATTTTTGCCGATGTTGAAAGCAAAAGTCGACTCAAAGTTATTAATCGAGAGGTGAATATGGTCACTCCGGCGACACCTAGTTACCTGAAATGGTCTCAGACTGCCATAACATTCGACCAGTCCGACCACCCAACGCACATCACCACCCCTGGGAGGCAAGCTTCGGTGGTCGACCCAGTTGTTGAAGGCACTCGACTGACCAAAGTCCTGATGGATGGTGGCAGTGGTTTGAACATATTGTATGCTGAGATGTTGAAAGAGATGGGCATTCCGATGTCCAGACTCAGTGCCAGCAACATGAGTTTCCATGGAATCAATCCTGGGAAGAAGGCTGAATCACTCGGCCAGATTGCTCTTGATGTGGTTTTCAGTGATTCCAAAAATTACCGCAAATAAAAGTTGACATTCGAAGTTGTAGACTTCCAGAGTGCCTACCACGGTATTTTGGGGAGGCCGGCTTATGCACGCTTCATGGCCCGACCATGTTACGTCTATCTCAAATTGAAGATGCCTGGCCCCAAAGATGTGATCTTTATTACGGGCAATCAGAAGAAAGCGGAAGAATGTTTTCAGAAAGGTTCGAAGATTGCTGATGCTCAGATGGCAGTGGTGGAGTTGCAGGAATACCAGAAGACTACAGACCCGACTGATTTGTTGCGAGCCAAGAAGCCCGCTACAGAGTCGACTTTTCAGTCGACTGGCGATACGATGACAGCTCACATCCACCCGACCGACCCCCGCGCTGCTCCAACTCATATCTCGACAACACTCAACTCCAAATAGGAAGAAGCGCTCATCCAGTTCCTCCGTGAGAACTGGGATATCTTTGCATGGAAGCCCTCTGACATGCCAGGTGTTCCCAGGGAGCTGGCTGAGCACCGCCTAAGAGTCGACTCAAAAGTAAAACCTGTCACGGAACATCTCCGATGGTTCGCCGTCCAGAAGAGAAAGGCCATTGCCGAAGAGGTGGCGCGGCTCTTAGCGGCGGACTTCATCAGAGAAATCTACCACTCCGAGTGGCTCGCCAATGTTGTCATGGTCCCCAAGAAGGAAAAGTCACTTCGCATGTGCATTGACTTTAAACATATCAATCGAGCCTGCCCGAAAGATCATTTTCCTCTCCCCCGCATCGACCAGATAGTCGACTCGACTGCGGGATGTGAGCGACTGTCTTTTTTAGACGCCTATTCCGGGTACCATCAGATCCGTCTGTATGGACCTGACAAGAACAAAACAGCTTTCATCACTCCACTCGGGTGCTTCTGTTATGTTACCATGCCATTCGGCCTCAAGAATGTCGGAGCCACATTCATGAGGATGATTCAGAAGTGTTTGCTCACCCAAATCAGTCAGAATGTGGAGGCGTACATGGATGATATTGTGGTCAAGTCACGGAGGGGTTCCGACCTGCTGACTGACCTTGCTGAAACCTTTGCCAACCTCAGAAGGTTTGATATCAAGCTTAATCCATCAAAATGCACATTCGGGGTTCCTGGTGGAAAGTTACTCCGTTTTCTCGTTTCCGAACGGGGAATCGACGCCAATCCAGAAAAAGTCGGTACTATACTCCGAATGAAAAGTCCTGTGCGAGTGCACGATGTTCAGAAGCTTACTGGTTGCTTGGCCGCCCTAAGTCGATTCATATCTCGTCTCGGTGAAAAGGCATTGCCTCTTTACCGATTGATGAAGAAGTCTGACAAGTTCGAGTGGACTCCTGAAGCTGACGCAGCGTTCGCAGAGCTCAAAGCTCTGCTCTCCACCCAGCTGGTGCTTGCTGCCCCAATCAGCAAGGAGCCTTTGCTGCTTTACATTGCAGCCACAGGACAAGTCGTCAGTATGGTACTTACGGTCGAGCGGGAAGAAGAAGAGAAAACCTTCAAAGTTCAGCACCCAGTGTATTATATTTCTGAAGTCTTAACCCCATCAAAGCAAAGATATCCTCATTATCAGAAGCTCGTATATGGGATTTATATGACCACAAAGAAAGTTGCCCACTACTTCTCTGATCATTCCATTACAGTCGCCAGCAATGCTCCGTTGTCAGAGATCTTGCATAACAGGGACACAACTGGTCGAGTGGCAAAATTGGCGATTGAACTCCTTCCTCTAGATATCAAGTTTGAGGCAAAGAAAGCTATCATGTCCCAGGCAATCGCGGATTTCATCGCCGAGTGGATTGAACAACAACTGCCGACTCAGGTTCACTCGGAGCATTGGACCATGTTCTTCGACGGTTCCAAGATGCTAAATGGTTTCGGCGCCGGAGTGGTGTTGGTCTCCCCCAGAGGAGATAAACTCAGATATGTTCTTCAAATCCACTTCGATTCCTCTAACAATGAGGCAGAATACGAAGCACTTTTATATGGGTTGCGCATGGCCATTTCACTCGGCGTCCGTCACCTTATGGTCTACGGCGACTCAGATTTGGTGGTTAATCAAGTGATGAAGGAATGAGACGTCAGAAGTCCAGCCATGACTGGTTATTGCAATGCAGTGAGAAAGCTGGAGAAGAAATTCAAGGGGTTAGACCTTCATCACATACCCCGACTGAAAAATCAAGCAGCTGATGATCTGGCAAAAATAGGTTCCAAAAGAGAAGCCATTCCCAGCAATGTGTTTTTGGAACACATCCACACACAATCAGTCCAGGAGGATCCCTTCACTGAAGAGGCCCCGCAGCCAAAAAGCGCCATGAATCTGGCTGAAGTTGAAGTTCCAGCTGTGGTCGACCTGATCATGGAAGTCTTGGTTATCACTCTCGTCTGGACAGAACCGTACATCGCGTACATCCTAAGGAAAGAACTCCCAGAAGACGAAGAAGAGGCTCGACAGATCGTCCGTCGATCCAAGGCCTTTACAGTCATAAAGGGACAGTTATATAGAGAAAGCGCGACTGGGGTTGGCCAGAAGTGTATCACACCTGAAGAAGGTCAGATGATCCTTAACGATATCCACTCGGGGGCCTGTGGTCATCATGCGTCCTCTCGGACCATTGTGGCTAAAGCTGTCGGAGTAAATAGCCATGGGTGGCCTAGCCGGCTTCCCCTGGCCCTTTTGAAAATGTTACGAGCCCGCCCGGCTCTCAAGAATCCAAGACATGGGGCCGCCTTCCCCTAGCTGGCTGCAACCCAGGCCGGCTTTCGGAAGGCGGTCCGACTTTAGCCCTTATGAGAAGGCCGACTCCAAGAAGCTGGCCATGAGAAGGCCGACTCCAAGAAGCCGGCTCCCCATAAAGCGGTCAAGACCGTACCCACAAAGATTGCACCCACCTAACGGCGGTGCGACGGGGCGTGGCTACAGTAAAGCCTGCCACCCCTGAATCCCGGAGCACGCCTGGCATGGTGCGCCGTACGGGCTAGGCACGGCCTGTCCGGCACGGCACTGTTGCCATGTTGACCCTGTCATCACCCACGACGGGCCGCCAGCGTGGCCCATAGACGGTGGGCCCCTTTGAGCAGAGAGACGCCCGAAGGCGGCCACGCCTCCAACTAGTCGGCCCAAGACAGAGCCGGCTCCCCGCAGCCGGCTTGCCGCTTTCCTCGAAGAGGACGCCCCATTAAGGAGACAAGACGCGGTAAGGCTACAGCGATCTCCTGGCAGGCGGCGGTACTGTAGCCACGCTTACCACGATGAAGCTCACGTCAACAAGATGAAGCCACAGTAACCAGCCTCCGACCAGGCCCTGGACAGTGGGACCTGCCTGTCGACCAAGGTGCCGGCAGCCGGTGGGACCCACCAGTCGGCGGGCCCCAGCAGCCAGCGTAGAAGCCGGCGAGCGCAGTCACAGACGGCTGGGCCCCGCGCCCAGTCGGATTACCATTGTACCCCCGGGGGGTAGGCCTATATAAACCCCCCGGGGCACCCATGCAAAGGGTTGGACCCCCTGCTAGTTCTAGACACCCCACGAGGAGAAGAAGCAGGCTAGCCGTGCCCTTCTTCCTTCTCCCCCCAAACAGCTCAAGGAGCGTTGTGTAGCTACTTGATTCATCTAGTGAGCATGCGGAGACCCCGCAGAGCAGCAGTAGGGGTGTTATCTCCACGGAGAGCCCCGAAGCTAGGTAAGATCCGCCGGCATGCATGTCTTCGCCTTATCCCGTTTCCAGGCACCGGCGATGTCTTACTGGCTCCCACAATGATAAGCCACCCGTTGGCATATGTCGCACCTACCACCCGACATTTGGCGCCCACCGTGGGGCTAGGTGCACCGTCGTCCGGAGACCTGTTCTGGACGGGAACCCTATTCCTCCCCGCGAGCGTAGCCAGCCCGGCACGCCCGATGGCGCTTGCCACGACGCGCTGCAAGGCGTCACCAGCATCTGCGCGGCAAGCGGCCTCGCTGATCTCCTCGACAAAACTCTCATCTCCGACGAGCTCGCCTCCGATGCGGGCACCGACCACCTCGCCAACCTTCTCGGCCAGCTCCATGTCTCCAGCGAGCCCGCTGCGGACCTGGAGTCGGTTGGCTCCACCGACCCGATGCCTCTCGACTCCGACACGGCCTCCTACGACACCTTCCCCACCAACGTCACGATCTACAACGACCCGCTTCCTCGAGCCGATGGCTGCGATGCTGTCACCACCGAAGTGATGGTTGTCGGCCACGGCGGCCCGGCCGACGAGAGCACCCGCGACGCCTCGCACACGGTGGCCCACGACTTGTCCGCTCCCCTCCCGGCTAATGCTGACGACGAAGCACTGGAGGCACGCCGCCTCGCCCTCCTCGCAGAGGGCCGGAGGCTGGCTTCCGTAAGACGCCTCACTGAGGCCTATCAGCGCGAAGCTGACGGCGCCGCCTTCGGCACGCCGGCCCCAGGAGGGCCAAGCCGGGCCGGGCTTGTCAAGCAACGCGGCGCCGTCATCGCCGACACGCTGGGAGTCGACCGCCCGGTCTATGCCACTCCGCTCGAAAACTTGCGTGCCGCCCAGGCGGCTGTAGAAGAGTTGGACGGCTTGGAGGCCGAAGACCTCCCCCACATGACCCGGCGCATCCAGCAATTGATTGATGCAGCCACGCAGCGACACGAAGCCGACGCCCGCGTGGAAAGCCCTCCCCCGCGCCGAGAACACGGCGCGACGTCCCGGACGTCGACTACGAGCAACACCCGTGCGCGACGCGAGAAGGAGCCGACTGCCAGCCGCAGCCGGACTCGGATCTCCATCGAGCGAGACGCGGACGGTCATCCCCGAGCCATGGAATGGCGTGGTGACCCGCCTCCGCCTCCGCCCCGTGGGGAGAGATATCCCGCCCCACCGCCAGTGGCGCACCCGACTCTCAGCGGCCGGCTGGGCCGCCGCGAAGGAATCGGCGAGAATGACGCCCGCCATCGGATCGACCGCTTGGCGCGATCCCTGGCGTTGGAAGAAGAAGACGATGTCGGCCCGCCTTGTTTCGGCCCCCGCATCCGCGACGAGCCCTTTCCCAAAGGGTTCTCGCTCCCAAGAGACACGCCCAAGTACAACGGCTCCGTGAAGCCGGAAGATTGGTTGATCGACTACTCCACGGCGGTTAGCATAGCCAACGGCAACCGGCGCGTTGCCGTGAAGTACATGCCCCTCATGCTGCAAGGCACGGCGCGGACCTGGCTCAATAGCCTCAAGCCGCGTAGCATCAACAGCTGGCTGGATTTCACAGAAGCCTTCATCCGCAACTTCACCAGCACCTACAAGCGGGCTCCCAAGCCCAGACAGCTCTCCTTGTGCGTACAAGGCCCCGCCGAGTCCACTCGCGATTACCTCACGCGTTGGGCCGAGCTCCGCAACTCCTGTGAAGGGGTGCACGAGGTGCAAGCCATAGAATACTTCACAGCCGGATGCCGAGAAGGCACCCTCCTCAAGCACAAGCTCCTCTGCGACGAGCCGGGTACCCTCGACGAGCTTCTGGACATAGCGGACAAGTACGCCATCGCCGACTCCTCGATGAAGACCGAGCTTCGGGTGGACGCGTCCGGAAAGGTACTCAACCCGGCGCCCAAGACGCCGGCTGGGGATTCCGGCCGACTCCCCCACTCGAACGATCACAAGCGTAGGGGCCCCGCGCCGCCTCCCGCCAGTCGGCAGGTGGCCACAGTCGAAGATGCGCTGCCTGAAGAGCGACCGGCGCCCAAGAAGCCCAAGGGCGGCAGGCCGGCTTGGCAGCCCGCCTTCTCCTACGAGCAAACTCTCGACGCCCCTTGCAAGTTCCACAGCGGCGCGAAGCCGTCCAACCACACGACCCGGAATTGCCATTGGCTCACCCGAATCTCTAAAGGCGAAGGGCTCGCGCCGCCTCCGCCTGCCGGCCCGCCGCCTCCGCCTGCCGGCCCGCCGCCTCCGCCTCCGCCGCCTCCAGCCGCTCGGCCCGCAGTCAGAGCCGTGCATGACGAGTTCCCTGACGAGCAAGCAACCTACATCGTCTTTACAAGCCAGCCAGAAGACCGGCGCAGCAAACGCCAAGAGCGCCAGGAAGTTAGCGTGGTCGCTACCAACCCCGCCGGACACATGCATTGGTCAGAAAAGCCCATCAGCTGGAGCCGGGCCGACCATCCGAAGGTGATGCCATCTCCCGGCTCTTACGCTTTGGTCCTGGAAGCCACCCTTGCGACGGACAGACGCGCCGCCCGCTTTTCCCGTGTGTTGATAGACGGCAGGAGCAGCATCAACATCCTGTACCTTGACACCCTGGAAAAGCTAAATGTCAAGACGAAGCAGCTGACGCCAACTCGGACAGTGTTTCATGGCATCATACCGGGCTTATCCTGTGCCCCCATTGGCAAGATCAAGATCGATGTGCTTTTTGGGGACAAGGAGCATTTCCGCCGGGAAGCGATCTGGTTTGAAATGGTGGACCTGGAGAACCCTTACCATGCATTGCTTGGCCGACCTGCCTTGGCCAAATTCATGGCAGTTCCCCACTATGCATACCTCAAGATGAAGATACCAAGCACCAAAGGCGTCATCACCGTAGCCGGTGATTATAAGAAGTCCTCTGAGTGCGCGGCTGCCAGCAGCCGGCTGGCCGAGTCCCTTGTGATTGCCGAAGAGAAGAAGATGTTGGACCGAGTCGTGGCCGTAGCCGGCAAGCCGTCGGCCGTGTCCCCCGACCCCAAGGAGCATGATACTCAAGGATCTTTCCAGCCGGCCAAGGAGTAGAAGAAGATACCTCTTGACCCCGAGCATCCAGAAAGGTTTGCCGTCATCGGGGCAAACCTGAACAGCAAATAGGAAGGCGAGCTCGCCGATTTCCTCCGTGAGAATCGGGACATCTTCGCATGGTCCCCCAAGGACATGCCGGGTGTTCCGAGGAAATTCGCCGAGCACAAACTACACGTTCGAGAAGACGCAAAGCCAGTCAGACAACCCCTTCGCCGACTGTCGGAGGAGAAACGCAGGATTGTAGGGGAGGAGATAGCCCGGCTTTTGGCGGCCGGCTTCATCATGGAAGTTTTCTTTCCAGAATGGCTCGCCAACCCGGTCCTTGTGCTAATGAAGAACAACAAGTGGCGCATGTGTATAGACTACACGAGCCTCAACAAGGCCGGCCCCAAAGATACTTTTGCCCTGCCAAGGATTGACCAAGTGATAGACTCCACAGCCGGATGCGAGCTGTTGAGTTTTTTGGATGCTTACTCCGGATATCATCAGATAAAGCTAGACCCGGACGACCGCCTGAAGACCGCCTTCATCACGCCATTTGGAGCCTTCTGCTACCTGACCATGACATTCGGCTTGAGAAATGCCGGTGCCACTTTTCAGCGTTGCATGCAGAAGTGCCTCCTCAAGCAACTCGGCAGAAACGCTCACGTTTACATGGACGACATCATGGTGAAGACGGAGAAGCGCGGCACCTTGCTAGGAGACCTCAAGGAAACGTTTGAGAACTTACGCCGGTTCCAAATCAAGCTCAACCCCGAGAAATGCATGTTCGGAGTGCCAGCCGGCCAGCTCCTAGGCTTCCTGGTCTCCGAATGCGGCATCGAATGCAACCCGGTGAAGATCAAGGCCATCGAGAGAATGGCGATCCCCACCAAGCTTCGAGAGATTCAGAAGTTCACCGGGTGCTTAGCCTCCTTGAACCGCTTCATCAGCCGGCTCGGAGAGAAAGCTCTCCCCCTCTACCGCCTCATGAAGAAGAGCACTCACTTCGAGTGAAACGACCAGGCCGACCAAGCTTTTCACGAGCTGAAGAAGATGCTGGCCACGCCGCCTGTCCTCGCAGCGCCGACTGAGAAAGAGCCCATGCTCCTTTACATCGCCGCAACCAGCCGGGTGGTCAGCACCATCATCCTAGTCCAGCGCCCAGAAGAAGGCCGAGCCCAGCCGGTCCAGAGGCCGGTGTATTATTTGAGCGAGGTGCTGTCCGCCTCAAAGCAGAACTACCCGCACTATCAAAAGATGTGTTACGGCATGTACTTCACCGCCAAGAAGCTGAAGCCCTACTTTCAAGAGCATCCCATCACGGTCGTATGCACTGCCCCGCTAGCCGAGATCATAGGCAGCCGGGACGCATCCGGCCGGGTGGCAAAATGGGCCATCGAGCTGGCCCCCTACACGATCTTCTACCAGCCCCGCACTGCCATCAAGTCCCAAGCACTGGCCGACTTCCTCGCCGACTGGGCCGAGACCCACTACCTGCCGCCGGCTCCCGACTCCACCCATTGGCGCATGCACTTCGACGGGTCCAAGATGCGCACCGGCTTGGGAGCCGGCGTCGTCCTTACCTCTCCCAAAGGCGACAAGCTCAGATACACGCTACAGATCCACTTTGCCGCCTCCAACAACGTGGCCGAGTACGAGGCGTTCATAGACGGGCTCCGGCTTGCCAAAGAACTTGGCATTCGCCGGATCCTATGTTATGGCGACTCGGACCTGGTGGTCCAGCAATCATCCGGCGACTGGGACACCAAGGACGCGAATATGGCGAGCTACCGCTTCCTGGTCCAACAACTCAGCGGATACTTTGAAGGATGCGAGTTCCTCCACGTACCACGAGCCGACAACGAGCCAGCCGATGCCCTGGCTCGAATAGGCTCCACTCGGCAAGCAATTCCAACCGGCGTCGCTCTACAACGCCTCCTCAAGCCGTCCATCAAGCCGTCTCCAGAGTCCGATTCCATCTTCGTGCCGCCTGACCCCGATGCGGCCGGGTCCGGCTCGAAGAACCAAGTAGGCAACCCCAAGACCCCCGTAGCCGGCCCGGCGACTTCGGCAGCCGACTCGGGGACTTCGGCGGCCGGCTCGGGGACTGCGGCAGCTGGCTCGGGGACTGCGGTAGCCGGCCCGGGGACTGCACCAGCACTACAGCCGGCGGCCGACTCTAGCACCTCACCGCCCAGCCCGCCCACCCTGGTAGCAGTAGCCACATTGGCAGTAGGAGAAGTCGCGGCTCCGTCATGGGCTCAGTCCTTCCTCAACTTCCTAGTAAACCAAGACCTGCCGGCTGACGAAACAGAAGCAAGACAAGTCCAACGTCGAGTCGGAGCATACACAATCATCAACAGAGAGCTCGTCAAGCGCAGTGTCACTGGAGTCCTCCAACGGTGCGTCGAGCAAGAGAAAGGCATTGCAATCCTCAGAGACATTCACCAAGGAGAATGCGGCCACCATGCGGCCTCAAGATCACTTGTCGCCAAAGCCTTCCGCCATGGTTTCTTCTGGCCAATTGCTTTGGATGATGCTAAAGAATTAGTCAAACATTGCAAGGGATGCCAACTCTTCAGCTCCAAGCAACACGTGCCGGCTTCGGCACTCAAGACCATTCCCCTCACTTGGCGCTTCGCTGTTTGGGGACTGGACATGGTGGGCCCATCCAAGACGACGCGCGGCGGCATGACGCATTTGCTCGTCGCCGTGGACAAATTCACCAAGTGGATTGAGGCAAAGCCGATCAAGAAGCTGAATGGGCTGACTGTTGTGACATTCATTGCAGACATAACAGCACGGTACGGCGTGCCACACAGCATCATCACCGACAATGGCACGAATTTTGCCAAAGCAGCCTTGGCACGTTTCTGCGCAGCCCAAGGTATCCATCTGGACTTAGCATCCATCGCCCACCCGCAGTCAAACGGCCAGGTCGAGCGAGCCAACGGCCTCATCCTCTCCGGCATCAAGCCCCGACTGGTTGTACCTCTGGAGCGCTCAGCCGGCTGTTGGCTTGATGAGCTGCCGGCTGTCCTCTGGAGTCTGCGCACTACACCAAACAAGTCAACCGGCTTCACCCCTTTCTTCCTTGTGTATGGTGCCGAGGCGGTCATCCCAACTGACATCGAATTTGACTCGCCTCGAGTAACCATCTACACGGAAGCCGAGGCCAAGGAAGCACGAGAATACGGCCTTGACCTGCTGGAAGAAAGCCGGCTGTTAGCCCTCAGCCGGTCTGCCATCTACCAGCAGGGTTTGCTCCGTTACCACAGCCGGAAGGTCAGGCCAAGATCCTTCCAAGAGGGCGATCTTGTGCTCCGACTGATCCAGTGAACAGCCGGCCAGCACAAGCTCTCAGCCCCTTGGGAGGGCCCCTTCGTCATCAGCAGAGCTCTAGGCAACGACTCCTACTACCTGATCGATGCACAGAAGCCGAAGGCACGCAAGAGAGACGACTCCGGCAAGGAGTCGGAACGGCCATGGAACGCCAACCTCCTTCGAAGATTTTACAGTTGAAAGGCAGTATGTATCACGCTAACTTTTGTATTAAGTACAAGACAATAGGACCCCCCGAGGAGGGCTCGGGGACTGCCATCCCGTATTTATGAATGAAAAGTATCATGCTTATGACCTTGTCGTATCATTTACTTATTCCGTCCGGCACCGAGTTCGACTAGTCGGCTCGGGGACTGGCCGACTGGAGTTATGTTAGAAGTCCTACCCGCAGTCAGACAAGTAGTGTGCCGGCTCTCAAGCCTTCTCTTGCCAAAAGTCGCAGTTCGAAGAACTGGCTGTCCAGCTGGCAAGAGTTAAAGGTAGGAACGGGCGCCCACACGAAAAACGGCTAGGGACTAACGGACTAATATAACAAAAGCCGGTTTTTCTAACACCGCCGACTGGCTACCAGAGTAGCCGGCCGGCCGGTTTCCATTCACTTTACTTTAATCCAAGAAAGCTCAAGCACTTGCCTCTCCAAAGAGGGAAGGCGGCAAAGGAAAAAGCCTAAGGATAAAAAAGCATACGTGAATGGAAACCAAACATGCACATGATAATATTTACATAAAAAGACCTCCAAGAGGCCAGCATTCAACATAGTTTGGATACACCCCCAGTGGGTGGAACTGCGAAAACTTAACAAAGATTGTTCAAAGACAACAAAGCAGGAAAGATAAAGACAGCAGGTCAAGCTGGCGGAGCGGCCGACGAGCCAGACTGGTTGGCGGAGACGGTCGTGCCGGCTGAAGGAGCGGCCGGCTGACGGACTTCGGCTTGGTCGCCGCCTCCCGCAGAGGGCGCGCTTCCACGCGCCTCGTTGCTGGAGGCACGGTCGGCCTGAGGTCGGCTGGTTGTTCCACCAGCCGGCTCGACGTCTTCGCCGTCCTCGTCTTCGTCTTCTTCGCCCTTGTCGCTGGAGGCAATCTCCTCCGCCGAGTCCACGCCCACCGCCGGGTTCAGTCCGAACCACTCCTCCGGCTGAGCAACACCGTCATCATCGATTTCGGGTGCGAAAACGCTGATGTCGGTGCATTCAGCGATCGTCGAAGCTCGCTGGGCGATAGCCGGCCTCACCTCCTCCAGCTCCGCGTCGGCCTCCATCTGCCAAGTGCGCAGCTAGTCCAGGCTCAGCCCTGGGTACCAAGCCCGAACGAATTCCAACGCCCGCCCGGCTTTGAGGCGGGCCGCTGACGCTTTCCATGCCTCGAAGCGACCAACTGCGACTTCCATCCAGTCGGCAGTTCGGCTTGGGGTGCGGGGGATCGTCTCGCCAGGCCAGAGGGCGGCCAACACTTGCGCCCCGGCACGTTGGAGCTAGCGAACCATCCGATGAGCCTGCTGCAACCGTGCCTGGACAGCCAGGAGCTGCTCCTCAAGGGTCCGGTTTGCATCCGGTGCAATGTCGGCCCCCGCTTGACGGCGCGCCTCGCGATGGGCCTCAATGCTTTGGGCGGCGAAGGCGGAGTAGCCCGGGAAGTAATCTGCAAGAAACAACAAGAAACAGCTCAAGATAAGTCAAAAAACCCAGGCGGCAAGGGGCAGGAGAAGGGCTAAGAAGGCAACTTACCGTCGATCGAGTCCTCGATCCGGCCGAAGCCTTCGTCCAGGGCTCGCCGGGTCTCAGACCAGCTCGCCGCCTCGATCTCATACTCCGCCTTCAAGGCGGCTTCGCTTTCCTGCGCCGCCTGCAAGGCCGCTTTGTGGCTCTCCTCTTGGTCGTCCAGCTTCTTGGCTAGGCGATCCCGTTCCTGGACCAAGGCGGCGCACTCGGCCTCCTTGGTATGAAGGGCGGCCTTCGCCTCGCCGAGCTCATTCCTCAAGTCGGCGTTGGCCCCTGAAGACAAAGAAAAACCAATAAGAAAAGAGTCGTCCAGAAAGATCCGACCCGATTGCGCAGCAGTCGGCCCGAATCTCGGGGACTACACCCAGTGGGTGCGCTGACGCGCCCCCACAGGAGACAGACAAAACCAAGTACTTACTTCGGCTGTCGGCCAGGTCATCGGTCCGCCGGCTCAACTCCCGGGCTTGGGAGTTGAAGGCGGCAGCACGAAGTTCAGAAAAAGCAAAGTAAGATAGCCGTCGAGAAAGATCCGACCCGACTGCGCAGCAGTTGGCCCGAATCTCGGGGACTACACCCAGTGGGTGTGCTGACGCGCCCCCACGGAAGAAATTAAGAAAGCAAAGCAGCCAAGAACGAAGGACTCACCCAGATAGTGGCTCGCGTTGACAAGAACTCCTGGGTGAACTGTTGCAGCAGGGCGGCCTGAGCTTGCAGCCGGCTCCGGACCCCTTGAGCCGCTACATTCAGCTTGCTAGTTCCCCCGCTGGGAGTCCACTCGGATGTGGCAGTGCTGGCCGCCTCCAGATCTTCCGCCGACTGGCCTGCGCCCGCGGCTCGGCGCAACTCCGGCGGAGCGGCGCCTCCCCTTGCGCGCCCGCCCGTCGCCGGCTGCACCTCGAGGCCGGCTCTGTTCTCCGGCTCACCTCCGGCCGGCCCCTCTGGCGCCGCTGACGATTTACCGCCTTGGCCCGCTCCGGTTGGCGCTGCTGGCGGCGCTCTCCTCACCAAGGCCACGGGGTCCTCCCCCCTCTCCAACAGCGGCGGGTCTTGGACGATCTCCTCCGCCAAGGACAATGGGGTGTCGGGGGCTACGGCTCGGAGAGGAATGGCGAGCAGCGGAGGCTGGCTGCGCGAGCTTTCCGCCTCCGTCTCCGCGGTAGCCGCCTCCGTCTGGTCCTTGGCTGCCGCTTCGGCCTGCTCCCTCGCCGCCTGGGCGGCCGCCTTCTCCGCCGCCTCGCGCTCCTCCCGCGCTTCGCGGGCGTTCCGCTCTATGGCCTCCCTGAGATCGGCGCGGGGGTCCACGCGGCGGGAGCTCGAAGACCCTCCAGCCGGCCCCACGACGGAGCCGCCCAGACCCCGCTCAAGGGAAAGTGGCGCCCTGTCCAGCAAGCGAGGAAAAGTTAAGAAGAATATTCGAAGAGAAAGAGAATGATGACGAGCATGCGGCAAGGCAGTTGAAGGCTTACGCTGAGACCGCCGGAGGCTGTTTCACCGCCTTGCGGAAGCGGGCCGCTTTCGCAGCTGCGTCGTCTCGCTTGGTCGCCGCGGCGGAGGCTTTGGACTTCTTCGGCCGACTGCCGAAGAGGCCTAAAGCGGCCCGGCGCTTCTGTGCGCCGCCGCCGGCAGCCGGCGCGATAGACGAGCCCGCGCCCTGATGGTCGGCCGCCAGCTGGCGATGCGGGGCGACTTCGGTTTCGAATTCGTCCGGCCAGTCCTCGAAGCTCGCGGTGAACCTTGAGCCCCCGGGCTCGGCACTGTCCCCCACGACGGCGTCTTCCATGGAGGCCGCCCCCAAGTCCGGGTCGTCAACATCATCCACCATGCGGTCGGGTGTATACTGCCGTTCAATTCCCGCCGCCCCAGCCGGCGGCGCAAGAAGAGGGTTCTGCTCAAAAGAACCGACTAGTCAGACGCCGGCGGTCATGAAGCCGGCCGATGACAAAAATAAGATAGAGAGAGAAGCTTACCACGGGCGGAGGATTGGCGCGAGAATACGGCACCTTGCCGTATTGCCAGTCCCCAGTGAGCTTGCAGTTGGCGATGTAGTTAACCATGAGCGTCACCTCCGCGTGGGGCATTTCCCATGTGCTCAGCCGGCTTGGGTCGAAGCGGCTGCTCATCTGACACATCTTATGGGGCCGGCTTTGGAGAGGAAGGATCTGGCGCTCCACGAAGGCGGCCACCAAGTCGGCCCCGCGCAGGCCTTCCGACTGAATCATCACCCGAAGCCGGGAGATGGCGGCGTTCCCGGCCGGAGACAATGACTGGGACCGGAAGCTCCACGAGGGCTGCCTCCCAGCCGGCAGGTTGATGTAGTCTCCTTGCTCGGCGATGTTCTTCACATAGAAATAAGATCTCTGCCAGACCTTCACCGACTGGATCAGGGTGATGGGCGGGAACGGGTTGTTCTCGCTCGCCCTCCTCATGGCGATGAAGGCTCCGCAGGGGGCGGGCACGCCGGCGACGACTGTGCCGAGCTTACTCTGGAAGAACTCTCCCCAGAGCTCCAACGTGGGGAGCAGCCCCAAGAAGCCTTCGCAGAGGGAGACGAAGGCCGACAGTAGCATCACCGCATTGGGCATAAGGTGATGCGGCTGCAGGTTGTAGAACTCCAGGAAAGAGCGAAGAAACCCGCTCGCCGGAAGGCCGAAGCCGCACAGGCAGTGCGAGCGGAAGACGACCCGCTCGCCCTCCTCCGGTGCCGGTGAGATCTCCTTCTCCGGCGCCAGGCGGACCTGTACGCGGTCGGCGCCGGGCAGGCGCCGGGTCTGGCGGAGGAACTCCACATGGTCTTCATGGACGTTGGAGCCGTCCCACGAGCTTGATAGCGCCATGGGAGCGAGGTGGTGTAGAGACGCGACGGCGCTGAGACGGGAAGCTATGACGGCGGCGAGAGGAAGAGGACGAGGGTTAGGAGGGGCGGAGCGGGAGGGAGCTGCGAACCACTGTCGCTCTCCCTCCTCCCCCTACTTATAGGCTCATGTGGCGGAGCCGAGGAGGCGCGGCGTGGGGAAGCGTGGGGATCGATCGTGCCCACTCCCCACGTCCCGCGATTATCGAGCCTTAACGGTGAAACAAAACTGCCTCAAGAAGGCGAGCGGCCCCTGTGGGCCACGAAAGATCCGCGCCCGGACCAAGGCTCGCGAGTGGCGGGCAGGGGCCTGCGGCGGCATCCCGTCGCGCGCGTGCGCTCGCAGGATCTCGCCGCCACGTGGCCGCGGGAGGGCCCGTAGTCGGCACACGGGTTGCCCCCCCCTCCTCTCGCCTACAAGACGCGGGGCTCTCTGAAGTCGCCGTACACCCGCTAAGCCGGCTCTTCAGGATGGGAAGCTGACCAAGCTTCTCGTCCCCCTGCTCACCTCGGAGCTCGATCAGCTTCGAGGACTACTGTCGGAGTAAATAGCCATGGGTAGCCTAGCCGGCTTCCCCTGGCCCTTCTGAAAAAGTTACGAGCCCGCCCGGCTCTCAAGAATCCAAGACATGGGGCCGCCTTCCCCTAGCTGGCTGCAACCCAGGCTGGCTTTCGGAAGGCGGTCCGACTTTAGCCCTCATGAGAAGGCCGACTCGAAGAAGCCGGCCATGAGAAGGCCGACTGCAAGAAGTCGGCTCCCCATAAAGCGGTCAAGACCGTACCCACAAAGATTGCACCCACCTAACGGCGGTGCGACGGGGCGTGGCTACAGTAAAGCCTGCCACCCCCGAATCCCGGAGCACGCCTGGCATGGTGCGCCGTACGGGCTAGGCACGGCCCGTCCGGCACGGCACTGTTGCCATGTTGACCCTGGCATCTCCCACGACGAGCCGCCAGCGTGGCCCACAGACGGTGGGCCCCTTTGAGCAGAGAGACGCCCGAAGGCGGCCACGCCTCCAACTAGTCGGCCCAAGACAGAGCCGGCTCCCCGCAGCCGGCTTGCCGCTTTCCTCGAAGAGGACGCCCCATTAAGGAGACAAGACGCGGTAAGGCTACAGTGATCGCCTGGCAGGCGGCGGTACTGTAGCCACGCTTACCACGATGAAGCTCACGTCAACAAGATGAAGCCACAGTAACCAGCCTCCGACCAGGCCCTGGACAGTGGGACCTGCCTGTCGACCAAGGTGCCGGCAGCCGGCGGGACCCACCAGTCGGCGGGCCCCAGCAGCCGGCGCAGAAGCCGGCGAGCGCAATCACAGACGGCTGGGCCCCGTGCCCAGTCGGATTACCATTGTACCCCTGGGGGGTAGGCCTATATAAACCCCCCAGGGCACCCATGCAAAGGGTTGGACCCCCTGCTAGTTCTAGACACCCCACGAGGAGAAGAAGCAGGCTAGCCGTGCCCTTCTTCCTACTCCCCCCAAACAGCTCAAGGAGCGTTGTGTAGCTACTTCATTCATCTAGTGAGCATGCGGAGACCCTGCAGAGCAGCAGTAGGGGTGTTATCTCCACGGAGAGCCCCGAAGCTGGGTAAGATCCGCTGGCGTGCATGTCTTCGCCTTATCCCGTTTCCAGGCACCGGCGATGTCTTACTGGCTCCCACAACGATAAGCCACCCGTTGGCATATGTCGCACCTACCACCCGACAAAAGCATACCGAGCGGGGTTCTACTGGCCAAGAGCCAATGAGATGGCAAAAGAGATAGTCGACAAATGTGAAGGATGTCAGTATTACTCCAATATGCCGCACAAGCCCGCGTCAGCCCTGAAAACCATTCCACTCATCTGGCCCTTCGCTGTTTGGGGGCTGGACATGGTTGGACCACTGAGAACAGGCAGGAGCGGCTTCACTCATGTGCTGGAAGCAGTCGACAAGTTCACCAAATGGATTGAAGCCAAGCCTATCAAGAATCTTGATGCTTGCAACGCTATCAGTTTCATCAGAGAGTTGATATTCGGATATGGAGTTCCACACAGAATCATCACCGACAATGGGTTAAACTTCGATTCAGAAAAATTCAGGGCCTTTTGCGCCTCTCAGGGCACTCGAGTCGACTATGCTTCGATCGCTCACCCCCAGTCGAATGGGCAAGCAGAAAGGGTGAACGACCTGATTCTCAAAGGACTGAAACCCCGATTGATGCGCGATCTCAAGCACGCAGTAGGTGCATGGGTCGACGAGCTTCCATCAGTCCTTTTGGGATTAAGAACAACCCCGAATCGATCGATCGAAAGAACCCCATTCCTTATGGTCTACGAAGCCGAGGCAGTCTTACTGAGTGACCTGCTTCACAACGCTCCCCGAGTCGAGCTCTACTCTGAAGATGAAGCAGAACAAGCCCGACAGGACGCAGTCGACCTCCTAGAAGAAGAAAGAGAAATGGCCTTGATTCGATCGACCATCTATCAGCAAGACTTGCGTCGATTCCATGCCAGAAACGTGAAGAGCCGAGCCTTCCAAGAAGGAGACTTAGTCCTCCGAGTGGATCAGCAGAAACCACACAAGCTCACTCCTACTTGGGAAGGCCCCTTCATAGTCACTAGAGTCCTCCACAATGGAGAATACCACCTCTACAATGTTGATCGCCAGATTGATGAGCCACGAGCCTGGAATGCAGAGCTACTCCAACCCTTTTATACTTGATTTATCATTCAGATAAGATGTAATCAGAAAAACTCCTATAGTTTATTTATCAAAGACAAGAGCATTATAATTTTCCCAGTGATTATTATTGTTTTTGTTTATGTTAGAAATCCCCCAGTGGGTGGCTTAGCTGCGAATCCGCTTCGCCTAAGTTTATAAAAATGATTTCCTACCGAGTGGCGAGCCAGCCTCCCACTCGGAGTCTTAGCTGCGAATCTGCTTCGCCTAAGTTTGAAAAAAAAATCCAACCGAGTGGAGAGCAGCCCTCCCACTCGGGGGCTTAGCTGCAGTCCAGTACTCGCCTAAGTTCTCTCGCTTGAGGACTTAGCTGCAGTCAGGCACTCGCCTAAGTTTGAAAGAATCCTACCGAGTGGAGAGCAGCCCTCCCACTCGAAGGCTTAGCTGCAGTCCAGTACTCGCCTAAGTTCTCTCGCTTGAGGACTTAGCTGCAGTCAGGCACTCGCCTAAGTTTGAAAAAATCCTACCGAGTGGAGAGCAGCCCTCCCACTCGGGGGCTTAGCTGCATTCCAATAATCGCCTAAGTTCTCTCGCTTGAGGACTTAGCTGCAGTCAGGCACTCGCCTAAGTTTGAAAAAATCCTACCGAGTGGAGAGCAGCCCTCCCACTCGAAGTCTTAGCTGCAGTCTAGTACTCGCCTAAGTTCCCTCGCTTGAGGACTTAGCCGCAGTCAGGCACTCGCCTAAGTTTGAAAAATCCTACCGAGTGGAGAGCAGCCTCCCACTCGGGGGCTTAGCTGCAGTCCAGTACTCGCCTAAGTTCTCCCACTTGAGGACTTAGCTGCAGTCAGGCACTATCCTAAGTTTGAAAAAATCCTACCGAGTGGAGAGCAGCCCTCCCACTCGAGGGCTTAGCTGCAGTCCAATACTCGCCTAAGTTCTCTCTCTTGAGGACTGAGCTGCAGTCAGGCACTCGCCTAAGTTTGAAAAAATCCTACCGAGTGGAGAGCATCCCTCCCACTCGGGGGCTTAGTTACAGTCCATTACTCGCCTAAGTTCTCTCTCTTGAGGACTCAGCTGCAGTCAGGCACTCACCTAAGTTTGAAAAACAAAAAATCCTACCAAGTGGAGAGCAGCCCTCCCACTCGGAGGCTTAGCTGCAGTCCAGTACTCGCCTAAGTTCTCTCGCTTGAGGACTTAGCTGCAGTCAGGCACTCGCCTAAGTTTGAAAATTCTACCAAGTAGAGAGCAGTCCTCCCACTCGGGGGCTTAGCTGCAGTCCGGTACTTGCCTAAGTTTTCTCGTTTGAAGACTTAGTTGCGGCCGGGTACTCGCCTAAGTACGAAACACATCCCGCTCAGCAGTAACAAGCTGCAGATCGATGACCACCTCCTCCTTGGAGAGCTTTGCCACAAATACAACATGCACTCCATTCTGCTCTGCAGTAACGAGGTGCAGGTCGACTGCTACCTTCCCGTTCGGAGCCGCGCCACAAGTACAAAAAAGTTGTCTTGAAAGAAGAACTATTTCCACTCGACGGGGGATTCATAAAGATATTCAACGATAAACCGAGTTTAGATAAATCCTAAAGGGTCCGGACCACAGGTCAAAGTCCTCAGGCATTCAGCCCAAAAGTGTTTAACGGTTAAAAAAACCACTCGGCATTCCGAGGCAAATTTAAGGTGGGGCATAAAAGTTTGTTCACTCCGCAGGAGGAGGGCTGGCAGGCTCGACGAACTCGTCCAGGTCGACGCCATCGGCAATCCAAGTGGCGGCAACAATGGAAGTCTCCATAAAAGTTCGGAAGTCGTGCTTTTGGGTGTTGGCGACCTTGATTGCGGCCAGCTTATCTTGTCGCACCTCCTTGCAGTGGACATGAACCAAAGACAGAGCCACATCAGCGCCACATCGAGCAGAAGACTTCTTCCACTCCTGCACTCGGTCGGGGATTCCGTTAAGTCGAGTTATCAGAGACTCAAGATCGTTTTGGAGTGTGGCCTCTGGCCAAAGTGCCAGGTTGATCCGTGACATGGCGACCTTCAGTCGAGCCAAGTAGTCCACGGCACCGTCGACGCGAGATTCCAATCGGAGCAGATTCATGGCAGTTTCATCTTTCACGGGAGAGTTGATTGGATCCAAACCTGGTTCGATGCGCCCAGTCTCCTCTTCAAAGTTCTGGCAAAACTCTGCATTCACGATCCAAGGATAAGTCAATTTTCGTACACTGAGTTGACATAAAAAAAATCAGTCAGAACAGAATGTGCACCTTCAAGATTGATGAACAACTTCTTGGCAAGACTTCTCAGATAGTTGTCCAGATCATCCCTCCTGCGAGCAATGCTTTCCATTTTCTCACCGTGAACGAGATTCGCCTTCTTCCAGCATGAGCACTCCTTGTTGGAGTCATTCAGAGCAGACTTCAGCCTGGTATTCTCTTCTTCCAACTGGCCGACCGAAGCCAGCTTCTGTTCAGCCAGAGCGACTTTGTCGTCAGATTCCTTTCGGGCAGCAGCCAGATCCTGGTCCTTCTTTGCCAGAGCTTCTCTCAGCTTTTCTACAAAGAAATGGTGCTTGATTCAGAAAGAGCAGAAGGGTACTCAAGCCCAAGGCAAACCAGTCGACAAACTCGTCTTACCATTGGCACCATCCTTAGCCGTTTGCAGCTGTCTTGGCCAGCTCCAAGTCAAGGTTTAGTCGGATCTGCTGTTTCTCCAAATCAGCAAAGCGAGCTCCCAGATCACAAGATTTCTGCAATCAAAGAGGAGAAGTTAGTTTACAGCGAAAAACAACAAAGGCAATAAATACTAAGACCACGGTCGACTGCCAGCAGTCCACCATAGTCTCGGGTACTACACCCAGTGGGTGCACTTTGCGTGCCCCCACCGGTTCTGATCCCACTCGACCAGCCCGCCGAAGTCGAGTCCAGGAAGTAAAAAAAAGAGAAAGTAGAACTCAGACTACAGTCGACTGTCAGAAGTCCACCATAGTCTCGGGGACTACACCCATTGGGTGCCCTTTACGTGCCCCCACCGGTTCTGATCCCACTCAACCAGACCGAGTGGAAGAGACAAACCACCAGTTTGGTTTATACAATCAAAAAAATACAATGACTACAGTCGACTGCCAGCAGTCCACCATAGTCTCGGGGACTACACCTAGTGGGTGCACTCAGCGTGCCCCCACCGGTTCAAAAATTTCAATCGACGCACCCAGTGGGTGTACAGATGCAAAGATTTTCGGAAAGAGTCTTCAGAAATCATATCCTAACAGAACAAGCGGCGACCAACTAACCTGAACGTTGCTTTGGAGAGCCGAGCTGGCGTCGTAGGCAGCCTGACTGGCGTCCCACACCATCTTCATCTTCTCCATCATGACGCCCGCCTGGCGTATAGCATCCCTGGCGGCATTCACTTCGTCTTCTGGGACATGATGGGTCACAAAAACTGAAGGTGGGTTGACAGGGGCCTGAGCAGTCGACGAAGAAGGCAAGGCACTCGACAGTGGCACGGCGAAGGTAACAGAACCCCGATTGGCATCGCCAGTGTCCTGAACGACTGGTTCCGCCGTCGGCGTCGACTGTAGCGCCTCGCTTGCAGGAGCTTGCCTATTCTTCCTTGTCAAAGACCTCTCGGGCTCTTCATCATCATCGGGGAGGTCAATAATGTTGGGAGTTGTGCAAAGTTCAATTGCCAAAATCACGTCACCCAGTGATGCACACTGTAGTTGAATCGACCGAACAAAGACAGTATGGCAGAAATCATACCCAGATTAGAAGTGACCGCATCCTCCATCACCTCATCATCGTCCCTGTAAGCTGAGGTCCCAGAAGTGGCAGCGCTGACGGTTCCAAAGTTTGTCCGGTTAAAACAAGAAAAACAAACGGCGCTGAGCATCGAGTGCATACAGAGGAGGACACTTACGCAGAAGCGACGGGGATGTCAATCTTAATCTTCGGCAACGCCTTCCGGATTTTCGGCTCTGCAACTTTGGGGTGCTTGGGCGCTTTCTCGGTCGGGGTTGGTGAAGAGATCCAAGGATGCTTCGAAGATTGACCAGCTTGAGCAGTCGCCTTTTCACGAACGCTCGGTCGTTCTTGGGCAAGTTTGGATCGCCTCTCCCTGCGAGGAGGCGACTCAACTTCTTCTTCATCACTTTAGTCTTCGCTTTCTCCATCCTCTTCACCATCAGAAGTCCACTCGCCACTGTCGCCGCCGCTCGCCTCGCCTTCCATGTCTTGCCCTTGCTCTCCATTGGGCATCGAGTACATTTCAATGAGGGCCTGAAAAAATAACAATCAAAAGACATTCAGTCGACGGCAAACGGGACATCACATGGAGAGTCGGAAAGTTACTTACAGAAACATACCTGCTCCGGCTGACGCGAGTTGTCGAATGGAATCACCCTCCTAGATCCCCGAGGGTTGTCTTTGTTGCCAGTGATTCCTCTCAACCAGCTCTTCAAGGTATCCTCACTGACCTCCTCCGGGTGGATCCGAGTGGTATCTTCGAGCCCAGAATACATCCACATCGGATGATCGTGCGCCTGAAGGGGTTGGATGCGTCGACCGAGAAAGACCTCCAGCAGATCCATCCCGGTCACTCCGTCGCGGACGAGCTGGATGACCTGTTCGACCAGCTCCTTGACCTGTGCCTTCTCTTCTGGAACTATCTTCAGGGGAGCAGACTTCTCCACTCGAGCCAAGGAGAAAGGAGGAAGCCCAGTCGACTGGCCAGGGGTCGGCTGATCCTTGCAGTAAAACCAAGTCGACTGCCAGCCCCGGACCGAGTCGGGAAGGATCATCGCTGGGAAGGTACTTTTGCTCCTCATCTGGATCCCCAGACCGCCGCACATCTAGATCACCCGAGTCCTCTCATCACTCGACTTGGTCTTTTTGACCGACTGGGAACGGCAAGTGAAGATATGTTTGAAGAGCCCCCAGTGCTGTCGACAGCCCAAGAAGTTTTCGCACATAGACACGAAAGCGGCCAGATAGACTATGGTATTCGGAGTAAAATGGTGGAGCTGAGCCCCAAAGAAGTTCAAAAAACCCCGGAAGAAAGGGTGGGGAGGCAGTGAGAACCCATGATCTATGTGAGTTGCTCAGAGGACGCACGCACCCTCTCTGGGCTGCGGCTCAGTTTCGTCTCCCGGGAGCCGAGCCGACTTGTGGGGGATAAATCCCCCTTCCACCAGGTCGTCGAGGTCGTCCTGTGTGATTGCCGAGCGGATCCAGTCGCCCTGGATCCAGCCCGCCGGCAGGCCGGACCTCGACGAGGACCCGCCCCGGTTGGTCCGCTTGCCCTTCGCCTTCGCGGTTGCCTTCTTCGCGCGTTCCAATGCTGCCGTCTTGTCCTTCCCCATGGTGGCAGTTCGAGCTCGAGCGGAGATCCGGTGACGAGATGGGAGCAAGGGTGGCGGAGAAATCGGGAGAAAACAGAGAGAGAATGGTGGCGTGCGGAACAGAGCACCGGCCCAACACCTTATATGAGGCTGCTTCCGAGTGGCTGACTGGTAGGCCCGGACGGCCCTGCCAAATCCCGTGGTGATCGCGCGCACGATACGTGGAGAAAAAGGTGGCGCGGGGATCGAGGCGACTCCGCGTTATCCCATCCATTTACTGCGGCCTCTCCCGTCCCGCGCGCTTCCCGAAATTTGGATCACACGAAATCCTCGGGCTGCAGAACAACTCGTTGGACCGAAGATCTCCTCCACACCGTCACTCAGAACTCTTCAAGTATAAGAACTCACTCGACAAAACCTAAGAATGGGTCAAGGCGACTGGAAAGAAAGTTGTTGTCATCACTCTGGTCCATTGGTCCGAAACAAGGTATGTTCACGACATGAAAAATGAGTCGGAGATGTGCTCAAACCCTTTCCCACTCAAACCTCGATCCATTCGGGGGCTAATGATGAAGCTATGTACCTAGGGTAGGGCCAGGGACCTGTCCAAACTGACCTACCCAAGGACACCTCCAGAAGAAATCACATTTCAATCGACTTGGCGGTGTTTCACTCGACGGACTCGAAGACACTCGACCAAGAAGCAACCACTCGACCAAGATCCAACCACCCGACGGCCAGGAGACCTAAAGTCACTCCACACGCTAACGGTCGGTCATTAAGTAGCTTTTATGGTCATCATAGCACTTTATTAGGGGCGTTACCAGTAACGCCCGACCTTAATGTACTTAAAACCCTTCATAACTGAGGGCCGGAGGGGTCTGGCGGACTCTATATAGGCCACCCCCCTCCTCAGTGTAAAGGGTTCGCACCCCTGTAATTCATACACGCATAATCCAGTCGACCGCCTCCGGGCTCCAAGACGTAGGGCTATTACTTCCTCCGAGAAGGGCCTGAACTCGTAAACCTTGCATGCTTACAACTTCTCCATAGCTAAGATCTTGCCTCTCCATACTTACCCCCCTACACTACTGTCAGACTTGGAACCACGACACACACTTCATCTCGTGTTGTGATTGGGATTTTTTTCCCGATCTATCGCTGGATCGATTGCATCTCCAGATCATTTTCCTTCCTAATCACTATCCCTTTCTTCATCTACCAGCCGTCGTCTCCAACTCCACGTTCGGCCGTCGTTTTCCCAGATTATCACCACCTCAACACAGGTCGCCGTGGTTCACTGGCCAGGGATCTTCGTTGTCGGCCGTCACCTCCTTCCGGGCCTCGGCCCCGGGATCTTCTCCGCCGGCCACCACCTCCACCCGACCCGCGGCCTCGGGATCCTCTCCGCCAGCCGTTGCCTTGAGGTCGCCAAGGATACCACCGCCGCCAGGAGGATCCTCTCCGTCGGGCATCGTCTCCTCCCGACCCGCGGCTCCGGGAATCACTCCGCCGGCCCCTGTCGCCTCCCGACCCGCGGCTCCGGGAATCTCTCTGCCGGCCCCTGTCGCCTCCCGATCTGGGCCCCAGGACCTTCTCCGCCGCCAATGCCTGGAGGTTGAGATTTCAGCCAGTAGTTTTCTTCTGGCCTCGAGGTTGCTCGTGTGTGTGTGTCCGGGTATTTTGGTGGTCTGCGATTTGTGGCAACTGTTTTTGGTTCGGTGTTCGGTCAACTCTCTTCAGCAAGGCGATTGTGGTACTCTGTTTTTGCAGAGAGAGACAGATAGAAAAGAGCATCATGTCTCCGACGTCATCGGGCTATGTCGCCATCCCTCGCTGCCCGGTAATATTTGATGGGGCTAACTATGCTGAGTTCGTTGCCTTTATGTGCATTCACATGTGTGGCCTTCGTCTATGGGGTGTTCTCTCTGGCGAGGTCCCCTGTCCTCCGCGCCCAGTCCCTCCTGTGGCTCCTATCCCACCGCCGACGCCACAGGATCTTACCGTAGATGCTCTTGATGCTGATAGAGCTGCAGCTAGGATTGCTGCTGATGATGTGGCTGCTGCTTATGACCAGCAGGTATTGGATTATTCGGATGCTCTTTCCGTTTATCGTGATGATCTGGCTGCTTACACTCAATCGTGTGATGATGATGCTCGTGCTGCGGATGTCCTCACGTCCAGTGTTTTACCTTAGTTTGCTTCTGAGTTTATGGGTCATAGTACTGTCTTTGAGATGTGGACTCATTTTCGTCAGCGTTATCAACCGTCTGGTGATGCTCTCTACCTGTCTGTGGTCCGTCAGGAGCATGCTCTTCAGCAGGGAGACTCTACTATTGATGAATTCTACACTCAAAGTTCTGCTAACTCACGCCAGCTAGACTCCCTTCGCACTGCTGTTTGTGGCACTTGCCCATGTTGCCAGACTATGAGGTCAGACTTGGAGTTTCAGCGCGTCTATGAGTTCTTATCGCGGCTCCGTGGAGAGTTTGAGCCTGGACGAGCTCAGTTGTTTGCTCGTGGTCATGTTCCTATCTCAGAGGTGCTTTCTGAGCTTCGTGCTGAGGAGACTCGCCTCCGTGGTGCTGGTCTGCTTTAGGTTCCCTCTATGCTCGCTACTCGAGCTGCTGCTCCACGAGCACTTTCTCGCTCCAGTGCTCCGCCGCTACTACCTTCTCCTTCTGGTAGTGAGGGTCGCTCTCGTGAGGGCCGCTCTCGATCTCATACTCATTGTGGCTACTCCAACAGGGATGGTCACCCCGAGTCTGATTGCTTCAAGAAGAAGCTTGACATGCGCAATAGGGAGCGCAATTCCTCTTCAGGGACTCATGCCTCTTCCTCGACGTCGTCTACTGTCTCTTTGACTGAGCAGGATATTATGAAGCTTAAGCGTCTACTTGCAGCTTCAGGTTCTTCGACAGGTACTGCAGGCTCTATGACTGGTGCTTCTGGTACTGGGTTATCACCGTCTACACAGTCAGGTACATCCCCGTGGGTTCTGGATTCTGGAGCTTCATTTCATATGACTTCCGATTCTTCTATCTTGTCCTCTCTTAGATCTCTCGATTTTCCTATTAATGTTCTTACTGCTGATGGTACCCCTCTTCCTGTCGCTAGTCGAGGCACTCTTTCAACTACTTCATTTCATGTTCCAGATGTTTCTCATGTTCATCGCCTTACAATGAACCTATTTTCCGTGAGTCAGCTTACTGATTTTGGTTGTTGTGTCATTCTTGATGTTGATTCTTGCACTATCCAGGATCGTCACACGCGGGCTCTAGTTGGGGCCGGCCCTCGCCGCCATGATTCTCAAGGACTTTGGGAGTTAGACTGGCTTCATGCTCCCTCCGCTGCCACCACACCCGCCAGTCCATCTGCCTTCGTCGCTTCAGCTACCAGCTCTTTTCAGCAATGGCATCATCGACTTGGTCACCTTTGTGGTTCTCGACTATCGTCTCTAGTTCGTCGTGGTCTTCTAGGGCCTGTCTCAGGAGATGTCTCCTTACAGTGTCAGGGTTGTAGGCTTGGTAAACAGGTTCAGCTACCTTATCCTACTAGCGAGTCCGTGTCTCAGCGCCCTTTTGATTTAGTACATTCTGATGTGTGGGGTCCGGCTCCCTTCGCTTCAAAAGGGGGTCATCGATATGATATTATTTTTATAGATGATTTCTCTCGCTACACTTGGCTTTACTTTATGTCTTCTCGTAGTGAGGTTCTCTCTATTTATAAACGTTTTACTGCCATGGTTCATACTCAGTTCTCTACACCTATTCATGTGTTTCGTGCTGATTATGATGGCGAGTATATATCCAAAATATTGCGTGGCTTTCTTGCTGAGCAGGGTACTATTTCTCAGTTCTCTTGTCCTGGTGCTCATGCTCAGAATGGCGTGGCTGAGCGCAAGCATCGTCACCTTCTTGAGAAAGCTCGTGCGATAATGATTTCAGCCTCTCTTCCACCTCATTTTTAGGATGAGGCTGTCTCCACTGCCACATATCTCATAAACATTCAGCCCTCATCTGCTCTACAAAGTGGTATTCCTCTAGAGCGTCTTTCTGACCGTTCTCCTGATTATTCGGCACTTCGACTATTTGGTTGTGTTTATTATGTTCTCCTTGCCTCTCGAGAACGCACCAAACTGACTGCTCAGTCTGTCGAGTGTGTTTTTATAGGCTACATTTGATGAGCATAAGGGTTATCGGTGTTGGGATCCAGTCGGTCGTCAGATGCGCATTTCCCGGGATGTGACTTTTGATGAATCTCGTCCATTCTACCCACGACCATCCTCCTCAACCTATTCAGTTGAGGATATCTCTTTTCTTATGTTTCCTGATACACCTCCCTCCGTGCCTCGTATTCCTAATCCTCCTTCTAGTCTCACTATTACAGATCCGACGCCGTCTTCTCCCGCGGTTTCTTCTCCTCCCTTATTGCATGACTCTCCACCTTCATCAACGATGTCTTCTCTATCTCCATCACCTCTGATCGTTCCTCCTCGTCCCACTTTTCCTTTTCATTATTCCCGGAATTCTCCTGTTGTGGACGGATCTTCAACTAATGTGCCATCTACGTCTGGTGCGCCGTCTTCATCGTCCCAGCCGACTTATCATCTTCGGACTAGGCCTTGTCCTCATCCTGATCGCTATTCTCCTAGTCAATATGGTCTTTCGGATGTACTTGAGCCTACCTCTTATCGCGATGTTGCTGTTCATCCTAAATGGCAGCTTGCGATGCTAGAGGAGATTGCTGCCCTTGAGCGCACCGGCACGTGGGACCTGGTTTCTCTGCCTCCCCATGTCCGCCCCCTCACCTTTAAGTGGGTCTATAAGATTAAGACTCGCTCTGATGGATCTCTTGAATGTTATAAAGCTCGGCTTGTGGCTCGTGGCTTTCATCAGGAGCATGGTCGTGATTACGATGAGACTTTTGCTCCTGTGGCCCATATGACCACTATCCGCACACTTCTTGCCGTGGCCTTTGTTCGCCATTGGTCTGTGTCTCAGCTTGATGTTATGCCTTTCTTAATGGTGAGTTGTGTGAGGAGGTTTATATGCAGCCACCACCTGGGTATTCAGTTCCTGATGGCATGGTTTGCCGTCTTCGTCATTCCCTATACGGCCTTAAGCAAGCCCCTCGTGCTTGGTTTGAGCGTTTTGCCTCTCTGGTGACTGCAGCTGGTTTTTCACCCAGTTCTCATGATCCAGCGTTGTTTGTCCACCTTTCTACTCGTGGGCGTACTCTTCTTCTTCTATATGTTGATGACATGATCATCACTGGCGACGATTCTGAGTACATTGCCTTTGTCAAGGCCTGTCTCAATGAGCAGTTCCTTATGTCTGTTCTTGGTCCTCTTCGTTACTTTCTTGGGATTGAGGTTTCCTCCACCGCCGATGGCTTTTTTATTTCACAAGAAAAGTATATCCAGGATCTTCTTGCTCGTGCGGCTCTTAGTGATGAGCGCACTGCTGAGACTCCTATGGAGCTCAATGTTCACCTTCGCACTTATGATGGTGAACCCTTGTCTGATCCGACGCGTTACCGTCATCTTGTTGGGAGTCTTGTCTATCTTGTTGTCACTCGTCTGTATATCTCCTATCCTGTCCATATTCTGAGTCAGTTTGTTTCTGCTCCCACTTCAGTTCACTATAGTCACCTTCTTCATGTTCTACGATATCTTCATGCCACGATCTCTCATCGTCTTTTTTCCCCTGTTCCAGCTCGTTACAACTCCAGGCCTATTCGGATGCTACGTGGGCTAGTGATCCTTCGGATCGCCGTTCACATTCTGCTTACTGTGTTTTCCTTGGCGGTTCCCTCATTGCCTGGAAGACGAGGAAACAGACTGCAGTTTCCCGTTCGAGTGCAGAGGCAGAGTTGCAAGCTATGGCTCTTTTGACAGTAGAGGTGACTTGGTTGCGATGGTTACTGGAGGATTTTGGTGTTTCTGTTACTACACCTACTACCCTTTTGTCAGACAGTACAGGTGCTATCAGTATTGCACGGGCCCCGTGAAGCATGAGCTTACCAAACATATTAGTGTTGACGCCTTTTTTGTGTGCGCTGCTGTGCAAGACCATGTTATTGCTCTTCAGTATGTGCCTTCCGAGTTATAGCTAGCAGACTTCTTCACCAAGGCTTAGACTAGAGCGCAACATGGATTTCGCCTCTCCAAACTCAGTGTTGTGAATCCACCATGAGTTTGAGGGGGGGGGTGTTAGAGTTATAGTGCAAATGGCCTTTGGCCTTTTGTATTACTGCCTTTTGGCCTTTCATATTTCTGCCTTTTGTACTGTATATTTGCTGGCTGTTTTGGCCTTTGATAATACAACTTTCTATTCTTCCCACTATCTCAACAGATAGAATGTGTATACAATTATTTTGTATACAATTATTGTGTAACAATATTTACATTCTAAGACATTGTCCCACGTTATGACATGGAATGACTCACCCTTTTGGAAGGGTTTGGTGACGACAAGGTTGCTTGTTTATCATTTGTGACGGTCAGACCACACACATTTTGTAGGATGTATGGGTTGGGATACCCCTTTAACCTTATAATACCAATCGCTTTATAAATTGTACAACATAAAGATGCTTATGTCGGTACAATATTGCAGACAACTCCCTTAAATATCCTCTTCAGGAGAGCCCTAATCAGAGATAAATGAAACGTATGGTTACATTTAGCTCATTGGTTGATAGACATTAAATTGAATAATGAACCAGACAAGTTCTAGTGGAGGCTAACTTCTATTAAGTCTATGTATATGGATTTCATTAATATTGGGTCCATTTTTAGAAGTATATCTCGAACACCAAAGTGCCACTGAAGATCAAAATGTTCATGTGGTTTGTGCATAGGGGTGTTATTCTTACTAAGAATAATCTAGCTTAAACGTAGAAGACAAGCTAGTAAACAATGTTGTTTCATTGATTAGGAGGAAACAATTCATCATTTGTTTCGAGCCTGCCCATTTTGCTACTTTACTGTGGCGTAAGACTGATGTGCCTTTAATTTTCCTCCACCTACTGGTATATTAAATATGTTTTTTAACTGGTTAGGGGGTGTTGAGCCTAATAATAAGGCATGGATACGTGTGGGAGTGTCTATTTTGCTTCGTGGGTCCGTTGGATTGTGGGTGCGTCCAGCGTGCGGCCGCACCCCAAATCTTGTCCATGTTGGACGTGATTAAAAAAACATAAATACTTAAATAAAATGACTTAAAAGTAAATAAACGCAGTTAAAAAACTTAAAACTTAATTTAGAGTCATGGCCACAAAACGGCCCGGTTTCATGGTTCACTTAACGTCCCAGTTCCATTAATTAAACATAAAAAAAAACGGCCACCGCCGCCCGCGCGCTCCTGCCGTGCTCGTCGATGCCGTCGCCGCCGCCGTCTTCAGTGGCCGCCGGTGTCGACGTCATCGATGATGAGGTCGACGTAGGCCGGCGGCGTCCAAAGGTGGGCCGGCGGTGCGTGGTAGACGGGGGCGGGAGGTGCCTGCACCACCTCCTCCTGTGGTGACGCATCCCGCTCTGGTGCCGCGGCAGAGTGAAACAGCAGTTCACGCCCACAGCGTCGGCCATCTCCTCCGCAGTGCACGACCAGTCCCACCCCTAGCCCACCAAGCCCGGGTGGAACGCGGCCACCGGTGCCTCCTCCATGACCTCCTCGGGGATGGCGACCTCGCCGGCGGCGGAGCGGGCCATCATCTCCTCAAGGCCCTCCCATTGCCAGTCATCGTGCATGTGCATGGAGTCCTCCATGACACGCGCCATGAGACGGGCCTCCTCCTCGGCAGTCATGCGAGGAGGTGGTGGTGGCGATGGAGATCGCGAAGGCGACGGCGTGAGGCCGCGCACGCGCCTACACCTGTGCTCCCGGGGAGCAGGCGCTGCGCGCTGCCGACGTGGCCGCCGCGGCCCAGACGTCGTCCCGACGAAGAAGGAGGCGCGCCGCACGTCGTGCTCGTCCCTGAGCCAGGTGTCCCAGAGGTGTGAGTTCGGGCGTGCCTGTCATCGTAGTACAAGTCGTCGGGGAGGAGCCGGCCGCCGCGCTCGATCTCCTAACGGCGCGCACAGCCGCTCAACGGGACCGGCGGGATCGGCACACGATCGGCGGACAAGTGCCAATTGTTGGGGAGGTGGATGTCGCTCCAGGGGAGTGGTGTCCTCATCTCCCAATAACGGCGGCACACATTCGTGCGGATGTAGTGCCGGTCGCACAGGCCGGCGGACGTGGGGGTGATGGAGAACGCGGGCGGCGCGGGGGCCCGGCGTGGTGGTGATGCGGGCTCCTCCTTCTTCACGGAGCCGGCGCGCCGTCCCGACGAGGAGCCGGCCTCGCGGTCATGCTTCCTTTGCGGCCTCGTTTCCAAAAGCCCATGGCAGCGAGGTGGCCGGCCGGCAAGCTCGAGGACGGGGGAGGGCCTAGGGTTTTTGCGCTGTCGGTTTTCGAGAAGGTCGCGGGATGGAGTGGGGCAGTGTGGACGACGACCGGTCCACAGGTTCCCTATTTAAGAAGGACGGCGACCTTCCCCTGGGCCGATGACAGGTTGGGCCAGCCGCCCGTGCGCATTGATGTTGGCGGGTGAGAGGTACCTGCCGGCCGCCACGCGGTCCGACGCGGACGAGCGGCACGTCCGTTCGGTGTCCACGGCGATCCAAATCCGGCGCAAGTTTGCATTCGAAATAGGTCGGCACAGACAAAAAACGGACCAGATGGGTCCGGGCCGTCGCGCGCTAGGTCAACCTGTTTGTTCATTTTATCCCAAATGAACGGGGCCGGACAAAACGGGATCACGCAGTGAAGTTGGGCTCAGGCAGACTAATTAGAACCAACCGCTGGACGGCACGGATTACATGCAGTGAATGTAACCCAGCACCACTCTTTTCCATAGATTGCTTACCGCCCAAGGAGTACAAAGTAAATAGAATAGAAAGATACCTTACTTTTCAGTGAGAGCGGCGTTTCGGTGCCCGGGTGCATCTGCATCCGGTCAAAAACAAATTCGTAAAATATTCAGAAAAATTCAAAAAATTCCAAAAAAATTTAGGGTGGTAGACAATTTGATGCGTGAGGTACGCTCTAATTTTCAAAACATTTGGACTTCTGTGCAGCTCTCAGCAAAAAACACAAATCAGACCAGAACAGTATATGAACAGTACACATTTTTACAAACCTCCGATTTGTTTTTTTTGCTGAGAGCTGCACAGAAGTCCAAATATTTTGAAAATTGGAGCGTACCTTACGCATCAAATTGTCTACCATCCAGATTTTTTTGGAATTTTTTGAATTTTTCTAGTATTTATTTTGATTTTTTTCGTGAGCGCAGGTGCAAATGAGCTCGGGCTCAGATTCGAATTTTCGCTTTTCAGTCTACTACATTAACAGCGTGTGATTTTGTGGAAAACTACTCTTCCTCGTGAAGCAACAACTAAGTTGAGTGTCCATATACCTTATCTTCTATATCTAAATAGCTAGCCCTCACTAACCTATTTTCTATCAACATGCAAGCATGCCACCTCATCATTCAACAAGGATGGCAAAAGGCCCACCTTAGCATGGACCCTTGCATAAGTAAATGCTACCGCAACATGCACACATGCATGGAAATTTCATTTTATTCATATTTAATAAATATTTATAATTATGCAATAAGTTTACACAATAAACCATTTGTATCTTTTATTTTAGTTGTCATATTATTCCAAATCTTCATGTTCCATATAAGCAATCTCATTAGAATATATTGTAAAATATTCCTGCAACAACGTGCGGGGTTTCACCTAGGTTAAGATATAAAGGCACCCAAGTTTCTGCAAAACAATATTCATTTTTTTATTTGCGAGAAAACTTCTAATCTATTTATGTTCAATCATAGTAATACAACAAACACCAGAAATAATAAAAGTTACATCCAGATTTGTACACCACCTATCAACGACTAAAAACACTGAAGTAAGTCGAAGGCGCCTCGCCATCATGGCCACTCCCTTGCCAGAGCCAGGCAAACTTGTTGTAGTAGATAGTCGGGCAGTCGTCGTGATAAGGCCCCGTAGGACCAGCACACTAGAATAGCGATCACTATCGATGAAGAGTAGCGTAGATTGAAAGGATGCAACTTGAATGCACACGATCGTAGACGAACGATGACAAGATCCGAGCAGATCCACCAAAGACAAATTCATCGGAAACACATCATTACACGCCCACCAACGATACTAGACGAACCACCAGAACATTGGCTAGGCATGGAGAAGTTTATTCCATGTTCTGGGAGTCGCCGTTGTCTCGCATTCCTAAGCAAGACACAAAATTTGAAGAAACATCTAAAAAGGGAGCCCTCCCGCTAGCAAGGGCCGGGATCCATAATGCCCCATGGCCCTAAGGCCACTGGAGATGAGGCGGTCCGGTGGCAGTGCCAACGGGAGGCCGAAGAACCCTATGTTTTTTGGTGCAAATGGAGCTAGAAAACAGTATTCAGTTTGGGGCATTGGGCCCATACAACACACGTCCCATCAGTCTATTTGGAACATAAAATTATGAAAAAAAAATATGAAATAAGAAAATGAAATGTGGAATCTTAATTACAGGAAAATTATTAAAGCCCTTGCTTGAAATCTTTTGGATCAAGAGAAGATCATGCAAGACATAGAGGAGATTCTCTGTCACATCTAACCGCCTGCTGGAAGTCTTTTGGAGATGAAGTGGAGGAAAGCAATCATCCAAAATCACTCATTTCTTGGATACAAATGGCTTTTATTTAGGATATTGCAAGACCTTGGGAGAAAATTCTGTTTTTTTAAGAACTTGAATATATCATCCCTAAATTGTTTGGGTGTCGTTGTTTTCTCTCTTTCGTTACACCTTTTTTGTAAGGTATCTCCAATGTCGATCATTTATCTTGTGGGCTGTTTCGGGATATCTTAGTTTAAAATTTAAAAGTGGGCCGTTCTTGAGCCTCCGCTCTAAAACATATAATTCATATAGTTTGTTTGGTGAGATATGATTGGTAAATACTTGCATATATGATCAAATCCTCACGGAGGTGAATTTAGGTTCCTATTTATTCTGGAGGGCCAGGTTTTTCTGGTACTCACGCATTTATTGATAACTAGGCTTGCTGCGTAACCGAGATTAAAAATCCTAGTACTCATATTTACAAGGCCGTATGCATCCCAAGTTGTTGCAGAGGCCTGATAAGTGAAATTCTCCCCCAATGAAAAAGGCTTTTTCCTCAAATAAGAGTTACTGGCACGAAGTGGACTCCCGACCCCAGCTCCTGTGAGGCCGCGCTAGGCGGCACCAGGGCTCTTCACCGCCGGCCACTAACCGTCTTCCCCCGCGCCGCCTCTCCTCCCGCGGCCACCGGGGTCGTCGTTAGGCTAAGCCCGTGCAGCGCGGCGGCGGCGGATCTCCTCGGTTAGCGATCTGGATCGCGGCGGCGGAAGTCGTACCAGCCTCTTCAGAAGTAGTGCGGCAAGGTGGCGGCGGCCAATGCGGCTCGGCGTGCTTGCGGCGGCGAGCGGTGTAGACGACAGTGGGCGGTGGTGGCGTGGTGTAGGCAGGACCGATCTCGGCCCAGATGGGTCTGGGTGGGCCGCATCCTACACGTGGTTGTCCCTACTGCATCTCGACGGCTCCGACGGCAGTATGTGGAGGTTCTCCTGGGCTAGTCCTGCAGCATGAGAAGCCTCAGTCGGCGATCCGGGCATGGCAGTGACAGCCTACTCCTCCGCTAGAGTTGGTCGGCCGACTGGCTGTGGCGTATCTCTGGACCCCACATCTAGTCCCGGCGGCGAGTTGGGGTAGCGTCGCTGCCGGTGAAAATCGAGCTCCGACTACGGTCATGGTAGGCGATGGCGGCGCCTAAGCGTCGCTACCTTGTTGAAGGCATTGCTATTGCAGACACCTTCCCACCAGATATGTTCCGAGGAAAACCCCAGGTCCAGGTATCCTGGATCGGACGATGGCGGTGCCCACGGTGTTGCCCTCCCTCATGAGGGCATTGTTTTGGAGTAGTTGCTAGATGGAGGACACAAGGAGTGGAGCGGTGTACATCTACTACGTCGACGATGGTGAGTCTCGGCGGCTTGGCGTAGCAAAGTCTCGGTGATGGATGTGGTTGATGAACTCGCGCTGGGCGGAGGCGCTGTCTGGTGTCGTGGGGCCGTCGACAGCATGCCTGGCAAGGTTGATGTATGAGTGCCTGCTCTGTAGATGGATCGGTGGAAGACGGCGGCGGTGACTTCTGAGTTCGTCGGACCGATGTGTGCCCCAGACCTGGTATGAGGCTTGGTTGGGGCTCCCTCTTTAGATGATAGGCTTTGGTGCGAGGTCTGTTTAGTATGTGGCTCGGACTTTCGGCACCTCTTTATCAACTGGATTGGAGTAGTGGCAGATGTCATCAAGATGATGGCTTTAGACTTACTGATGTATTACTTGCTAAGGTCTTTGTGAATAATTAATAAATGGTTGTATGCACCGTCCAGATGCAGAGGCCGGAGATCATCCTTTTTTTCTAAAAAAATGATATTACAAGACAGAGTTGCACATTGGATGCATTATAAATTTTAAAAATAATCTTTCATTTTAGACCAAGAGTGCAAGTGAACCATATATCCGTAACATATGATGAGTTTTTCATCGGGAGCTTTTTGATATAGAGGAAAACCCTTATCCTCTGCATCAAATCTACTAGTAGAAAAAGGGCCTGCAGTCCCGGTTCATAAGGGCCTTTAGTCCCGGTTCTTGAACCGGGACTAAAGGGTCGGTACTAATGCCCTGACCCTTTAGTCCCGGTTCAAACCAGAACCGGGACTAAAGGCCCTCTACGTGGCCGCTGCCTGGAGGTCCACCTTTAGTCCCGGTTGGTAACACCAACCGGTACTAAAGGTAATTTTCTGATTTTTTTTTTGAAATTTTTTTATTTTCAAATTTCTGATTTATTTTAACCTCTAATCTCTAACCACGCTTAACTTTCAGATTCTATTCTCCCTCGTTTCCAAGTCTGCACTCGTTGTTTTCCTGACAATAGTAAGATGTTAATCCTATTAACCCTCGGGATTTTAGCTTGAGCATGAAGTCACACATTTCACTGTTTGAGTTTGAAACTATTGTTCTAAAAAACAATAATTATTTAGTAACACTAATATTTCTTGAATAAGTAGTTTGACCATTGTTTGACCATAGTTTGACCAGATTTGACCAAAATTCAAAAAAACTGAAATAATTATTTAGTAACACTAATATTCTTGAATAATTATTTAGTAACACTAATATTCTTGAATAATTATTTAGTAACACTAATACTTCTTGAATAAGTAGTTTGACCATAGTTTGACCAGATTTAATGAAAATATAAAAAAAACTAAAATTTGAGCATAACTTTTTTTCCTTTTGGAATTTGAGGATTCTACAAATTTGCAAATAGGCCATAGGCCATCTCCATCGGATGTAACTTTTCGAGTAGATGATTTTTCATATAAAAAACTTTTTAATCCAAGTTCGTATGCAAAAGTTATGCCCATTTTACAAATTCCAGAGAGATTTTGTAAATAAAGTCAAAATTCATATTTGTAAATTTTCCCAACAACTAAACCACATATCACATGAGAAACTTATTTTATTTTATTTTTTTGACATTTCCATCGTTTTCTTTTGTTTTCTCTAAAACTGAAAAGGCGGTCCACGGGGGGGGGGGGGGGGGGGGTAGAGTTTGAAAATTGGACCTTTAGTACCGGTTCGTGCCATGAACCGGTACTAATGCCTCAAAGGCCATTAGTCCCGGTTGATGGCACCAACTGGTACTAAAGGTTAGACCTTTAGTACCTGTTGGTGCCACCAACCGGGACTAATGGGCATCGCACCCTTTAGTCCCGGTTCGTGGCATGAACCGGGACTAAAGGGCCCAGGTGAACCGAGACTAATGCCTTAGCCGCACGAACCTGGACAAATGCACCCATTGGTCCCGGTTCTGTACTGAACCGGGACTAATGGGGTTACCCGGCCTGGACCAAAGCCCCCTTTTTCTACTAGTGATTATACGTACAACCATCTAATTAATTGGGGGCTAATTAGTCAAATAATTCACCATCGACATACCTTTGGAAGCATTGCTACTGAATTAAGTTTTTATGTTACAAATCTTTTGGACGCTTATGCTGTTTGGGGATGCTGTTTTCTGATAGTTAATGGGGGGTCATGTGCCTCTATAGCATCTCATTTGCCTTCATCTCACTGTACCTAGATGTCTGTAGCTACTACAGTACATATCTGTAGATAGTACTGTGGTACTGGTGTTTTACTCTGGATCCAATCAAATAACTATTGAGGATTAACATTTCACCCGGCCAGTTCATGAATGTGGCAACATCTTATTTTGAGTAAATGAATGTGGCAACATCACAGTGTTTCTAATAAGTTTCCTAAAATAAAATGTGTTCACTCTCCAAAGTGCATGTGTGTGAAGTAAGATGTCTATTATAGCAGTGTGTCCATTGTCTAGACATATTCCCACTACACCATGGCAGTTAGATCAAAAAACCAAAGAACTATGCATGGCAGTCTTCGACTTGACACTTTACTTGCTGTCAAGAGCCAAGGCACACACGCGGCCGGCCTGGTCGCAGAAAGGGAAAAGGGAAATGACAGAGTCACACACACATGCCGGCACACACACAATTATAGCTCAGTGAGCCACGTTGGTACGAACGAGCACGCGGGCCCAGGCCCTCTGCGCCAGTTTGTGCACAAGCGAACCCGTCCTCCCCCGTTCGATCTTCTCTCTCTCATCATCTGATCGGAATTAAATGGTGGTTTCCCTAATGAAACTGTATGATCCACATCGTATGTGCACTCAACCCATGACAAGTTACCATTTTATCACACAATTGCCATACTACCATACATAAATTAATTACTACTGATCGCGGGAGTTCGATCTCTTGGATCATAAACCCCTGAACAGTACAGTGTGCAGCAATTAAACTCGATCACGAGCTGCTGAACACAGATCATTATCTCTGTCTCACCGAACCGATCCTCATTTACCCATGCCACAATAGCTAACCTCAACCGATCGCGGTCGATGAGTGGACGTACACTCATGCAAAGGTAGCAGCAGGAAGTCGATTGATTGGCCGAAGCTATTAATAACAGCTCCCGCTGCATTTGGCAACGGCTAGATGCTCACCTACATCAGCTACTTGTAGGTAACGCTGGCTCCGTGTTCATAGCTATAGGTAGGCCGTGCGCTTGAAAAAGCAAAGGGAAAGCAGTGGCTAGCTGGGTTGCTTGTATATAGAGGTAGACATGGAAAGGCGTATGCGTAGAGCGTAGGCGCAGGTGGGCTATAACGGATTTGGCACAATCATTAGGAACGAGGGAGCACTCACTCCGTGCTATTCTGGGAAAAAAGGCTAAGCCTCCCTCCCTCTCCCTCTCCCTCGGTTCAAGTCCGCGCTCTGTCTGCAGCTAGTGTTGCGTGCTCAGTCAGTCAGTCAGCCATCGGCGCCGTCGATGCCTTGCCTAGCTTATACCCGGCTCGTGTGTACGGTCGTCGCCTTTCGCGGATCCCGAGTAGCCGTGCCCAAGCGATGCATGCTCATCGCATGCGCTGCCGCGCGGACGGCGCCGTGGGGACTCGAGGCCGACGGCAGGTTTGACCGCCCCGCCAAGGGTTCAAAAATATCAAAACCAAGCTGCTCGCTCAATAGATCGATCGATCGCGTAGTTCCTCTCCCCTGGTCGTGGTTGCAAGCCGGCTTGTCGTGCCAGCAGCAAGGCTAGCAACTACTTTGCTGGATACATACGTCGAGATGGTAGCTGGCCGGACAATGAATGGATCGGTTAATTGCGATCTGCCAGCTTAACTTGTTACTTTTGGGCGTAGTAGCAATACTCACCTCGCTCGCGTGCATATCGGATGGGAGCCGAACGACCGTAATTAGTACTGTACTGATCTAGCTAGCTTTCGTTTATTTCTGTTTTGTTTTTGCGAAAAGCTTTCCTTTCTTGTAGTGCAAAGAAAAACTTGCCGGCGATGCGCGCGTACTAGCGCTGCAGTTGAACCTGCGCCAGTACTCGTTGGACTGGACGGCCGGAGATGACTCCCAGCTAGTTAAATCCAGAAGAGATCGGTACATACGTACGTCCTTGCATCATGCGCGTAGGTGTGAGGTGTGCTGTGGTGGCCTTCTGGGTATAGGTGACTGCAAGTGCGACGGGCTCATTCAAACTCCAGACACTTGACCAGACATACATATGATCTAATATTATACAGGGAAAATAAACAGCGAACGCGGGAACCGGCAGGGTCATACATGGGCGTGGTCGGCTGGAGACTGCTACGTTTGTCATCTTGAATTTGTATACCCAATCACCATCTAGACTATAATGTTGCCTATGCAGATAAATAATGCATTGTGTAATATAAAAGACTCCTGACGTACTTTGTTATCACATCTCTTATTTCACTTATGTTTCATGCCATTAGATTATTACTCTATGTTATTGAAATGACATCATTGTTCTTTTTTAGAATATTGTTATGGATTGGCCTATATTGACAAAATAGTTATAATTAAAGCAAGTGCATAAGTGAAACAAAGTGCACATAAAAGTGTTCTTGTCGATTCACTTGGTTATGTAAATTTCTTGAAGACAAGCAATAACACTAGTAGAAAACAGGGTTTTGGTTGAGGCCTGGGTAAGGGCATTAATCTCGGTTCACTTATGAATTGGGAAAAAGGGGGCATCAGTCCCGGTTCGTGAGGCTAGGGCGCTGGCAGGGACTCGGGGGGGCATTGGTCCCGGTTCGTCTGACAATTTTTGTCCCGGTTTCAGACACGAACCGGGACCAATGAGCCTCGCTCCTAGCCTAGCACCTTTAGTCCCGGTTGATGGCAGGAACCGGGACCAAATGTCAGTCTTCTGTCCCAGTTCTAGCCACCAATCGGGACTAAAGAGACCCCTATATATAGCCCCGCCGCCACTCCTCTGTTTTTCTGACCGGCCGTGGGAGAGGTGTGTGTTGCTTTAGCTCACCTCCTATGCACATGAGCTCACCTCCTAACGCTGGACTCTGTGTTCGTCTCCTTCCTCTGTCCATTTTTTATACACTATCTGTCTTATGTTTTTCTCCTTCTCCTTTTCTTTTCTCTCACAGCCTTTAGGGGCCCATTCGTGCCTTGTTTGCACGCAACTGACGCACTATCCGCGCTCATCATACCTGGTGGCTTCTTTAACAGAAGCTTATTCATACGGGCTTTATGCCCAACACATGTGTTATCCTTCCGCATGTACCCTTTATTCACCATTATATGCATCGATATGACTTAAGTTTTGGCCAAGCTGGGTTGCCTGACTCTTGTATTTATGCCCTACGTTCCCGTTAATTCGGCTAGGGCATAAGGGGAGCACCTCTACGATTGTTACTGCCGGGTCAGCCGGATGTGTACCTCAGACTGGGTGAAGCCGAAAGCTAGCGTTCATAAGGGAATATTCGGTCGGTGAACTAAAGATGATTTTTCACTTATTTACTTATGCGCCCCCAGATGTTATTTCTGCGTCTCTTCTCGCAGTCCGGACATGCACTTTAGGGCATGCCTCCCAGGGAAAGGAACCCCTAACGGAACTATTCTCCCTGGAAGATGTTTCTTACTAACCATGTAATATAACATAACTAGTTGGGCACTTGTCCGTTAAAGCACTAATGACCCCTACGCCTGGTCTCCACGCATGCCCCGGTTCTTACATAACCGAGAGGGTATTCGAAAACACTCCGGACCGTCGGGTCCCGAGGTTGAAACGAAAAGGTCCGTCACGACAAACGAGCTACAATCCGGCTAGAAGGCATTATACATGTCACATTAAATTACATAGTCAATTTGACTGGTTGAATTCCTCTTCAATACCATCCAATAGGCTGTCTAGTCTACAGTCCTGTTGGGAATACTTTGCGGCCAATTCTACTTGGCCGTACACTAGGCTCACAGGGATCTCCTTCCCATCGAGCCCCACAGGCCCGACCTCGGCCATGTGGTTCGGGTCAGCCTTCGTGTACCGCGTCTTCACCATTGCCCAGGCTTCCCTGGCGCCCTGACGGCAGGCCGATATCTTCCATAATTGGAAGCGCCGCCGCGCTCCCTTCAGCTTCTCTACAAGCTCTCCAAGGCCTTCGGGCATGGAGACGGATGGCTACAAGGCATGGGCGATGCCTTGCATCACCTGCCGAACTCGTTCGTGCAGTTGTGAGAGCTCGGGAAGAAGGTCACCCATAGAACCGAGCATTTCCTCTGCAGGACGACCTGTTAGCATACCTACAGACATAACTCTGTCAGCCAACTTCCTTGCCGAACTCTTTTTCATAGTTCGTTCAAGCACTTACTAAATATGCCGCGTCGAAGCCGCCGATTCTCCTTAACAGAGTCCGACAGTTGGGCACAAACATCTTTTAGTTCCACGCCCAGCTTGGCGTTGGCATCTAGGAGATCATTCTTCTCCTGCCTCACCCTCGTAAGCACGCTCTCACCGCCTTCGGCTGGCATAGGAGCTGTTGCTTATCGTCAGATCTGCATATACGCCGCACTCTATATGATACTTGTCATTCGAAGGATATATTACTAGAGGGGGTCTCTTTGGGCTCCCCTGCTGTGGCCAGTGCGGCCTGAAGTTGGGCTTTGCACTCTTCTAGCTCCTGGGACAGTTGGGTATTCTTTTCTGTAAGAACCTGCATAACAAATGATCCTTAAATCAGTTATTCTAACTGTTTCAAGTCTCAGGGGCTACTGATATATATAACCACCAAATTGTCTCACCCGTATGTCTTTTACATACTGCTCCGTGGCTCTGGCTAGACCATTTTGAGTGGCACGGAGGTACGCATCTCCCGAGTTGAAGGCATCCAATGCCTCTTGGGAGAAACAAGCGTCACGAAGAACAGTCCGGCGACGCATGTGGTTCATGGCACTTTCCCCCTCGGAATTGGTGGCGGACAGTCTATCCGCATCCTCTGTCGGAGGACCGCCCGGTGCACGCCTCGTATTCGTTCCCACCTCCGAATCCGGCCTTGGAGCCTAGCTGGTGGAGGCGCGATTAGTAGCCTCTCCGGGTATAGTCCGGCGAGCGCACTTTTCCCTATAAAGAAGGCATGGGCATTAGTTTGCCTCTGAGAATAATGTCTTGCAATAAAAGACGGCGCGACGTACCGCTGCGCCGGTGTCTCAATCCGGACTACATGTCTTTTCAGCCTGCCTGGCCTCGCGGCCCCTTGCTGGCTAGTCGCCGCAGGCTCGTCCTTCTGCCTCGAGGATCTCCCCTGCAAAACACGGTTGTTATACGGTAATCAAAAACATGCAAGGACGGATCCCTTTTCGAAGTACTGGGACTTCGTTCTCAGTTACCTGTGAGGCTGGAAGTAGCCCGGGGTAATCGACCGTAATGGCCACCAAGGCGTTGTCATTGCTCAATTGGTAAAACACCCCATCGATCAGCTCCACAGATATGTCCGGATCCTCCTGGGAGGCCGGGTCAAGGGACCGTTCCGGGTCCTCGGGCTGTGGATGGGGGTTGTTTATCTCCCTTACAGCCTGGCGCAGCTCCTGCGTTGAAATCGCTAGGCTGAATACTTAACTATGGGAATATGAAACAGATGGGCGAGAAAAAGTCTCCGCTTACCCAGCTCGGAGGATTGTACATAGAAAATCCGCCCTGCGGGTTGACATGCAGGAATTCCTCCTCTTCTCCCTTGTACAAAGTGGATAAGATCTTTATTAGATCAGCAACCGATCCCGGCCCTTTACGGCCGTAGCGGGTGGCGTCATCCTCCCCATTGAAATCCCACATGGGGTGGCCTCTATACTGAAGCGGCTGCACCCCCCGCATAATACATGTGGCCATGACCTCGATCATGGTCAATCCGGATCGAGCTAACAAACTTATCCGGCTCATCAGGTAAAGAACGTCCCTGTCATCTTCCTCCAGGGAGCTCTATGGACGCCAGCTCCGGCGCTTCTTCAAAGGAGCATTGTCGAACTCAGGAAGGCCGATTCGAATAGGATCCGGGAGGGGGACGTCTTCTATATAAAACCATTCTGAAGGCCAGTCTCCGGACGTCTTCTTTAGGGTTCCGGACAGATATCCGGTCCAGGCAATACGCCACACTTCGGCTCCGCCCACTTGATATATTGACCCCTTCTAAGAACGGGGCACAAGGCAGAACAGCTTCTTCCACAGCGCGAAATGAGCCTCACAGCCCAAAACAGCTCATAAAGGGCTTCGAATCCCGCGATATGCAATATGGAGGCAGGCGTAAGGTTGTGCAACTGGAGGCCGTAGAACTCCAGGAGCCCCCGGAGAAACGGATGAATTGGAAATCCGAGCCCTCTTACCAAATGAGGGACAAGGCATACCCGCTCTCCCTTGGAGGGATTGGGAAGGCTCTCCGCTTGCTCTCCGCCATTATAGGTGGCGAGCCCGGCTCGAACCGGGACCATGTACGCTGGGAGAAGAAATCCCTTGGTCTGAAGCATCACTAATTTGCTGTGCGGGACGGAACATCTCCCCCAATCTCCAGGCTTGGGGCTAGGGGAGCGAGAGGAGGAGCTGCATCGACCGGCCATGATGGAATGGATCTCTGTCGGATGCGCTCCGATGAAGGCTCGCCAAGGGAGGATGGTGTGATTTGGATCTGAATCCTCGTCTTTTTAATAGACGGCACATTCACACAGCTAGGGGTAAATGCAAAAACACCCTGGTTCTTCACATTCACTCGACACGTGTAAAGTGACCATTATGGGGCGTGGAAGCCAAGGAGTGCAACATTCACAAAAGGCCGGACACTATTTCAACAGGTACATAGAATTTGGAGAGGAACCCGCCTTGCAATGCCGAAGACAATCTGCGCGCCAGACTCGTCGTCATTGAAGCCTGGTTCGGGGGCTACTGTGGGAGTCCTGGATTAGGGGGTCTCCGGACAGCCGGATTATATTCTTTGGCCAGACTGTTGGACTATGAAGATACAAGATTGAAGACTTCGTCTCGTGTCCGGGCGGGACTCTACTTGGCGTGGAAGGCACGCTAGGCAATACGGATGTGCATATCTCCTCCTTTGTAACCGACCTTGTGTAACCCTAGCCCCTCCCGGTGTCTATATAAACCGGAGGGTTTTAGTCCATAGGACAACATATAATCAAACCATAGGCTTGCTTCTAGGGTTTAGCCTCTCCGATCTCGTGGTAGATCTACTCTTGTACTACCCATATCATCAATATTAATCAAGCAGGACGTAGGGTTTTACCTCCATCAAGAGGGCCCGAACCTGGGTAAAACATTGTGTCCCCTGCCTCCTGTTACCATCCGGCCTAGACGCACAGTTTGGGACCCCCTACCCGAGATCCGCCGGTTTTGACACCGACAGTCGTGCTCTAAAAGATATAAGCGAAGCACTAGAGCAGAAAACCATGTAGCTCAAAAGATATAAGAGAAGCACATAGAGTATTCTAATAAATTCAAATTCATGTGTGTCTCTCCCAAAAGGTGTGTACAAAAAGGATGATTGTGGTAAACTAGAAATAAAAGACTCAAATCATACAAGACACTCCAAGCAAAACACATATCATGTGGCGAATAAAAATATAGCTCCAAGTAAAGTTACCGATAGACGAAGATGGAAGAGGGGATGCCTTCCGAGGCATCCCCAAGCTTAGGCTTTTTGGTGTCCTCGGATTTTATCTTGGGGTGCCTTGGGCATCCCCAAGCTTAGGTTCTTGCCACTCCTTGTTCCATAATCCATCAAATCTTTACCCAAAACTTGAAAACTTCACAACACAAAACTTAAAAGAAAATCTTCGTGAGCTCCGTTAGTAAAAGAAAACAAACCACCACTTCAAGGTACTGTAATGAACTCATTCTTTATTTATATTGGTGTTAAAACTACTGTATTCCATCTTTTCTATGGTTCATAAACTCTATTACTAGCCATAGATTCATCAAAATAAGCAAACAACACACGAAAAACAGAATCTGTCAAAAACAGAACAGTCTGTAGTAATCTGTAGGTTTCGAATACTTATGAAACCCCACAAATTATAAAATAAACTTCTTGACGGGAGGAATTTATCTATTAATCATCTGCAAAAAGAATTAACTAAATATTACTCTCCAGTAAAAAAATGGAAGCAATTCTCGTGAGCGCTAAAGTTTCTGTTTTTTACAGCAAGATCAAAAAGACTTTCCCCAAGTCTTCCCAATGGTTCTACTTGGCACAAGCACTAATTAAACACAAAAAACACAACCAAAATAGATGCTAGATGAATTATTTATTAAATAACAGCAAAGAAAAATATTGAGTTGTCTCCCAATAAGCAAATTTCTTTAACGCCTTTTAGCTAGGCATTGGTAATTTTAATGATGCTCACATGAAAGACAAGAATTAAAGCACAAAGAGAGCACCATAAATCATGTGACAAACACAGTCAAGTATAACATACTTCCTATGCATAGGTATTTTATAAGCAAACAAATTATCATAGCAAGCAAAAACTAGCATATGCAAGGAAGCGGAAAGAAACGATAGCAATCTCAACATAACAAGAGGTAATTTAGTAATATCAAAATTTCTACAACCATAATTTCCTTTCTCATAATAATTACATGTGGGATCATGAGCAAATTCAACAAAATAGCCATCACATAAAATATTTTCAACATGATCCACATGCATGAAAAGTTGACACTCTTCCAAAATAGTGGGATTAACATTAACTAAAGTCATGACCTCTCCAAACCCACTTTTATCAAAAAAATTATAAGATTGAACATTCTCCAAATATGGGGGATCTAAAGTTTACACTCTACCAATCCCACTTTCAATAATATTTCAAACACTATTATCAATCTAATATTCATCATGGGGCTTAAATAAATTTTCAAGATCAAAAGAAGAATCACCCCAATCATGGTCATTGCAGCAAATAGTAGTCATAGCAAAACTAGCATCCCCAAGCTTTGGGTTTTGAATATCATTATCACAACTGACATTAATAGAATTTATAATAACATCATTGCAATCATGCTTTTCATCGAAGGAACTATCAAGTATGGGAGCAATAGCAACGATCTCATATTTAACATAAGGAACTATAGCAAATTCATCTTCATAAATATTGGCATCATGGCCACAAGAATAGAAAGCATCATGTTCATCAAGGGATATTTCAATCAAATCACTGGAATCAAAATTATCTATAGATTCATGCATATCATTATTTTCTTCCGAAGCAACGGTCATTCTTTCAATAAATTCTTTGACATAGACATTATGAGCATAGTTTTCATATCAATATTTAAGTACGTCAATTTTTTCAGATTCGTAGAGAGTAATATCATACTTTTCAATCAACGAAGCAACTTCATAAGCACCCTTAAAAGCAACAAATTCTTCAATTTGTTCGATATCGTAGTAACTATAAACACCCTTTGCATAAGAAGATAAGATTTCATTATCATTAAACTCACATAGGTAGGGGAGGTGTTTTTAGGGTTCTTAGAGCAACAAGTAAGATCACAAATTTCACAAAGATTCCAAGCATAACATAGCAATCTGTTTATTTGATCCCATAAGAGTCTTCCTTTTTCAGACAAATGGTGACGCACAAAATGAGCATGCTCATCTAAAGATTTCCCATCAACTAGGCTAGTTGGGGTTTCAGCACGAGCACATAAGGATTGAAGAAGATCCAAGTAGAACACTTTAAGTGGATCCATAACAATAGATTTTTAGCAAGCAAAGATGCAAGAAAATAGAAGGCACATGGAAACATAAAGAAAGATACACATGGGAAGAAGGCGAATGGAAAAAGAGGGCAAATAAAACGGCAAGGGTAAAGTGGGGGAGAGGAAAATGAGAGGCAAATGGAAAATAATGTAATGCGAGGGATAAGAGTTTGTGATGGGTACTTGGTATGTCTTGACTTGTGCGTAGACTCCCTGGCAATGGCGCTAGAAATCCTTCTTGCTACCTCTTGAGCACTACGTTGGTTTTCCCTTGAAGAGGAAAGGGTGGTGCAGTAAAGCGGCGTAAGTATTTCCCTCAGTTTTTGAGAACCAGGGTATCAATCCAGTAGGAGACCACACGCGAGTCACCTCATACCTACACAAACAAATAAGAACCTCGCAACCAACGCAATAAAGGAATTGTCAATCCCTTCATGACCGCTTGCAAGAGTGAGATCTGATAGAGATGATAATAATAAGATAAGTATTTTTGTTATTTTTATGATATAGATTGAAAGTAAAGATTGCAAAATAAAATAGATTGGAAACTTGTATGATGGAAAATAGACCCCGGGGCCATAGGTTTCACTAGTGGCTTCTCTCAAGATAGCATAAGTATTACGGTGGGTGAACAAATTACTGTCGAGCAATTGATAGAAAAGCGAATAATTATGAGAATATCTAGGTATGATCATGTATATAGGCATCACGTCCGCGACAACTAGACTGACTCCTGCCTGCATCTACTACTATTACTCCACACATCGACCGCTATCCAGCATGCATCTAGAGTATTAAGTTCATAAGAACAGAGTAACGCCTTAAGCAAGATGACATGATGTAGAGGGATAAACTCATGCAATATGATATAAACCCCACCTTTTTATCCTCGATGGCAACAATACAATATGTGGCATTTCCCTTTCTATCACTGGGATCGAGCACCGCAAGATTGAACCCAAAGCTAAGCACTTCTCCCATTGCAAGAAAGATCAATCTAGTAGGCCAAACCAAACTGATAATTCGAAGAGACTTGCAAAGATAAACCAATCTTACATAAAAGAATTCAGAGAAGATTCAAATATTGTTCATAGATAATCTGGATCATAAGCCCACAATTCATCGGATCTCAACAAACACACTGCAAAAAGAAGAGTTACATTGAATAGATCTCCAAGAGAATCGAGGAGAACTTTGTATTGAGATCCAAAGAGAGAGAGAAGAAGCCATCTAGCTACTAGCTATGGACCGGTAGGTCTGAAGTAAACTACTCACACTTCACCAGATAGGCCATGGAGTGGATGTAGAGGCCCTCCGTGATCGATGCCCCCTCCGGTGGACCTCCGCAAAAGGCCCCAAGATGGGATCTCTTGGGTACAGAAGGTTGCGGCGGTGGAAATAGGGTTTCGTGGTTCTCCTGGATGTTTGCGGGCTATGTGAACATATATAGGAGGAAGAAGTAGGTCGGTGGAGCTACAAGGGGCCCACGAGGAGGGAGGGCGCGCCCAGGGGGTAGGCGCGCCCCCTGCCTAGCGGCCGCCTCGTTGATTGCTTGACGTATACTCTAAGTCCTCTGGATCACGTTTGTTCCAAAAATCACGTTCCCGAAGGTTTCATTCCGTTTGGACGCCGTTTGATATTCCTTTCTATGAAACACTAAAATAGGCAAAAAAAACAACAATTTGGGATGGGCCTCCAGTTAATAGGTTAGTCCCAAAAATAATATAAAAGTGTGAAATAAAGCCCATTAACATTCAAAACAGATAATATAATAGCATGAAACAATCAAAAATTATAGATACGTTGGAGACGTATCATGCCTCTACTTGACTAGCTCGTTGATTAAAGATGGTCAAGTTTCCTAGCCATAGACAAAGAGTTATCATTTGATAAACGGGATCACATCATTAGAGAATGATGTGATTGACTTGACCTATCCATTAGCTTAGCACGATGATCGTTTAGTTTACTGCTATTGCTTTCTCCATAACTTATACTTGTTCCTTTGACTATGAGATCATGCAACTCCCGAATACCGAGGAACACTTAGTGTGCTATCAAACATCACAACGTAACTGGGTGACTATAAAGATGCTCTACAGGTGTCTCCGATGGTGTTTGTTGAGTTGGCATAGATCGAGATTAGGATTTGTCACTCCGAGTATCGGAGAGGTATCTCTGGGCCCTCTCGGTAATGTACATCACTATAAGCCTTGGAAGCAATGTAACTAATGAGTTAGTTACGGGATGTATCATTACGGAACGAGTAAAGAGACTTGCCGGTAACGAGATTGAATTAGGTATCATGATACCGACGATCGAATCTCGGGCAAGTAACATACTGATGACAATGGGAACAACCTATGTTATTATGCAGTTTGACCGATAAAGATCTTCGTAGAATATGTAGGAACCAATGTGAGCATCCAGGTTCCAGTATTGATTATTGACCGGAGATGAGTCTCGGTCATTTATACATAGTTCCCGAACCCGTACGGTCCGCATGCTTAATGTTCGGTGATGATTGGTATTATGAGTTTATGTATTTTGATGTACCGAAGGTAGTTCGGAGTCCCGGATATGATCACAGACATGATGAGGAGTCTCGAAATGATCGAGATATAAAGATCGATATATTGGATGACTATGTTTGGACATCGGAATGGTTCTGGGTGAGTTCGGGCATTTACCGGAGTACCAGGAGGTTACCGGAACCCCCCGAGGAGTGTATGGGCCTTAGTGGGAGAGAGGAGGAGGTGGCCTAGGAGGGGGTGCGCCACCCCCCCCCAAGCCTAATCCGAATTGGGAGGGGGGCCGGCCCCCTTTCCTTCCTCCCTCTCTCCTCCTTCCTTCCTCTCCTACCCCTACTTGGAAGGGGGGAATCCTACTCCCTGTTGGAGTAGGACTCCCCTAGGGCGTGCCATAGAGGGCAGGCCCTCCCCCCTCCTCCACTCCTTTATATACGGGGGAAGGGGGCACCCCATAGACACACAAGTTGATCATTGTCTTAACCGTGTGTGGTGCCCCCTCCACCATAATCCACCTCGGTCATATCGTAGCGGTGCTTAGGCGAAGCCCTGTTCCGATAGCTTCATCATCACCGTCATCACGCCGTTGTGCTAGCGAAACTCTCCCTCGACACTCAGCTGGATCTAGAGTTCATGGGACGTCACCGAGCTGAACGTGTGCATATCGCGGAGGTGTTGTACCTTCGGTGCTAGCATCGGTCGGATCATGAAGACGTTCGACTACATCAACCGCGTTGCCATAACGCTTCTGCTTATGGTCTACGAGGGTACATGGACAACACTCTTACCCTCTCGTTGCTATGCATCACCTAGATAGATATTGCGTGTGCATAGGAAAATTTTGAAATTACTGCATTCCCCAACACATTGCCTACGAGTTCGTTTTATATTGATCTTTGTGAAGTTACTTTTCCATTGCCACTGTTACAATCGTTACAAAATTGCTACTGTTACTTTTGTCACCGTTACCATTACTTCCATACTACTTTGCTACTAAATACTTTGCTGCAGATATTAAGTCATTCAGGTGTGGTTGAATTGACAACTCGATTGCTAATACTTGACAATATTCTTTGGCTCCCCTTGTGTTGAATAAATAAATTTTGGTTGACTTCTCTACCCTCGAAAATTGTTGCGATCCCCTATAGTTGTGGGCTATCAGCCACCGGGGTGGAGAGATCACGGTCAAGAGGACAAAGAACCGCGTGCCCTGCTTTTGCCATAAGACCGACTTCTGCTGCATCCAGCAACCGAGAGATACTCTTAGTGATGAATTCTATGTCATCCAGCACATGCTGGAGTACATAAGGGATTGCCAGAACTTTCTCATGTCACCTAAATCCGGTGATGCTGATATTCTGCAATGGGCCAAGAAACTAGGAAATGTACTGGATCATCGACTCCAAGGGGAGTTCTATCAGATTCATCGTGAACTTGCCCAAGTCATCATGAAGGAGGCTGTCGAAAAAATAGGGATGTTCTACGAACAAGGGCGAATGTCGTCGGAAGACGTCCGAACACGCATAGTCGCTCAGCATCTCGACCTCAAGCCTTTCACGGAACTCAGGTCCTACCTCCCCGATTTGGAAGGATGGCACGACATGTTGGAGTGATTGATGACATATGAGAATGTGTCCGTTTAGTCACTATTTTCTCTATGATGAAAACTTTGAATTTATGCAAGATGAAACTTTGTGATGCAATTGAACCGTCCTCCTCAACTAGTGTAGAACACTCTAGTTACTTAGTTTGGGTATGATGAACTTTGTTATTTATGTTTATGATATGTTGCTTCTATTTTTGCTAACTTTAACTCTTCGTGTTGCTCAACTATATTATGTTGCATATTATCAATGAATTCATCAGGTATATAGATCATCGATGGCAAAGAAGTGCTACACCTTGTATGTAGGGAAGGTTCCATGAGTATACGACAACTGGCCAGAGTGTCAGGCCCAGGTGTCAGGGTTCTTAGGCAGCAGCTAGAGAGGGTTCAAGAGCAGAGTCGAAGCGGAAGATAGTTTCTTGAGATTCATGCTAGCGCGAGAGAGGGATCAGGACCGCCACCTCAAGAACTAATACATTATCGCGCTCTTGCTCATAGTGATCGCTCTTCTCTTCTACATCTTAGTTTAGATATAGATGATGAAACATGTGTATGTGATGAACATGCAGTTTGCTTGTGTTCGATACATGTCACTTAACTTGTATACTATAGCGAGATTATGATGAGAGACAACATCATTTGTGTTGGATGATGCGATGATATGATGAGACTATTATGTGTATAATATGATGATCATATTGTATGTTTATGATATGACTAGACTACTGTATAAGACCTGTACAAATACAACGCAAATACGTAGCAGAAAAAAAACACATGTAATATTAGGAGTAGCCCTGGTCAACAAGAAGCAGCGGCGCGGGTTTACCAGTAGCGCTAGCCAGCGCTACAACTATCTAGCAGTAGCGCTAGTCCAACCCACGCTATTGCTAAGTAAGGATAGAAGTAGCGCGTGTCACACCATCGGTACTGCTACAAGTTAGTGTAGCATTGTAGTAGTAGCGCGGGCACCCGCGCTACTGCTAGCCCAAAAACCAACACTACTAGTAGGATTTTCCCTAGTAGTGATCTTTTATCATATATTAAAACCAAAAATACCATGTTGTAATTATCTTTTATTTATTTATTTTGTATTTTTGTTCAATTTATCTATGAAAACCTATACAATTTAATATTGCTCGTTACACTAGTATGGAAATGCTTATAGGTAGGACATTAGTAGTAGCGCTGGCTATGGGGCCAGCGCTACTCACATAGTAGTAGCGCTGGTTGACAGAAAGCGCTATAGGTACCAAAGTAGAAGTAGCGTTGGGCCACCAGGCAGTGCTACTTCTAAGTGGTCCCATGGCCACTGGTAGGGGCTAAACGTAGTAGTAGCGGTTGGCTGGAACCAACACTACTACTAGGGACTTAGCAGTAGCGCTGGGCGGGCAGCCAGCAGTACTGTTATTGATACTTTATCCCACCCGCGCGCCGACCCGAACACTCCGTTTCCCACACACTCTCATTGTCCGCTGCCGCCGCCTACTGCCACCGCCCGCTACCACCATCGTGCCACCGCCGTCACCCACTACCGTCATCACCCGTTGGCGCCTTCGCCCAGTATGCCGCCTCCCTCCCTTCTCGTTCCATCCCTCCCTTCTCCCTCCCTCCCTTAGACCTTGCTTCTCCTTCCATCGTCCCTTGCTCTTCTCCCTCCCCCTCTCCCTCCATCACTCTCTCCCTCCCAGCCCTCTCCCTCCCTCTAATCCCTCCTGCATTGCATGCATAGACAAATGGATAGATAGATAGATGAATAGATAGATGGTTAGAACTATGGTATTTTTGATATATTTTATAGATAGACAAATGGATGGATGGATATATAGATAGATGGATGGATGGATGTTAGGGCTAAAACAAGGGTATTTTTAGTAAATGTATAGGTCTTTTCATTTTTTCAGGGTTACAACTAGGTTTTACAAATTTTGTTTCTGTTTTAGACATATGGTTTCACTAAGTCCTAATAATGTTTTTGTTTATATTTTGTTTTTTGCAGAAATCAAGGAGCCCCTGCATCATCCGGCTGCCGTTGTCCCCATCACCAACCCCCTCCAACCTTGAGGTGAGACTAGCCAAATCCCCATGTCGATGATGATGTAGATGTTTTGATAGATGTAATAGAGTAGTAGATGAGTAGTTGTGACAATGTGATGACCAGCCAAACACCTCCAAGTGGCCTATGTTTGGCCGGAGTAATGATTAATTTCCATTCCGGTAAATTTTAGGCACACGATATTTCCTTTCTAGCAAAGTTCATGCCGGATTATTTCGTGAATTTTGGCATGACTTGTGCTATAATATGTAGGAAATATCGAGTCGCCCGGATTTTCTAGAAAGATAACTAATTGACATTTTGGTTTGACATTTAGTCTGTCGAGACTCCATACATGACAGTCAAAAAATGAGTGAGGGAGAAAGTCTGCACCATATATGAGAGAAGAAGAATCCCGACTGTTATCATGGGGGTTGTTTCTCCTTCTTCTCGTTGTGCTGGACATTTGTTATGCACTAGGGGAAGGAGGAGTCACGACCATCACCGACGGTTGAAAAATCAGTGAGGGAGTATGTCCACCATATATGAGAGAGGACGAAGAATCCCGACTGTTGTCGTGGGGGTCGTTTCTCCTTCTTCTCCTTGTGCTAGACCTTTGTTATGCACTAGGGGAAGCAGGAGTAACGACCATCCCCGACGGTCGAAAAATCAGTGAGGGACTGTCCACCATATACGCCACATGAGACGAGATGAGAGTTTTCAAGAAAAGACTCGACAAACCGACAGTCAAAACCGTTATGAATAATAATGATCTAATTTAGTTTTTGTAGTACATATATTGAATTTTAAAAGTTTGATCTTTGAATTATGAACATATGAAAAGTCTGAGGAAGATGATAGGATCCTGGAGTGTGACTACTGCGGCAACGACTGGGGTCTGTGCGATAGGCCTCACCTGGTAGATGGTCGGCGCTTCAGTGTTAAGCTCGATGAGACCTTCGATGTTGAAACGATATGCAACGACAAGTCTTTTTTCGTAATTAAGCATGACTTATGCTTCTTCAATGTGTAATTTTCGTCTTTTACAATTCGACTAGCTTATCCCATGCCATGCAAGACGCTATGTCTTGGAGCATCTGAATTTCGAAGATCATCAAAATATGGAGACAAAGATATCTCAGGAACCGTCATGGTCATGATTTTGCTGTAAAGCTATACAATTCGGAGAGCGTATCCCATTTTGGTTGCTCGAATTAGGAAGCACTGTGCAAGGCGTATGATTTTCAGGAGGGTATCTATGTCACCTTTGATCTTGGTGATCATGACGATGGATTTGGGTCCTTGTTGATATGCTTCCACTTCTACCTCTATGTGAGTTTCTCAAACATATTTATTAAGTAATTTATATTGTTTGTTTCAAAATAGTTGACAGCTTATTTTCATTCTTCAAAAAATGTACGGAAGATGGTAGACAGAACCTACTACACTGATGGAGTTGAATTAACTTATGAGGAGAAAGATCATCTTATCTCATTTATTATTGATGTTGAGAATTACAATATCAGTTATGAAACTCCAGCACATTATGTTCAATACGTGCCACGAGTGCATGTGTTGAACTACGGTAACATCCATGGAGATGGCATGGTCAGATTTTGTACTATTACAACATCCATGCATCTTTTGCATATATTCTTCTAAAGCTAAACTACATTGCTAACTATGATGTTATTATTATGTTTTTCAACAGAAAATCCAGAAGGATTGTGTGCCTTATCTGATGTTTCCGAATGGTTGGCTTGATGTTATTAGCATACGGCTAGGTCATACTAGACTTCACCGTTGTTCATACCGGATTTCTAAAACCACTGAAGACATGACAATCAAAGAATGGAAAAAATGTATGTACAATCATAGGGAGCTACTTGGAAGCAACATTATGCGAAGCGCAAGAATTGGAGACAGGATAATCTCCATTCTCCATAATGGAGCCTCAGGGCCACTCTACTTTTATGCTATTTGACCTTAGAGAGGTTAGTAGGTCCTAGCTAATACTCATGATCATGTGCTAAGAACAATTAAATAGGGTTGGTTAGATGACTAAGACGATGATGAGTATGACTTGTTATTATGATAATGAGTAGAAGTTGTATGATGATGATGAGTAGGACTTGTTATTATGATAACAATGATGAGTTATTTATTATTATTATTATTATGATGCATGATGCTAAGTTGTTATATGAGAATGATGAATTATCATATATATATATCAGTGGGTGAAATGAACGTGGATTAGTAGTACTTTCGATGTGCACCACATGTTGCCTCCAGTTGAATCTAATCCACGTTCATTTCATCCACTGATATATATATATAATAACTAATCATGGTCATAAAATCATATGATGAAAGTATTGTATATAACACCTATACAAATACAACGACAATAAGCTGCATATTCAAAAATACTAGAAAATTTAGCAGTAGCACTTTTCATAAGAAACGCTACTGCTACTTACTATTATCAATAACGTTGTTTTCAATGGAGCGCTACTACTAATTAGGCATATTAGTTGCGCTGGAAAACCAGCGCTACTGCTACCAGTTAGCTATAGCGCCTTAGTGGTAGTGCTTGTACCAGCGCTACTGATAGCTCTAAATCCAGCGCTACTGCTAGGGTTGTCCCTAGTAGTGTTACCGTCAAGGGACTAACAATACCTTGTTCACGTTGGGTTGCAAGTATTTGTTGTTTGTGTGCAGGTGCTGTTCACTAGTCATTGCTTGGTTCTTCTACTGGATTGATAACCTTGGTTTCACAACTGAGAGAAATACTTATCTCTACTATAGTGCATCTTCCTCTTGTCTTCAGGGAAATCCCAACGCAACTCATAAGTAGCATAATGCAGGAGGAGCGGGTGAAGAACGACCATCACCGACGGTTGAAGTACCCAACTTAAGAGCAAGAAATGTCCACCTGAAGGACAAATATGGAGTATTGTCGTAACAGTTCTATCTTTGTTTATTGTCATAAGTCTGCTTTCATGAAAATGTCTTTTATCTAAATGTCAGCTTGTTTAATGCAATTTAGATGGAGAAGCCGAGACGCCTCGCTAGGACTCCTACACACGTAGACAGAACTCCTACAACCATAGACATCGTCACGAGGGTGGCCGAGTACATGGAGATCATGCCCGCCTATGCCGAGAGCGCTCGAGCAGCCATCAAGAGGGCTCAGGTATACATCAAGAGCATTGCAGCATATGCCAAGAGCGTGAGAACAGCCGCTGAGAGCACTAGACCAGCCGATGAGAGTGTGGGAGTATCCATCGAAGCTACGAGGACCACCCAAGCTGAGATCACGAAGATGTTGGAAGGAGAGGATAGCTCATGATGGATCTGAACTTTTACTTCTGAAGTACTACTGGGCACTGCCTTTATGTGATTTGTATGATTGATGCGTGTGAATTTAATTTCTATGTTGCTATGATGGAGCTGAACTTTTGCTTCTAAACTACTAGTGAATTTCCTTTATGACATTTGTATCATCGATGCTTCTTAATGTATTTTCTATGACACTATGAAGATTGTTACTCCCTCCATCTAGGTGTATAAGTCACCTTACGAAAACCAAATAATCCCAAAACACTTAGGCGTGATGCACTAACTCTCACATCGTTTCTTGTTTCTTGACATATCAACCAATAAGAGATGTGGGGCATGCATGCTTTCACTGACTTGAGACTACCAAACACGACATGCAGTGGTTAGTTCATTGCAAGGAATGCTATTAATTAGCAAATAAACATTCAGTTCTCTCATTTCCCCCTCCTCCTTGGTCACGGTGCACAACCTAGATGACTTATCCACCTAGACGGAGGGATATATGACTTTGCTCTATGTGATTGGATAACTATGAAATTGACTTGTTAGCTAGTTTATTTATCTTCGTAGATGAAGTGGAACTAGTATATGGTGTACTATGGGAAGAATCCAAGAGTTTATGAGAAATTCAATGAACAAGTGGACGATTACGAGAACAACTGCTATAAAGGATATACGACTAAAAAAGAAGCAGAGTATCATTACGCCAATTTCGTTCGCAATGAGAAAATCAACTATGAAGTATGCAATACCATATGGACATGTGCACGAGTAAAGAAGTTGGTTATCTTTATCCAATTTATTGTCATTATGGTGTTGTTGTTACCATGAGGTCTTGTATGTATGTAACATGTTGGAGGCTTCATTGAGAAGGCTATGTGTACTAAAGATGTTACATGAGTTGTACTCTAATGCATACATATAATGTATTGTATTTGGATAATTGTTATGTTAAATGTGCTAGTTGTTATGGTAAATTGTGCTACGACTAATCTAGGACACATCGGTTGTAATGTGTATGATCGCATACGTTTGTTGGTATTACTATTTATTGTCGGGTTTGTGTTGGCGGCTGGACATGTAGTTGTGATGGGTGCCCCAAATTGCCCGCCACAACTAACCATATACTCCAGTGGCGGGCAACAAGATATGGCCGCCACTGCAAAGAGTACCATTGGCGGGCGCGCGCCAGCCACTGATGCCATGTTAGCAATGATGGGAGGTTAGTGGTGGGCGCCCCTGGGAGCCTCACCTGTCATTGCTGGGGTTTTCCCGCTCGCCACGACTAGGTATTCCTGCAGTAGTGATTGAAAAACCTAGAAATATACTAATGAAAACTCATTTAGGTTGTACAAGGTCATAATACTAAACACTATAACTCAGCCACTTAAGAGCCACCACAACATGTTGGCGTCGTTAACCATCGGATCAACCCAGTAATGGACCAGATCGATCTGTCAACACAACGAGCGCCACGAGTCATTATCACCACATTGCGATCCATTCAGCACACATGTAGTTGGGCCAGTACTCCACAAACCAAGCTAGGGATCACATCATTTGATGGGTCGGTCAGCGGAAAAAAGCCCACTTAGCTTCCTTGCGTACTCCACCAGTCCACCTTCGAAAGAGAAACATCTATGTGGACGCCGACCTCCCAGTCCCTTACGATGTGTGGAGATGCCAAAATTCGGCTCAGCACCGGCGGCGGACTCCGTCGCCATCGTACCTTCGCTTATACTTGATACTATATAGCCAATGGCGTCTACCCTAGCCATGTATCCTCCCAAAATCTAGTAGTGTTACCAATCCTTGCAATAAATTTAGTCTTATTGAAGCATTAGCCATTTCCAAAATTGTGAGTCGTTCGGATTCGCCATGACCTGTGCTAGGGTCTTGGAGTGAAAGTACTTGTTACACAATAACTGTACCCACATGCCCTTCTGCTTGACCAAAATTTTATATAGCCATTTACTAAGCAAGCATTTGTTTTTTACCTCAAGGTTCTCGATCCCTAAACCCTCATGGTCTTTTGGGTGACCAATAATATCCCACTTGTCTAGTCTGTATTTGGCTCTATCCTCGTCACTCTGCCAGAAAAACTGAGATCGATAAAAGTCTAGCCTTTTTGATACCCCCATGCAAACTTCAAAGAAACACAGGAGGAACATCGACATACTTGTAAGTACGGAATTTATCAGAATTAGCCGCCCCCATAAGACATGAGCTTGCCCTTCCAGCAGCTCAACTTATTCTCAAATTGATCCTCAATGCACTTCCATTCCTTGTTTGCTAGTTTTGGCGATGAATTGGTATACACAGATCCATAAATGGTAAAGACCCCAGCTCACATCCAAACAACCGTCTATAGCTTTCCTATTCCTCCTTAGCACGGCCAAAGCAGACAGCTCACTCTTGTTAAAATTAATCTTCAAGCCTGACAACAGTTCGAAAAGGCATAAAATTAGTTTCATATTTCCTCTAATCTTCAATATCTTCTCTAAATTTAAAAAAAAACTTCTTCCACGCAAAACTTCAACAGACTTTTGCCTGAAGGCTCTCGTCCATCTCATCCGATATCTATTCCAGTGAATGTCATGCCCATGAACTTCAAATTGAAGGCCTGGCCCAACAATACAGTGAAGAGGGTTTCTCCATCAAAGACATCATCACGGAGGAACATATCAACTTCAGTACCTATGAATCTATGATAAAGAACCTCTTGCCAGGAACACCCCCTCGCCCCAGCTCTCCTACATGAGCATTGAGAGAGTAGGTGTGATAACCCACAAGTATATGGGATCGCAACAGTTTCGAGGGTAGAGTATTCAACCCAAATTTATTGATTTGACACAAGGGGAGCCAAAGAATATTCTCAAGTATTAGCAGCTGAGTTGTGAATTCAACCACACCTGGAAACTTAATATCTGCAGCAAGGTATTTAGTAGCAAAGTAATAAGATAGTAGTGGTAACGATAGCAAAAGTAATATTTTTGGGTTTTGTAGTGATTGTAACAGTAGCAGCGGAAAAGTAAATAAGTGAAGAACAATATAGGAAAAGCTCGTAAGCAATGTATCGGTGATGGAGTATTATGCCGGATGCGATCGATCATGTAACAGTCATAACCTAGGGTGACACAGAACTAGCTCTAGTTCATCAATGTAATGTAGGCATGTATTCCGAATATAGTCATACATGCTTATGGAAAAGAACTTGCATGACATCTTTTGTCCTACCCTCTCGTGGCAGCGGGGTCCTATTGGAAACTAAGGGATATTAAGGCCTCCTTTTAATAGAGTACCGGACCAAAGCATTAACACATAGTGAATACATGAACTCCTCAAACTACGTCATCACCGGTAAGTATCCCGATTATTGTCACTTCAGGGTTAACGGATCATAACACATAATATGTGACTATAGAATTGCAAGATATATAGGATCAAGAACTCTCATATATTGATGAAAACATAATAGGTTCAGATCTGAAATCATGGCACTCGGGCCCTAGTGACAAGCATTAAGCATACCAAAGTCATAGGAACATCAATCTCAGAACATAGTGGATACTAGGGATCAACCCCTAACAAAACTAACTCAATTACATGATAAATCTCATCCAACCCATCACCGTCCAGCAAGCCTATGATGGAATTACTCATGCACGGCGGTGAGCATCATGAAATTGGTGATGGAGGAAGGTTGATGATGATGATGGTGACGGATTCCCCTCTCTGGAGCCCCGAACGGACTCTAAATCCGCCCTCCCGAGAGAGTTTAGGGCTTGGCGGCGGCTCCGTATCGTAAAACGCGAATAATCCTTCTCTCAGATTTTTTTTCTCCCCAAAAGTGAATATATGGAGTCAGGGTTGAGGTCAGTGGAGCATTAGGGGGCCCACGAGGCAGGGGGCGCGCCCAGGGGGGTAGGGCGCACTCCCCACCCTCGTGGACAGGGTGTGGGCCCCTGACGTGGATATTTCTTATATTATTTTTTATATATTCCAAAATAATTCTTCGTTGATTTTTAGGTCATTCCAAGAACTTCTATTTCTGCACAAAAATAACACCATGGCAATTCTGCTGAAAAACAGCGTGAGTCCTGGTTAGTTCCATTCAAATCATGCAAGTTAGAGTCCAAAACAAGGGCAAAAGTGTTTGGAAAAGTAGATACGACAGAGACGTATCAATTACCCCAAGCTTAAACCTTTGCTTGTCCTCAAGCAATTCTGTTGATAAACTGAAAGTGATAAAGAAAGACTTTTACAAACTCTATTTGCTCTTGTTGTTGTAAATATATAAAGCCAGCATTCTAGTTTTCAGCAAAGATTATGAACTAACCATATTCACAATAACACTTAGGTGTCATGTTTACTCATATCAATGACATAATCAACTAGCGAGCAATAATAATCAATCTCGGATGACACACTTTCTCAAAATAATCATGATATGATATGACAAGATGGTATCTCGCTAGCCCTTTCTGAGACCGCAAAACATAAATGCAGAGCACCTTTAAAGATCAAGGACTGGCTAGACATTGTAATTCATGGTAAAAGAGATCCAGTCAAGTCATACACAATGTAAACTAATAGTAATGGATACAAATGACAGCGGTGCTCTCCAACTAGTGCTTTTTAATAAGAGGATGATGACTCAACATAAAAGTAAATAGATAGGCCCTTTGCAGAGGGAAGCAGGGATTTGTAGAGGCGCCAGAGCTCGGTTTTGAAATAGATATGAATAATATTTTGAGTGTTATACTTTCATTGTCAACATAACAACCGAGAGATCTCAATATCTTCCATGCTACAGACATTATAGGCGGTTCCCAAACAGAATGGTAAAGTTTATACTCCCCCTCCACCAACAAGCATCAATCCACGGCTTGCTCGAAACAACGAGTGCCTCCAACTAGCAAGAGTCCCGGGGGAGTTTTGTTTGTAGTTATTTTGATTTGATTTGCATAAAGCATGGGACTGGGCATCCCGGTGACCAGCCATTTTCTCGTGAGTGAGGAGCGGAGTCCACTCCTCTTGAGAATAACCCGCCTAGCATGGAAGATACAGACAGCCCTAGTTGATAAATGAGCTATTCGAGCATACAAAAAAGAATGTTTATTTGAAGGTTTAGAGTTTTGCACATATGAATTTACTTGGAACGGCAGGTAGATACCGTATATAGGTAGGTATGGTGGACTCATATGGAATAACTTTGGGGTTTATGGAATTGGACGCACAAACAGTATTCGCGCTTAGTACAAGTCAAGGCTAGAAAAATACTGGGAAGCTACCAGCTAGAGAGCGACAACAGTCATGAACATGCATTAAAATTAATCAACACCGAATGCAAGCATGAGTAGGATATAATGCACCATGAACATAAATATCATAGAGGCTATGTTGATTTTGTTTCAACTACATGCGTGAACATGTGCCAAGTCAAGCCACTCGAATCATTCAAAAGAGGATACCACCCTATCATACCACATCACAACCATTTTAATAGCTTGTTGGAACCCAAGGTAAACCATTATAAGCTCCTAGCTAGTTAAGCATGGCATAAGCAACTATAAACTCTAATTGTCATTGCAAACATCTTTATTCATAATAGGCTGAATCGGGAACGATGAACTAATCATATTTACAAAAACAAGAGAGGACGAGTTCATACCAGCTTTTCTCATCTCAATAAGTTAATCATATAATCATCATTATTGCCTTTCACTTGCCTGACCAAATAGTGTGGATAATAATAATAGTGCACGTGCATTGGACTAAGCTGGAATCCGCAAGCATTCAATTCAAGAGAGAAGACAAGGTAATATGGGCTCTTTGTTAGATCAACAATAATGCATATCAGAGCCACTCAACATTTTCATTATGGCCTTCTCCTCTCGACCCCCAAAGAACAAGAAAAGATATAAAACTATTTACACGGGAAAGCTCCCAATAAGCAAAAGAAGAACGGGAAATATTTTTGGGTTTGTTTTTAATTACTACCACTACAGGCATGGAAAGTAAACTAACTAAAAGCTACAACTAAATTTTTTGGTTTTTTTAAGGTTTATCGAACACAAAAGAAGAAAGCATAAAAAGGGAAATAAACTAGCATGGATATTATAATGAAAAAGTATGAGCACAGACAACTAGCATGGATATTATAATGAAATAGTATGAGCACCGACAACTAGCATGAGTGTGTGAGCATGAATGTAATGTCGGTGAGAGATACGTACTCCCCCAAGCTTAGGCTTTTGGCCTAAGTTGGTCTATGGCCACGGCTGGCCTGGCGGATATCCAAAGTAATAGTTGGGGTCGTACTGAGAAGGATCCCCCTGGTGCCACTGGTTGGCAATCTCCTCCTGATTCCACTGATAAACAGACTGCCGGTGAGTTTCAAATTGTGGTTCCGGCTCTGGCTCTGAAGCTGGTGTGGGGTTTCGGTAGGCGTGAATGGCCTCCGGCGGAACAAGGTACTTGCCTGCAGATAAGTCAAACAAGGAAGAAGCAGGCAAAGTAATAGTCTCAGGGTGATTTTTATCAAATATCAGCTTGTACTTAAGCATTTTTTCCTTATTCTTAACGATAAAATCACGTGCTACCATACTCTTATAGTCTAGAAAAACAGGAGGCAACAACTTCTCTTCCTTCTCATAATACCTAATAGGTATGTTAAAGTGTGCAGCGAGGTGCGAGGCAAAGATACCTCCCAAGATGGGGCCCTTAGTATGGTTAAGATTTAACCTCTTTGCAACAATAGCGCCCATACTAAATGTGTCATCATGGAACAAGGCATGGCACAAAATAACAGTATCAGGGGCACTAAGGTTGCCACAGTTTCCGCGACCAGTTAAGCATCTACTAGCAAATATTGCAAAGTAACGTAAAACAGGAAAATGTATGCTAGTAATTCTTGCATCAGAAACCTTCCTCGTTTCCCCTATAGAAATTGTATCAATAAATCCCTCCACATCATCATGATGTGGTTCCTCTACGCTGCCCTCAAAAGGGATCAAACAAACCCGACAAAAATCATGAAGTGACATCTCCTTATGCTCATCATATAAATAAAATTCCACCGTAGGTGGTGAGCTCCTAGCATGGAAATGAAAGTTTTGCACAAAGATATTGGTGAGTAAGAGGTACTATTTGCGTTGGTCGTGGAGGAAGGCGGTGAGACCTGCATTCTCAGCCAATTCATAGAAATCATCATAAATCCAGGCTGCTCTCAAGAAATCATCACAAGGCCATTCACACGGCCGAACCTCCGCGGTGCGAGGGAGATTATACTTGGGCTTCTTGTTCTCTTCACTTTGTTTATCCTTCGAGCTTCGGCTCAATGAGCCCCTCAAAAATCTCTTCATATTTTTCTGAAATTTTTAGCAACTCAAAATAAAATTGAACCAAACTCAACAAAATTAATAGCAACTACTCCTACAAATGCCTAGAGGCAATATCATGCATTAAAACTATTTTTGACCATATAAATTTGACATGCAAGCTCAAGAACAGGGTCAAGCAAAAATTTCCAATGAATAAAGCACTAGAACAAAAACTAACTGGACCATTGGAGGAGTCACATACCAAAGAACAATCCCCCAAAGCAGTTTTGTGAATGGAGCTTTGAGCTAAGAGATCGAAAATGGCTGCAAGATGAGCTTGAACTCGGGTTTGAGCTGGCTAGTGATTTTTTTGGGAGGAAGGAGTGTGTGGTAGCTAGAATAAGTGTAGGGGACCCACATGGGGCCACGAGGTAGGGGGCGCGCCCAGGGGGGTAGGGCGCGCCCTCCACCCTCGTGGGCACGTGGATGCTCCCCCTGCTGTGTTTTCAATGCCAGATATTCTCAAATATTATAGAAAAATCATATTTAATTTTCAGGGAATTTGGAGAACTTTTATTTTCGGGGTATTTTTCATTGTATGGATAATTCAGAAAACTTACAGAAAAATACTATTTTTGCTTTATTTAATTTAAATAACAGAAAGTAAAAAGAGGGTACCGAAAGTTATGTTTTCTGACTTCATCCATCTCATGCTCATCAAAACGAATCCACTAACAAGGTTGATCAAGCCTTGTTAACAAACTCATTTCGAATAACATGGAACAGGAGAAATTTAGAATAACACTAGGTTACCTGAACGGGGATATGCACATCCCCAACAATAATAATATCATATTTCTTCTTGAGAGTAGGAACAAGAAATTCAAAACCTCCAATAGTAATTGTTGAATTTTTTCCAATAGAATTGATACTGTGGACTTGAGGTTGTTTCCTTGGAAAGTGTACCATATGCTCATTCCCATTAACATGAAAAATTACATTGCCTTTGATGCAATCAATAACAGCCCCTGCAGTATTCAAAAAGGGTCTTCCAAGAATAATAGACATACTATCATCCTCGGGAATATCAAGAATAACAAAGTCCGTTAAAATAGTAACGTTTTCAACCACAACAGGCACATCCTCACAAATACCGACAGGTATAGCAGTTGATTTGTCAGCCATTTGCGAAGATATTTCAGTAGGTGTCAACTTATTCAAATCAAGTCTATGATATGAAGAGAGAGGCATAGCACACCAGCTCCAAGATCACATAAAGCAGTTTTAACATAGTTTCTTTTAATGGAGCATGGTATAGTTGGTACTCTTGGATCTCCAAGTTCCTTTGGTATTCCACCCTTAAAAGTATAATTAGCAAGCATGGTGGAAATTTCAGCTTTCGGTATCTTTCTTCTATTAGTAACAATTTCCTTCATATATTTAGCATAAGGATTTCATTTTAAGCATATCAGTCAAACGCATACGCAAAAAGATAGGTCTAATCATTTCAGAAAAGCGCTCAAAATCCTCATCATCCTTTTTCTTGGATGGTTTAGGAGGAAAAGGCATGGGTTTCTGAACCCATGGTTCTCTTTCTTTACCGTGCTTCCTAGCAACAAAGTCTCTCTTATCAGGACGTTGATTCTTTGATTGTGTGTTATCAAGATTAACAGCAGGTTGAATTCTACATCATTATCATTGCTAGGTTGACACTACTAGGGAAAAGCCTATACACAGAATCTTACCACTAGCGCTGTACAAAATCAAACGCTACTGCTACTTAGTAGCAGCGCGCGTAAATAAACCGCGCTACTGCTATGACTTTTGCAGTAGCGCGTACTAGCGAAAAGCACTGCTGCTATGTTTGAACTGGGCGCGCATGGCTAGCCCAACCTAGCAGTAGCGCGTATACTGGCCCAACGCTACTGCTACTCTCCTTAGCTGTAGCACGCTTACGTGTAAGACACTGCTGCTACCGGAAATAAAATAAAGTGAAAAACAAGTAGAAAAGTAAATGAAAATGAAAGAAATAGAAAAAGGAGAAAGGAAAAAAATAAAATGTAAATAAAAATAAAAGAAAAAAGGGAAAAGGGAGAAAGGAATAGCAGTAGCGGGTTTCAGGAAACGCGCTACCGTTACGTTTCACTTAAACAGTGGTCCCCCCCCTCGCCCCTCGGCCACCACTTCTTCCCCAAATCCCTCGCCCTCGCCGCCGTCTCCCCAATTCGCCGTCACCCCACTTCGCCGCCGTCTCCTGCAGGCGTGGACGCCCGCAACCTCACCGTCTCCCCCCGAGGCCGCCGTCATCCTCACCGCCGCCGCCCGAGGCCGCCCTCAGCCTCACCACTGCCGCCCGAGACCGCCCTCGACGTCACCGTCGGCGCCCTCCACCTCACCGCCGCCCGAGCCCGCCCAGGACCGCCGTTGCCCGTGCCCGAGCCCGCCCTCTCGGCTCCTGCCTCCGTCACCGAGAACCTCCCCGCCATCGTCTCTCCCCTCTCTGTAAGTCCACCACCCCTCCCCCCACTCATCTCTCTCTGCATTTTAGAGAAAAAATTAGTAGAGCAAAAGTTTGTTTATAGCAAAAAATTTAGTTTAGAGCAAAGGATGTTAAGTAGTAGATGTTAGAGAAAAAATTAGTTTAGAGCAAAAAATTTGGTTTACAACAAAAGTTAGTTAGGGAAATAGGGTTTAATTAGGGTAGATGCTGCTTGTATAGTATATAGTGATACTAGTAGATGTTAATTAGGTTAGGGCAATAGTGGTACTAGTAGATGTTAATTAGATGTTTTTTAGTTAGGGCACTAGAGTTTTGCTAGGTTAATTAGGTTAGTAGTACTTCTAGTAGTAGTGGTACAGTAGGTTAATTAGGTGATGTTAAATGAATAACCTAAATGAATGAAATTAGTAGTTAACTGAATTTTTTTCCTTTCATCATTATAGAGCACTAAAGTTAACTGAATTTTGTTCTATTAGTAGTTAAATGAATTTTCTTCTACACTTTGTTTTTGAATTAGCTTGTGAAATTTGGACATGTGGTTGCTCGTGTATATTTGGACATGTGTTGCGGTGTCGAAGAGGGATATTTGAACACTGTTTCCAGGGAATGATGCTGAGTGGCCTATGTTTTGCCGTAATGTTGATTCATTTTTGTTCTGGCAAATTTCAGGTTCTCGATTTTTCCACTTTTTAGCAAAGGTCATTCCGAAATTTTCCGTGAATTTCGGCATGACTTGTGCTACAAACTAGGACATATCGAGTGCCCGTGATTTGCCGCACCAAAAAGGAGTCAACATTCCTGCAAAACAATAGGCCTTTTTTATGTCATTATTCATTTTATTAGGTCTAGAATTAATTGACTAGATTTAATCATAGGAAACATGGCTAGCAACGATGAAGGACAGGGTTCTGGTGATTGCGACGACGCCTACCGGGCGGCAGACAAATTTTTTAGCCTTACCGACGATCAACCGATGTTATTGCTGGGCCCACCGGTGGCATCGGGGACTGAGACCGACACGCAGACCGGTGCTGAGACTGAGACCGGCGCTCAGACTCAGACCGGCATCGAGACCGGCACTGAGAATGAGACCGGCGCTACCTCGGGGAGCGGAGCCGTTGTAGAACCGAAAGCAAAGAGGCAACGGGTTCCTAACAAACTCAGGACTACTAGAGTGGTGGTCATGGAGGTGGACGACGGCAATTTTGAGCCAACGGCACCCGAGGAAGCGCGTCGATGCTACGGTAATCAAATAGGCTGCATCGTACGGACAACCGCCACCATCAACGATGAGAAACTACAGAAGATAGAAAATATGAGGAGCTCCCTCCTAAAGAAGTTTCACCAGATATTCTTGTTCCCGGGCCGGAATGAGAAGGATTATAAAGATCCAGATGAGGACCCGGCAATGAAGAAGATAAACAAACATGCCATGACCAAGTTTAGCGACGCATTGGCTGCCTGGAAAAATCAAGTGAAAGCAAGGATCATCGATAAGAAGGAACCCTACTCCGAGATTGTAAAGGATAATCCGACAATCACGGAAGAGCAGTTTCAAATATTCAAGGAGGTTTGCGAGGCCGAAGATGCCAAAAAAAGTCTAAGTACATGAAGGGGCTTCAAGAGAGGAACTTTGTGAGCCACCACCTCGGAAGCCGTGGTTATGGCGGAAAGAGGTCCAAATGGGCCAAGGAGGACGCGGAAGCCGCGAGTCTGGGCATCCCAGACCCCTTGGCGGAGTTCACCGTCCCGCAGGAGCGTGACATCCTCAGGGCCCGGCACCGTTGGGACCCAGTGAAGAAGGTTTACAAGACAACACCGGTCATTACGGAGTTCATGAGACTGCTGGTAATTTTAGTTTCTAATCAATTCGACTGCACACGTTAGTCATATTTGTAAACGATCCTTGTGCCTTTTGCAGAGAGAGCAGCACAGGATTACGGCCAAAAGCGACTCGCCGTCGAGGCATTGGCGAGGCCCAAGTGAGACACTCCATTCAATCGGGCGTTGAACATATTGAAACAACAACCGGTGGATACTCGACCGTCGTATGGACGCGTGCACGGTGTTGGAGACGGCACCACGTGGAAGAAGTACTACCGTGAGACCACGGAGGAGAGAAAGGAAAGACGGAGGTTAAATGAAGAAAACATCGACAAGAGGGTTGAGATTGCGGTTGAGAAGAAATCAACGCAGACAGTCGCAACAGCGGTAGCTGCCGCAAAACAGGTGGCTGTAAATATTTCTACTACCTTGGTTCCGGCCGTTTTCAATTGGACCAGGGAAAATCCAGAAAAAAATGCAGCGGACTTTCCCCTTTGCTAACTTCTTGGTGGGGAGCAGCTCCACTAGCGTTGCACTAGCACCTGTAGCTGCACCTGCTCCCGCACCGGCTCCCGCATCGGACATGCTAGGCGGTGCTTCATCTTTGGCTGAGCTCGACGCCCTCACGGTATCTGTCACACCGGCCCCCTTCAATATAAATGTATAATCTCCCGTTTTCGTTGCCTTTCGGATGTCTCACATCGCAGACTTTTCTTTGCAGGCCGACGAAACCCCGTGCACCATATTGTACACCATCGGCGACCAGAAGGTGGACGTGGGGAAGGCAACGATAATGGAGCGGAAGGAACCATTGTTCCACAGCCGGCCGATCCCCCCAAACGTCTTCAAGGTTTCCGTGGCCAGTGTCAAACCAGGCCACGAGAATTTGCCTCCTCCAGTACTACTGGGGGATGACGACGAGACACTGTGGCGGCTTGGTGATTGTTGCAATGCTGGGTGGGTCCTGTTGTGGCCAAAGAGTCTGCTTCGTCTGGAGGCGGCCGGGAGCACACCCATGAGTATGCAGCCTCAGCAAGGCATGAACATCAACACCACACCTACCCAATTAGCGTTAGGTGATGGGTTGGGTGATAGCGGACGGGGTAAGGAGGAGGCTCCATTAGTCGCTGATGACGTCGCCATGGATGAGGATGAGGACGACGATGGCGCTGCTGAACAATATTTCTATACTAGCGCCTCCTCAGGGTTTGAGCGTCATGAGTCGGTGCCTGAATTTCCATCTCAACGTATTATGGACGACCCTCCGGTAGTAAAGAAGTTTAGGAAGATAGCGAGGAAAGGCAAAAAATCTGTTTCTATGATCCAGCCGCCTCAGCAGCCTCGGCTTCAGGACCGTATAAATATCCCCGATGCGGATAAATGGCATATCCCCGGTCAACCAATCCTACCCGCAACAGCGCTACGGGCCAGATTCGGCGATCTAAAGAGACTTCATGACGATGTGCTGCGGGTAGAGAAAGACCTCATCGCCTCGAAAGATCCAGGATACCTACTCTACATGGTTAATGTTCCGCAGCAAATGTCATATGTCGACAGCTTCCCCGCGGATAAGTTCTTCCTCTGATTTGATTACATATTCGACATGTTTCACGTGAAGAAGCTGGATTTTATGTTTGTCCGCCTTTATGCCTTGCACATGAACTACATCATCGGGGTTGAGCAGATATCTCATATCTGTGTCGCTGACCCGTACTACATGCACGAGGGCTTCTTGGGAGTCTGCACAAAGCACCGTGAATACGCGAGGGATTACATCGCTAGTTTCATGCTCGCCAATAAGGGGGCGATTCTCGTGCCTTATCATCCCGTGTAAGTCATCCGCGCTTCTATCCTTCTTTCATTTCAATCATTCATTTGCACGGCGGAGGCTAATTAATTTGAGGACTTATTTTGCGCAGCGGCGGGCGCGCCGTCCTCATCATCCTCTACCCCCGATTCTCCCACGCTCTTTACTTGGACTCGTCGAAGAACATTCACAAAAAGGATTACACCCACATCAAGGATGTTCTCGACAGTGCTATGTATTACTACCAATCAATGGGTGGAGAGGTCAGGTACAAAAAGATAAGGGGCGACAGGGTCGCCTTCGGCCATAAGACCGACTTCTGCTGCATCCAGTAACCGAACGATTCTCTTAATGATGGATTCTATGTCCTACACCACATGCTGGAGTACAGATGGGATCACCAGAACCTTCGCATGGCACCTTCTTCCGGCGATGCCCATATTCTGCAATGGGCAAAGGACATAGGAGATATCGAGGATCATCGACTTCGAGCTGAGTTCTATAACATCCAGCGCGAACATGCCCAAATCATCATGAAGGAGGTCATCGAAAAAATAGGGATGTTCTACGGAGAAGGACAAATGTCGCGGGAAGACGTCCGAACATGGATAGCCTCTCAGCGTCTCGACCTAAAGCCTTTCACTAGGCTCAGGGACTATCTCCCTAACTTGGATGGATGGAACGACATGTTGGAGTGATTGTCGATATATGACAATGTGTCCATTTAGTCCATACTTTCTGTATGACAAAACTTTGAGTTATGCATGGTGAAACTTTATTTGTGATGTAATTAAACCATCCTCCTCCTTGACTAGCGAAAATCACTCTAGTTAGGGCATTTTGGGGTACGATGAACTTTGTTATTTATGCTTATGATATGTTGTTTCTATTTTTGCCAAGTCTGTCTCTTTCTGTTGCTCAACTATATATGTTGCATATCATCGACTCATGTGATGATGCAGGTGCATAGATCATAGATGGCGAAGAAGTGCTACGCCAGGAGTATATATACGACAATTGGCCAGAGTGTCAGGCCGCCCAGGTGTACCGATTTCCGGTTTCCGAGCGACAGGTAGTAGTTAGTTTAGGTTCACGCTAATGCGAGAGAGGGATACGAACTCATGTTCTCAAAGTGATAGCTCTTCTCGTGTATATCATTGTTTAGATGGATGACAATGTATTTGCAAGTAATCGAGACTTGTATCGCTATTTTCGAGATGATGACGAGAGACCACTTTGTGTTGGATGATGATTATGATGATGACATGATTTGATGAGACTAATTGTATGTATATGCTATGATTACATTTGTATGTGTATGATATGCTAAAGATTATTGTATAAAGCCTATTCAAATACAAAACAAATATGCAGGAAAAAAACTAATAAATAAACTAGTCATAGCAAGGGGGGAAATTTAGCAATAGCGCGTCCCAGCAAACAGCGCTGTAGATAATATCAGTAGCGCCCTTTCCCAAAGAGCGCTACAGCTATTCATGTATAGCAGTAGCGTGGGACAACAGGCGCTACTACTATACGTTAGCTGTAGCGCCTTATTAGTAGCACCGACACCCGCGCTACTGAGAGGCCCAAAACCCCCGCTGCTGCTAGGCTTTTCCCTAGTAGTGTGAGCATCAACATGAACATCATCATTAACATTATCACTAGGTTCATGTTTATTACCAGATTGTGTTTCAGCATTAGAAATAGAAATACTATCGGGGTTCTCAGGTGTGTCAATAACAGGTTCACTAGAAGCATGCAAAGTCCTATCATTTTTCTTTTTCTTCCTTTTAGAAGGACTAGGTGCATCAGTATTATTTCTCTGAGAATCCCGCCCAATTCTCTTAGGATGGCCCTCAGGATACAAAGGTTCCTGAGTCACTTTACCTCCTCTAGTTGCAACTCTAACAACAAAGTCATTATTTTTACTATTCATTTCATTGAGCAAACCATTCTGAGCTTTAAGTACTTGTTCTACTTGAGTGGTAACCATAGAAGCATGTTTACTAATAGGTTAAGTTCACCTTTAACATTATCCATATAATCACTCAAGTGTTCAATCATGTAAGCATTATGTTTCAATTGTCTACCAACATCAGCATTAAAATCTTCTTACTTAACCATAAAGTTATCAAATTCGTCCAAACATTGGCTAGCAAACTTAGCAGGAGGGATTTCAGCTTTATCATATCTATAGAGAGAGTTTATCTTTACTACCTGTGTCGGGTTATCAAGACCGTGTGTTCCTACAATAGGTAATGAATTAAAACCATGTATTTCTTCAACATGAGGTAAATTCTTAACATCTTCAGCTTTTATACCTTTTTCTTTCATAGATTTCTTTGCCTCTTGCATATCTTTAGGACTGAGAAATAGAATACCCCTTTTCTTCGGAGTTGGCTTAGGAGTTGGTTTAGGAAGTGTCCAATTATTTTCATTAGTCAACATATTATTCAATAGAATTTTAGGTTGATCAACAGTTCTTTCCCTGAAAACACAACCAGCACAACTATCTAGGTAATCTCTGGATGCATCAGTTAGTCCATTATAAAAGATATCAAGTATTTCATTTTTCTTGAGAGGATGATCAGGAAAAGTATTAAGTAATTGGAGAAGCCTCCCCCAAGCTTGTGGGAGACTCTCTTCTTCAATTTGCACAAAATTATATATTTCCCTTAAAGCAACTTGTTTCTTATATGCAGGGAAATATTTAGCAGAGAAGTAATAAATCATATCCTGGGGACTACGCACACAACCAGGATCAAGAGAATTAAACCATATCTTAGCATCACCCTTTAATGCGAATGGAAATAATTTAACGATATAATTGTAGTGAGTTTTCTCATCATTAGTAAATAGGGTAGCTATATCATTTAATTTAGTAAGATGTGCTACAACAGTTTCAGATTCATAGCCATAGAATGGATCAGATTCAACCAAAGTAATTAACTCAGGATCGACAGAGAAATCATAATCCTTATTAGTAATAAAGATAGGTGAAGTAGGATAAGCAGGGTCATATTTCATTCTAGCATTCAAAGATTTTTCTTTCAGCTTAGCTAATAATTTATTAAGATCACATCTATCATTGTAGGCAAGAAAGTCTCTAGCAGTTTCTTCATCTATAACATAACCCTCAGGAACAACACGCAAATCATATCTTGGGGGAGAATGTTCATCATCACTTTCATCAAAATTATCAGTTTCAATAATTTCATTCTATCTAGCCCTAGCAAGTTGTTCATCAAGAAATTCACCAAGTGGCACAGTAGTATCAAGGATAGAAGTAGTTTCATCATAAGTATCATGCATAGCAGAAGTGGCATCATCAATAACATGCGGCATATCAGAATCAATAGCAGAAGCAGGTTTAGGTGTCGCAAGCTTACTCAAAACAGAAGGTGAATCTAGTGCAGAGCTAGATGGCAGTTCCTTACCTCCACTCGTAGTTGAGGGATAAATCTTGGTTCTTGGATCTTTCAAGTTCTTCATAATCGTAAACAGATATAAATCCCATGTGACTCAGAGAATTGAGCTATGCTCCACGGCAACGGCGCTAGAAAATGGTCTTGATAACCCACAAGTATAGGGGATCGAAACAGTTTTCGAGGGTAGAGTATTCAACCCAAATTTATTGATTCGACACAAGGGAGCCAAAGAATATTCTCAAGTATTAGCAGCTGAGTTGTCAATTCAACACACCTGGAAACTTAATATTTGCAGCAAGGTATTTAGTAGCAAAGTAATATGATAGTAGTGGTAACGATAGAAAAAGTAATATTTTTGGGTTTTGTAGTGATTTTAATAGTAGCAGCGGAAAAGTAAATAAGCGAAGAACAATATAGAAAAAGCTCGTAGGCAACGGACCGATGATGGAGCATTATGCCGGATGCGATCAATCATGTAACAGTCATAACCTAGTGTGACACAGAACTAGCTCCAGATCATCAATGTAATGTAGGCATGTATTCTGAATATAGTCATACGTGCTTATGGAAAAGAACTTGCATGACATCTTTTGTCCTACCCTCCCGTGGCAACGTGGTGCTATTGGAAACTAAGGGATATTAAGGCATCCTTCTAATAGAGTACCGGACCAAAGCATTAACACATAGTGAATACATGAACTCCTCAAACTACGGTCATAACCGGCAAGTATCCCGATTATTGTCACTTCGGGGTTAACAGATCATAACACATAATAGGTGACTATAGACTTGCAAGATAGGATCAAGAACTCTCATATATTGATGAAAACATAATAGGTTCATATCTGAAATCATGGCACTCGGGCCCTAGCGACAAGCATTAAGCATAGCAAAGTCATAGCAACATCAATCTCAGAACATAATGGATACTAAGGATCAAACCCTAACAAAACTAACTCGATTACTTGATAAATCTCATCCAACCCATCACCATCCAGCAAGCCTACGATGGAATTACTCACGCACGGCGGTGAGCATCATGAAATTGGTGATGGAGGAAGGTTGATGATGACGATGGCGACGGATTCCCCTCTCCGGAGCCCTGAACAGACTCTAGGTCAGCCCTACCGAGAGAATTTAGGGCTTGGCGGCAGCTTTGTATCGTAAAACGCGATGAATCCTTCTCTCTGTTTTTTTCTCCCCGAAAGTAAATATATGGAGTCAGGGTTGAGGTCGGTGGAGCATCAGGGGGCCCACGAGGCAGGGGGCGCGCCCCCCACCCTCGTGGACAGGGTGTGGGCCCCCTGACGTGGATCTTTCTTCTAGTATTTTTTTATATATTCCAAAATAATTCTCTGTTGATTTTCAGGTCATTCAGAGAACTTCTATTTCTACACAAAAATAGCACCATGGCAATTCTGCTGAAAACAGCGTCAGTCCGGGTTAGTTCCATTCAAATCATGCAAGTTAGAGTCCAAAACAAGGGCAAAAGTGTTTGGAAAAGAAGATACGACGGAGACGTATCAAGGCGCTCAGCCACTCAATGTGAATTTTCTGAAGTACTTGAAGAGCCGAGTCGACTGACGATGACATGTACCTAGGGTAGGGTCATAGGCCTATTCTAGACGCCCTACCCAAGGACACTGCCCTAAAGTCGAGTACATTCAAGAATCAATAGAAGATACCTACTGAAATCACATTGGAGTGCAATCCACTCGATCAGATACACTGCCCTGTGTTAATGTACATTGAACCCTGTGTAACTGAGGGCTCGAGAGGTCCGGCGCACTCTATATAAGCCACCCCCCTCCTCAGACACAAGGGTTCACACCCCCTGTAACTTTCACGCATATCCAGTTGACCAAGCCTCCGGGCAGCGAGACATAGGGCTAGTACTTCCTCCAAGAAGGGCCTGAATTCGTAAACCTTGCGTGCACAACCTCGCCGTAGCTAGCTAGGACCTTGCCTCCTCCTACGTACCCCTTGTTCCTACCGTCAGACTTACTCCCATGACAGTTGGCGCCCACCGTGGGGCAGGTGTCTTAGTGACTTCCGGTGAGGTTGCAGTTTTTCCGATCTCCTTCAACATGGTTTCTGGCGGCGGTTTGGCTTTGGGACGCGAGATCGGTCTCGACGCGCTTGTTTTCATCCCCGACGACTCCGCCTGGCTCCAGGAGGCCTCACTCGACGTCGAGGCCCTTCCCGTCCATGGGGCGGTACACTTTTGCGTGAGTGCTTGCGGCGTCCTCCTGCGGCAGCCGTCGACCCAGTATCGGTCGGCTCCCGCGTCATCCACTCTCGCCGCCGTACGCCGCCGAAAGCGATCTGGTCAGTCGCGGCTCCAGCGATAGGTGAGGCATGCGGTGGCTCGATAGACAGCCACCCCTCAATTCGTGACAATCGAGCCCGACGAATCTCTCTACGGACCATTCGACCTATCGACTGGTTCCACGGAGACTCTTTCCGAGTGCGGAAGCAGTGACCCTGAGGCGGAAGTCCTCATGGTCGACATGCCACGCAGCCCACCTGGGTTCCGTCGCGGTGGCGGCGGCGATGGCGGTGGGGGCTCGTCGCATGGTCACGACGAATATCATCCTGAAGCCCTCACTTCGGAGCTGAGGGACGAGCTGCATCGTCGCAACGTGGAGGCGCTCAACACCCCCATCATTGGTGAGACCTCTGAGGCTCAGGCCTTAGAGGCTGCACGTCTAGCCACCTTGGCTGAGAGCATGCGACTGGAGAATCTCCAACATTCACTCGACGAGCGCGCCCGTCATCAGCGCCCCGAATCTAGTCGACAGTTGTTTCTGCCTGAACCTCAGGTATATCATACATCAATCCAGAATCTTACAACCGCAACTCGAATAGAAGAGTCAATTTAGCCGTGCCGTTCAGAGGCTGGTAGAGGTTTGCTGCAGATCCGCGCAATGCTCCGAGCGGCAGGTGAACAGAACTCAGTTGTTTCTCGGTCGCACAACAGGATCCATAGTAGATCTGTGGTTGCGGACACAGTTGCTACCTCTTGAGCACTGCATTGGTTTTCTCCTGAAGAGGAAAGGGTGATGCAGCAAAGTAGTGTAAGTATTTGCCTCAGTTTTTGAGAACCAAGGTATCAATACAGTAGGAGGCCGCGCACGAGTCCCTCGCACCTACACAAACAAATAAATCCTCGCAACCAACGCGATAAGGGGTTGGAAATCCCTACACGGTCACTTACAGAGTGAGATCTGATAGATATGATAGGATAATATTTTTGGTATTTTTATGATAAAGAGAAATAAAAGATGCAAAGCAAAAGAAATGGCAAAGGACATAACTAAGTATTGGAAGATTAATATTATGGAAGATAGACCCGGGGGCCATAGGTTTCACTAGTGGCTTCTCTCAAGAGCATAAGTATTTACGATGGGTGAACAAATTACTGTTGAGCAATTGACAGAATTGAGCATAGTTATGAGAATATCTAGGTATGATCATGTATATAGGCATCACCTCCGAGACAAGTAGACCGACTCCTGCCTGCATCTACTACTCACACTTCATTGGAGGGGCTATGGTGTTGATGTAGAAGCCCTCTGTGATTGATGCCCCCTCCAGCGGAGCTCCGAAAAAGGCCCCAAGATGGGATCTCGTGGATACAGAAAGTTGCGGCGGTGGAATTAGGGTTTTGGCTCCGTATCTGGTAGTTTGGGGGTACGTAGGTATATATAGGAGGAAGGAGTACGTCGGTGGAGCAACAGGGGGCCCACGAGGGTGGAAGGCGCCCCTAGGCGGGTAAGCGCGCCCCCCTATCTCGTGGCCTCCTGGTTGATGTCTTGACGTAGGGTCCAAGTCCTCTGGATCATGTTCGTTCCGAAAATCACGTCCCCCAGGTTTCATTCCGTTTGGACTCCGTTTGATTTTCTTTTTCTGTGAAACTCTGAAATAGGCAAAAACAGCAATTCTAGGATGGGCCTTTGGTTAATAGGTTAGTCCAAAAAATAATATAAAAGTGTATAATAAAGCCTAATAATGTCCAAAACAGAATATAATATAGGATGGAACAATCAAAAATTATAGATACGTTGGAGACGTATCAAGCATCCCAAGCTTAACTCCTGCTCGTCCTCGAGTAGGTAAATGATAAAAACAGAATTTTTGATGTGGAATGCTACTTGGCATAATTTCAATGTAATTCTTCTTAATTGTGGTATGAATATTCAGATCCGGATGATTCAAGATAAAAGTTCAATATTGACATAAAAATAATAATACTACAAGCATACTAACTAAGCAATTATGTCCTCACAAAATAACATGGCCAAAGAAAGTTCATCCCTAAAAAATCATATAGTTTAGTCATGCTCCATTTTCATCACACAAGAATGCTCTCATCATGCACAACCCCGGTGACAAGCCAAGCAATTGTTTCATACTTTAGTAATCTCAAACTTTTTCAATCTTCACGCAATAAATGAGCGTGAGCCATGGATATAGCACTATGGGCGGAATAGAATATAATGATGGGGGTTATGTGGAGAGGACAAAAAAATGGAGAAAGTCTCACATCAACGAGGCTAATCAATGAGCTATGGAGATGCCCATCAATTGATGTTAATGCAAGGAGTAGGGATTGCCATGCAACGGATGCACTAGAGCTATAAATATATGAAAGATCAACAAAAGAAACTAAGTGGGTGTGCATCCAACTTGCTTGCTCACTAAGACCTAGGGATTTGAGGAAGCCCATTGTTGGAATATACAAGCCAAGTTCTATAATGAAAAGTTCCCACTAGTATATGAAAGTGAAAAACAAAAGATTCTCTATCATGAAGATTATGGTGCTACTTTGAAGCACAAGTGTGGTAAAAAGGATAGTAACATTGTCCCTTCTCTCTTGTTCTCTCATTTTTTTGGGACTTCTCCTTTTTATGGCCTTTCTCTTTTTTATATTTTTTTCCTCACTTGGGACAATGCTCTAGAAAATGATCATCATCACACTTCTATTTATTTACAACTCAACGATTACAACTCGATACTAGAACAAATTATGACTCTATATGAATGCCTCCGGCGGTGTACCGGGATATGCAATGAACCAAGAGTGACATGTATGAAAAAATTATGAACGGTGGCTTTGCCACAAATACGATGTCAACTACATGATCATGCAAAGCAATATGACAATGATGATGCGTGTCATAATAAATGAAACGGTGGAAAGTTGCATGGCAATATATCTAGGAATGGCTATGGGAATGCCATAACATGTAGGTATGGTGGCTGTTTTGAGGAAGATATAAGGAGGTTTATGTGTGAAAAAGCGTATCATATCACGGGGTTTGGATGCACCGACGAAGTTTGCACCAACTCTCAATGTGAGAAAGGGCAATGCATGGTGCCGAAGAGGCTAGCAATGATGGAAAGGTGAGAGTGCGTATAATCCGTGGACTCAACATTAGTCATAAAGAACTCACATACTTATTGCAAAAATCTACAAGTCATCAAAAACCAAGCACTACATGCATGCTCCTAGGGGGGTAGATTGGTAGGAAAAGACCATCGCTCGTCCCCGACCGCCACTCATAAGGAGGAGAACTAAAGAACACCTCATGTTTCAAATTTGTTACATAACGTTTACCTTACGTGCATGCTACGAGACTTGTGAACTTCAAAACAAGTATTTTTCAAATTCACAACTACTCAACTAGCACAACTTTGATATCACTACCTCCATGTCTCAAAACAATCATCAAGCATCAAACTTCTCTTAGTATTCAACACACTCATAAGAAAGTTTTTACTAGTCTTGAATACCTAGTATATTAGGATTATTTAAGTAAATTACCATGCTATTTAAGACTCTCAAATAATCTAAGTGAAGCATGAGAGAATAATAGTTTCTATAAAACAAAACCACCACCGTGCTCTAAAATATATAAGTGAAGTACTAGAGCAAAAACTATATAACTCAAAACATATAAGTGAAGCACATAAAGTATTCTAATAATTTCCGAATCATGTGTGTCTCTCTAAAAAGGTTTGTACAGAAAGGATGATTGTGGTAAACTAAAAATCAAAGACTCAAACCATACAAGACGCTCCAAGCGAAACACATATCATGTGGTGAATAAAAATATAGCTCCAAGTAAAGTTACCGATGGAAGTAGACGAAAGAGGGGATGCCTTCCGGGGCATCCCCAAGCTTTGGATTTTAGGTGTCCTTAGATTATCTTGGGTTGCCATGGGCATACCCAAGCTTAGGCTTTTGTCACTCCTTGTTCCATAATCCATCAAATCTTTCACCCAAAACTTGAAAACTTCACAACACAAAACTTAACAGAAAATCTCGTGAGCTCTGTTAGCAAAAGAAAAGAAAACACCACTTCAAGGTACTGTAATTAACTCATTCCTTATTTATATTGGTGTTAAACCTACTGTATTCCAACTTATATATGGTTTATAAACTATTTTACTAGCCATAGATTCATCAAAATAAGCAAACAACACACAAAAAACAGAATCAGTCAAAAACAGAACAGTCTGTAGTAATATGTAACTAACGCAAGATCTGGAACCCAAAAAATTCTAAAATAAATTGCTTGACGTGGGGAATTTATCTATTAATCATCTGCAAAAAGAATTAACTAAATATATCTTTCCAAATAAAAATGGCAGCAATTCTCGTGAGCACTAAAGTTTCTGTTTTTTACAGCAAGATTAAAAAGACTTTCCCCAAGTCTTCCCAACGGTTCTACTTGGCACAAACACTAATTAAACACAAAAAACACAACCAAAACAGAGGCTATATAAATTATTTATTACTAAACAGGAGCAAAAATCAAGGAATAAAAATAAAATTGGGTTGCCTCCCAACAAGCGCTATCGTTTAACGCCCCTAGATAGGCATAAAAGCAAGGATAGATCTAGAGGGTGCTTGGATCTAAGGGACTTATTTTAGTCTGACTAAAAATAGTCTCTTTAAGTGACTAAAGTTCCAAGAACCCCTGACTAAAGAGGGGCTAAAACTAGTATTGAGACTAAAAAAATTTAGTCAGGGGTACCCCTACTAAAATGTGGATTAGTCCTCTCTCTCCTCATTTAACTCCTCTCCTTTAACACATGCGAGTTCTGGATTGTAGGGTTTGGAGGATAATAAATGCTCATTAACTTGATTTTAGTATCTTTATTATCTGGATCCAAGCATGGGTGAGGCTAGCAAGTTTTAGTCCCACTACTTTTAGTCATGAGACTAAAACGTATCCAAGCACCCTCCTAGGCATCTTTAGTTGGCAATTCTTTAATGAGACATCTACCACCTTTAAGAGTTTCTTTCCTTTTATCAATAATCAACTTCTAGGCACAAGATCGAAAAAATCATTAGTATCAAATGGTTCCTTAATGATAGCAAAAAGATTTGAGACCCGCAGTTTCTTTGCTAGAGGATTCACCCTTATTTTTAGGTACATACATAAGCTTGGCAATTTTAGTTGGAGGACTTGGAGTATTCTTTGCGGAAGAAAAAGCGGTTCCCAAGTTGGTAATGATACCCTCAAGTTTATCAATTCTAGTGGAATCATGATTTATTCTTTCGTTAATTATAGGTTCCTTTTCTTTAATATTTTTCAAAGTTACTCCTACTTTAGATCCATACTGGGTAATTTGGTTGTGGATCTTTTTATCTAAATTTTTAATTAACTCAACGGTAGCAACTTTATTTTCAATAATTTCAAGCTTTTTCATTACATGCTCCAAAGTTAACATAGTTCCATTAACCAAAAGAGGGGGTGAGCCAAACAAATCTATCATAGCATTATAGGAATCGAAAGTGTGGTTACCCAAGAAATTCCCTCCGGCAATGGTATCAAGGACATATATGTGCCAAGGAATAGCACCTACATAAAATTGCGGAGAAGAATAGAAGAAGATTGCTTCCTGGTAGATCTACTTTGAGCATTGCAAATTCTATACCAAGCGTCTTTTAGGTTTTTTCCTTCCCTTTGCTTAAAATTAAGAACTTCATTTTTGGGAGATAATGGAGAAGATAGGTGACTAGCCATAATGACAAGCAAGCAATCCAACACACAAGCAAACAAGAGACAGGAAAAAGGAGGCAAATAGAGAAAGAGAGGGCGAATAAAACGGCAAGGGTGAAGTGGGTGAGAGGAAAATGAGAGGCAAATGGCAAATAATGTAGTGCGGGAGATAAGGGTTTGTGATGGGTACTTGGTGTGTTGACTTTTGCGTAGACCTCCCCGGCAACGACGCCAGAAATCCTTCTTGCTACCTCTTGATCACTGCGTTGGTTTTCCCTTGAAGAGGAAAGGGTGATGCAGCAAAGTAGTGTAAGTATTTCCCTCAGTTTTTGAGAACCAATGTATCAATGCAGTAGGAGGCCGCGCACGAGTCCCTCGCACCTACACAAACAAATAAATCCTCGCAACCAACGCGATAAGGGGTTGTCAATCCCTACACGGTCACTTACGAGAGTGAGATATGATAGGATACTATTTTTGGTATTTTTATGATAAAGAGAAATAAAAGATGCAAAGAAAAATAAATGGCAAAGGAAATAACAAAGTATTGGAAGATTAATATGATGGAAGATAGACCCGGGGGCCATAGGTTTCACTAGTGTCTTCTCTCAAGAGCATAAGTATTTACGGTGGATGAACAAATTACTATTGAGCAATTGACAGAATTAAGCATAGTTATGAGAATATCTAGGTATGATCATGTATATAGGCATCACGTCTGAGATAAGTAGACCGACTCATGCCTGCATCTACTACTCACACTTCATCGGAGGGGCTATGGTGTTGATGTAGAAGACCTCCGTGATCGATGCCACCTCCGGCGGAGCTCCGGAAAAGGCCCCAAGATGGGATCTCATGAATACAGAAAGTTACGGCAGTGGAATTAGGGTTTTGGCTCCGTATCTGGTAGTTTGGAGGTACATAGGTATATATAGGAGGAAGGAATACGTCGATGGAGGAACAGGGGGCCCATGAGGGTGGAGGGCGCGCCAAGGCGGGTAGGCGCGCCCCCCTACCCCGTGGCCTCCTGGTTGATGTCTTGATGTAGGGTCCAAGTCCTCTGGATCACGTTCGTTCCGAAAATCACGTTCCCGAAGGTTTCATTCCGTTTGAACTTCGTTTGATATTCTTTTTCAGCGAAACTCTTAAATAGGCAAAAACAGCAATTCTGGACTGGGCCTCCGGTTAATAGGTTAGTCCCAAAAATAATATAGAAGTGTATAATAAATCCCAATAATGTCCAAAACAGAATATAATATAGCATGGAACAATCAAAAATTATAGATACGTTGGAGACGTATCAACAGTTCAGTCAGCACACAACCCAAGATCACCCCCGCGGTGTGACAATCGAGGGTACTGCCAAGATCAGTACCTAGATCGAGGCCACAGACAGTATGATCACCGGTACGCCCACAATGATCACTTTCGAGTGCCTACACCCCCTCCGAGGGGCGGGTCGTATGCGCCCCGGCGGTATGATTACAGGCGCCCATATGGTGATGAGCGGAGAGTTCCAGTCGACCCCCGAGAGCCTAGTTTTGATGTGAGATCCCTTCTTGTACAAGGCCTGTTCGATGATACGTCTCCATGTATCTATAATTTTTGATTGTTCCATGCTATTATATTATCCATCTAGGATGTTTTATATGCTATTTTATATGATTTTTGGGACTAACCTGTTAACCTAGAGCCTAGTGCCAGTTTCTGTTTTTTCCTTGTTTTTGAGTTTTACAAAAAAGGAATACCAAACGGAGTCCAATTGACGTGCCAATTTTTGATGATTATTTATGGGCAAAAGAAGCCCCCGGAGTAAAAGAGTTGGGCCAGAAGAGTCCCGATCCGTCCACGAGGGTGGAGGGCGCACCCTACCCCCCTGGGCGCGTCCTCCTATCTCGTGGACGACTCGGAGACACCCCTGACGTCAGACCGACGCCAAAATTCCTATAAATACAGAAACCTCTAGAAAATAACCTATATCGGTAGTTCCGCCGCTGCCGCAAGCCTCTGTAGCCACCGAAAACCAATCGGGACCCTGTTTCAGCACCCTGTCGGAGGGGGATCCATCACCGGTGGCCATCTTGATCATCCCGGTGCTCTCCATCACGAGGAGGGAGTAGTTCACCCTCAAGGCTGAGGGTATGTACCAGTAGCTATGTGTTTCATCGCTCTCTCTCTCTCTCTCGTGTTCTTGATATGGCGCGATCTTGATGTATCGCGAGGTTTTTTATTATAGTTGTATCTTAAAATATTTCTCCCCCTCTATCTCCTTGTGATTAATTGAGTTTTCCCATTGAAGTTATCTTATCGGATTGAGTCTTTAAGGATTTGAGAACTCTTGACGTATGTCTTGCATGTGCTTATCTGTGGTTACAATGGGATATTCATGTGATCCACTTCATGTATGTTTTGGTGATCAACTTGCGAGTTCTGTGACCTTGTGAACTTATGCACAAGGGTTGGCACACGTTTTCATCTTGACTCTCCGGTAGAAACTTTGGGGCATTCTTTGAAGTTCGTTGTGTTGGTTGAATAGATGAATCTGAGATTGTGTGATGCATATCGTATAATCATACCAACGGATACTTGAGGTGACATTGGAGTATCTAGGTGACATTAGGGTTTTGGTTGATTTGTGTCTTAAGGTGTTATTCTAGTACGAACTCTAGGATAGATCGAACGGAAAGAATAGCTTCGTGTTATTTTACTACGGACTCTTGAATAGATCGATCAGAAAGGATAACTTTGAGGTGGTTTCATACCCTACAATAATCTCTTCATTTTTTCTCCGCTATTAGTGACTTTGAAGTGACTATTTTTTGCATGTTGAGGGATAGTTATATGATCCATTTATGTTATTATTGTTGAGAGAACTTTCACTAGTGAAAGTATGAACCCTAGGCCTTGTTTCCTAGGATTGCAATACCGTTTGTGCTCACTTTTATTATTAGTTACCTTGCTGTTTTTATATTTTTAGATTACAAAAACCTATATCTACCATCCATATTGCACTTGTATCACCATCTCTTCACCGAACTAGTGCACCTATACAATTTACCATTGTATTGGGTGTGTTGGGGACACAAGAGACTCTTTGTTATTTGGTTGTATGGTTGTTTGAGAGAGACCATCTTCATCCTACACGTCCCATGTATTAATAAACCTTAGGTCATCCACTTGAGGGAAATTTGCTACTGTCCTACAAACCTCTGCACTTGGAGGCCTAACAACGTCTACAAGAATAAGGTTGTGTAGTAGACATCAAGCTCTTTTCTGGCGCCGTTGCCGGGGAGGTTAGCGCTTGATGGTATATCTTTAGATCTTGAAATATAATCTTTTAGTTTCTTGTTTTATCACTAGTTTAGTCTATAAAATAAAACTACAAAAAATGGAATTAAGGTTGCCTCATATGCCTCATTTGTTTAATGTCTTTCATGAAAATAAAGATTCCGTTAAGTGTGCCAAAGTGTTAGAAGAAGAATGTATTAAAATGTTTGGCACTAAATCTTTGGATGATGAGCATGATTGCAATGTTGTTAGTATGAATTCTTTGAATATCCATGATGCTAATGATATGCAAAGCCACAAGCTTGGGGATGCTATGTTTGATGAAGATGATATTTGCCCCCCAAGTTTTGATGAGAAAATTTATTATGATGAAAGCATCCCTCCTATCTATGATGATTATTGTGATGACATGTATGCTATAAAGAATAATGATATCCATGAAACTTGTCATCATGATTTTAACTTTCAATTGGATTATGCTTCACATGATAGTTATTTTGTTGAGTTTGCTCCCACTACTATTGATGAGAATACATTTTCTTATGTGGTGAGTAGTAAAAATTTTATGCTTGTAGATCATGAAAAGAATGCTTTATGTGATGGTTATATTGTTGAATTCATTCATGATGCTACTAAAAATTATTATGAGAGAGAAATATATGCTTGTAGGAATTGCAATAATACCAAGTTTCCTCTTTATGTGCTTAAAGTTTTGAAGTAATACTTGTTTTGCTTTCCTATGCTAGTTGATTCTTGTTCCCATAAATTGTTTGCTCCCGGAATCCCTATCCATAGGAAGTGGGTTAGACTAAAATGTGCTAGTCATATTCTTCATGATGCTTTATTTATGTTTCAATTCTTATCTATTATGTGAGCATCATTGAAATCATCATGCCTAGCTAGGGGCATTAAACGATAGCGCTTGTTGGGAGGCAACCCAATTTTATTTTTGTTCTTTTCTCTTTGTTCCTGTTTAGTAATAAATAATTCATTTAGCTTCTATTATGATTGTGGTTTTTATGTTTGAATTAGTGTTTGTGCCAAGTAAAGCCTTTAGGATCTTCTTGGGTGATTGTTGTTTGATCTTGCTGATAAAAACAGAAAGTATGCACTCACGAAAATAATTATCATTTTTTACCAGAGAGCGATAAATACCAATTCCATCTGCAGTAGATCAATATACGTTTTATCTTGGTCGTCCTAATTTTTCAAAAATTTGGAGTTACATAAGTATTCGGGAGTTACAGATTGCTACACACGGTTTTGTTTTTGATAGATTCTGTTTTCTATGTGTTGTTTTCTTATTTTGATGAATCTATGAGTAGTATCAGAGGGTATGAACCATACAGAAGTTGGAATACAGTGGATATTACAACAATATGAATTTAGAATGAGTTCACAACAGTACCAAAAGTGGTGATTTATTTTTTTATACTAACGGAGCTTACGAGTTTTATGTTAAGTTTTGTGTTCTGAAGTTTTCATGTTTTCGGTAAAGATTCGATGGACTATGGAATAAGGAGTGGAAAGAGCCTAAGCTTGTGGATGCCCAAGGCACCCCAAGGTAATATTCAAGGACAACCAAGAGCCTAAACTTGGGGATGCCCCGGATGGCATCCCCTCTTTCATCTTCGTTCATCGGTAACTTTACTTGGAGCTATATTTTTATTCACCACATGATATGTGTTTTGCTTGGAGCTTCATTTTATTTTATTTGTTTTGCTTGCTATTTGAATAATATCCCAAGATCTGAAATTCTTAAATGTTAGAGAGTCTTCACATAGTTACATAATTATTCAACTACTCATTGATCTTCACTTATATCTTTCGGAGTAGTTTGTCGTTTGCTCTAGTGCTTCACTTATATCTTTTTAGAGAAAGACGGTGGTTTTATTTTGAAGAAATAGATGAAATCTCATTCTTCACATATATTATTTTGAGAGTCTTTAGAACAGCATGGTAACTTGCTTTGGTTATGAATTTAGTCCAACTATGATGGGCATCCAAGAGGGATATAATAAAAACTTTCATATAAACTGCATTGAATACTATGAGAAGGTTGATTCCTTATGATTGTGTTGAGACATGAGGATGGTAATATTAGAGTCATACTAGTTAAGTAGTTGTGAATTTGAGAAATTCTTGTGTTGAAGTGTGCAAGTCCCGTAGCATGCACGTATGGTAACCGTTGTGTAACAAATTTGAAGCATGAGGTATTTCTTTGATTGCCTTCCTTATGAGTGGTGGTCGGGGACAAGCGATGGTCTTTTCCTACCAATCTATCCCCCTAGGAGCATGCTCGTAGTGCTTGGTTTTGATGACTTGTAGATTTTTGCAATAAATATGTGAGTTCTTTATGACTAATGTTGAGTCCATGGATTCTATGCACTCTCACCCTTCCACCATTGCTAGCCTCTCTAGTACCACGCAGCTTTTGCCGGTACCATAAACCCACCATTTACCTCCCTCAAAACAGCCACCATACGTACCTATTATGGCATTTCCATAGCCATTCCGAGATATATTTCCATGCAACTTTCCACCGTTCTGTTTATTATGACACGCTTCATCATTGTCATATTGCTTTGCATGATCATGTAGTTGACGTCGTATTTGTGGCAAAGCCACCATTCATAATATTTTCATACATGTCACTCTTGATTCATTGCACATCTCGGTACACTGCCGGAGGCATTCATATAGAGTCATATTTTGTTCTAAGTATCGAGTTGTAATTCTTGAGTTGTAAATAAATAGAAGTGTGATGATCATTATTAGAGCATTGTCCCGTGTGAGGAAAAAAAGAGGAAAGGCCAAATAAAAAAAAGGCCCAAAAACAAAAAAATGAGAGAAAAATAGAGAAGGGGCAATGCTACTATCTTTTTACCACACTTGTGCTTCAAAGTAGCACCATGATCTTCATGATAGAGAGTCTCCTACGTTGTCACTTCCATATACTAGTGGGAATTTTTCATTATAGAACTTGGCTTGTATATTCCAACAATGGGCTTCCTCAAATGCCCTAGGTCTTCGTGAGCAAACAAGTTGGATGCACACACACTAAGTTTCTTTTGTTGAGCTTTCATACATTTATAGCTCTAGTGCATCCGTTGCATGGCAATCCCTACTCACTCACATTGATATCTATTGATGGGCATCTCCATAGCCCATTAATACGCTTAGTTGATGTGAGACCATCTTCCTCCTTTTTGTCTTCTCCACAACCACCACTCTATTCCACCTATAGTGCTATGTCCATGGCTCACGCTCATGTATTGCATGAAAGTTGAAAAATTTTGAGGATACTAAAGTATGAAACGATTACTTGGCTTGTCATCGGGGTTGTGCATGATTTGAATATTTTGTGTGATGAACATGGAGCCTAGCCAAACTATATGATTTTGTAGGGATGAACTTTCTTTGGCCATGTTATTTTGAGAAGACATGATTTCTTTGTTAGTATGCTTGAAGTATTATTATTTTTATGTCAATATTAAACTTTTGTTTTGAATCTTATGGATCTGGATATTCTTGCCACAATAAAGAAGATTACATTGATGAATATGTTAGGTAGCATTCCACATCAAAAAATTTGTTTTTATCATTTACCTACTCAAGGACGAGCATGATTTAAGCTTGGGGATGCTTGATACGTCTCCAATGTATCAATAATTTTTGATTGTTCCTTGCTATTATATTACCATATAGGATGTTTTATATGCTATTTTATATGATTTTTGGGACTAACCTATTAACCTATAGCCCAGTGCCAGTTTCTGTTTTTTCCTTGTTTTTGAGTTTTACAGAAATGGAATACCAAACGGAGTCCAATTGACGTTCCAATTTTTGATGATTTTTATGGACCAAAAGAAGCCTCCGGAGTAAAAGAGTTGGGCCAGAAGAGTCCCGAGACGTCCACGAGGGTGGAGGGAGCGCCCTACCCCCTGGGCGTGTCCCCCAATCTCGTGGACGACTCGGAGACCTCCCTGACATGAGACCGACACCAAAAATTCCTACAAATACAGAAACCTATAGAAAATAAGCTAGATCGGGAGTTCTTCTGCCGCAAGCCTCTATAGCCACCAAAAACCAATCGGGACCCTGTTTCGGCACCCTGCCGGAGGGAGATCCATCACCAGTGGCCATCTTCATCATCCCGGCGCTCTCCATGACGAGGAGGGAGTAGTTCACCCTCGGGGCTGAGGGTATGTACCAGTAGCTATGTGTTTGATCTCTCTCTCTCTCGTGTTCTTGATATGGCATGATCTTGCTGTACCGCGAGCTTTGCTATTATAGTTCGATCTTATGATGTTTCTCCCCCTCTATCTCCTTGTGATGAATAGATTTTTCCCTTTGAAGTTATCTTACCGGATTGAGTCTTTAAGGATTTGAGAACACTTGATGTATGTCTTGCATGTGCTTATCTGTGGTGACAATGGGATATTCACATGATCCACTTGATGTATGTTTTGGTGATCAACTTGCGAGTTATGTGACCTTGCAAACTTATGCATAGGGATTGGCACACGTTTTCGTCTTGACTCTCTGGTAGAAACTTTGGGGCATTCTTTGAAGTTCGTTGTGTTGGTTGAATAGATGAATCTGAGATTGTGTGATGCATATCGTATAATCATACCCACGGATACTTGAGGTGACATTGGAGTATCTAGGTGACATTAGGGTTTTGGTTGATTTGTGTCTTAAGGTGTTATTCTAGTACGAACTCTAGGATAGATCGAACGGAAAGAATAGCTTCATGTTATTTTACTACGTACTCTTGAATAGATCGATTAGAAAGGATAACTTTGAGGTGTTTTCGTACCCTACAATAATCTCTTCGTTTGTTCTCCACTATTAGTGACTTTGGAGTGACTCTTTTTTGCATGTTGAGGGATAGTTATATGATCTAGTTATGTTATTATTGTTAAGAGAACTTGCACTAGCGAAAGCATGAACCCTAGGTCTTGTTTCCTAGCATTGCAATATAGTTTGTGCTCACTTTTACTATTAGTTACCTTGCTGTTTTTATATTTTTAGATTACAAAAACCTATATCTACCATCCATATTGCAGTTGTATCACCATATCTTCGCCGAACTAGTGCACCTATATAATTTACCATTGTATTGGGTGTGTTGGGGACACAAGAGACTATTTGTTATTTGGTTGCAGGGTTGCTTGAGAGAGACCATCTTCATCCTACGCCTCCCACGGATTAATAAACCTTAGGTCATCCACTTGAGGGAAATGGCAAATAATGTAGTGCGGGAGATAAGGGTTTGTGATGGGTACTTGGTGTGTTGACTTTTGCATATACCTCCCCGGCAACGGCGCCAGAAATCATTCTTGCTACCTCTTGATCACTGCGTTGGTTTTCCCTTGAAGAGGAAAGGGTGATGCAGCAAAGTATTGTAAGTATTTCCCTCAGTTTTTGAGAACCAGTGTATCAATGCAGTAGGAGGCCGCGCACGAGTCCCTCGCACCTACACAAACAAATAAATCCTCGCAACCAACGCGATGAGGGGTTGTCAATCCCTACACGGTCACTTACGAGAGTGAGATATGATAGGATCATATTTTTGGTATTTTTATGATAAAGAGAAATAAAAGATGCAAAGCAAAATAAATGGCAAAGGAAATAACTAAGTATTGGAAGATTAATATGATGGAAGATAGACCCAGGGGTCATATGTTTCACTAGTGTCTTCTCTCAAGAGCATAAGTATTTATGGTGGGTGAACAAATTCCTATTGAGCAATTGACAGAATTAAGCATAGTTATGAGAATATCTAGGTATGATCATGTATATAGGCATCACGTCCGAGATAAGTAGACCGACTACTGCCTGCATCTACTACTCACACTTCATCGGAGGGGCTATGGTGTTGATGTAGAAGCCCTCTGTGATCGATGCCACCTCCGGCGGAGCTCCGGAAAAGGCCCCAAGATGGGATCTCGTGAATATAGAAAGTTACGGCGGTGGAATTAGGGTTTTGGGTCCGTATCTAGTAGTTTGGGGGTACATAGGTATATATACGAGGAAGGAATACATCGGTGGAGGAACAGGAGGCCCATGAGGGTGGAGGGTGCGCCTAGGCGGGTAGGCGCGCCCCCTACCCCGTGGCCTCCTGGTTGATGTCTTGATGTAGGGTCCAAGTCCTCTGGATCACGTTCATTCCGAAAATCACGTTCCCAAAGGTTTCATTCCGTTTGGACTTCGTTTGATATTCTTTTTCTGCGAAACTCTGAAATAAGCAAAAACAGCAATTCTGGACTGGGCCTCTGGTTAATAGGTTAGTCCCAAAAATAATATAAAAGTGTATAATAAAGCCCAATAATGTCCAAAACAGAATATAATATAGCATGGAACAATCAACAATTATAGATACGTTGGAGGCTTATCAATAGATTAGTTGGCAGACAACCCAAGATCGCCCCCGCGGTGTGACAATTGTGGGTACTGCCAAGATCAGTACCTAGATCGAGGCCACAGACAGTATGATCACCGGTACGCCCACAATGATCACTTTCGAGTGCCTACACCCCCTCCGAGGGGCGGGTCGTATGCGCCCCGGCGGTATGATGACAGGCGCCCATATGGTGATGAGCAGAGGGTTCCAGTCGACCCCCGAGAGCCTAGTTTTGATGTGAGATCCCTTCTTGTACAAGGCCTGTTCGATGATACGTCTCCATGTATCTATAATTTTTGATTGTTCCATGCTATTATATTATCCATCTAGGATGTTTTATATGCTATTTTATATGATTTTTGGGACTAACCTGTTAACCTAGAGCCTAGTGCCAGTTTCTGTTTTTTCCTTGTTTTTGAGTTTTACAAAAAAGGAATACCAAACGGAGTCCAATTGACGTGCCAATTTTTGATGATTATTTATGGGCAAAAGAAGCCCCCGGAGTAAAAGAGTTGGGCCAGAAGAGTCCCGATCCGTCCACGAGGGTGGAGGGCGCACCCTACCCCCCTGGGCGCGTCCTCCTATCTCGTGGACGACTCGGAGACACCCCTGACGTCAGACCGATGCAAAAATTCCTATAAATACAGAAACCTCTAGAAAATAACCTAGATCGGTAGTTCCGCCGCTGCCGCAAGCCTCTGTAGCCACCGAAAACCAATCGGGACCCTGTTTCAGCACCCTGTCGGAGGGGGATCCATCACCGGTGGCCATCTTGATCATCCCGGTGCTCTCCATCACGAGGAGGGAGTAGTTCACCCTCAAGGCTGAGGGTATGTACCAGTAGCTATGTGTTTCATCGCTCTCTCTCTCTCTCTCTCGTGTTCTTGATATGGCGCGATCTTGATGTATCGCGAGGTTTTTTATTATAGTTGTATCTTAAAATATTTCTCCCCCTCTATCTCCTTGTGATTAATTGAGTTTTCCCATTGAAGTTATCTTATCGGATTGAGTCTTTAAGGATTTGAGAACTCTTGACGTATGTCTTGCATGTGCTTATCTGTGGTTACAATGGGATATTCATGTGATCCACTTCATGTATGTTTTCGTGATCAACTTGCGAGTTCTGTGACCTTGTGAACTTATGCACAAGGGTTGGCACACGTTTTCATCTTGACTCTCCGGTAGAAACTTTGGGACATTCTTTGCAGTTCTTTGTGTTGGTTGAATAGATGAATCTGAGATTGTGTGATGCATATCGTATAATCATACCAACGGACACTTGAGGTGACATTGGAGTATCTAGGTGACATTAGGGTTTTGGTTGATTTGTGTCTTAAGGTGTTATTCTAGTACGAACTCTAGGATAGATCGAACGGAAAGAATAGCTTCGTGTTATTTTACTACGGACTCTTGAATAGATCGATCAGAAAGGATAACTTTGAGGTGGTTTCGTACCCTACAATAATCTCTTCATTTTTTCTCCGCTATTAGTGACTTTGAAGTGACTATTTTTTGCATGTTGAGGGATAGTTATATGATCCAGTTATGTTATTATTGTTGAGAGAACTTTCACTAGTGAAAGTATGAACCCTAGGCCTTGTTTCCTAGGATTGCAATACCGTTTGTGCTCACTTTTATTATTAGTTACCTTGCTGTTTTTATATTTTTAGATTACAAAAACCTATATCTACCATCCATATTGCACTTGTATCACCATCTCTTCGCCGAACTAGTGCACCTATACAATTTACCATTGTATTGGGTGTGTTGGGGACACAAGAGACTCTTTGTTATTTGGTTGTATGGTTGTTCGAGAGAGACCATCTTCATCCTACGTCTCCCATGGATTAATAAACCTTAGGTCATCCACTTGAGGGAAATTTGCTACTGTCCTACAAACCTCTGCACTTGGAGGCCCAACAACGTCTACAAGAATAAGGTTGTGTAGTAGACATCAAGCTCTTTTCTGGCGCCGTTGCCGGGGAGGTTAGCGCTTGATGGTATATCTTTAGATCTTGAAATATAATCTTTTAGTTTCTTGTTTTATCACTAGTTTAGTCTATAAAATAAAACTACAAAAAATGGAATTAAGGTTGCCTCATATGCCTCATTTGTTTAATGTCTTTCATGAAAATAAAGATTCCGTTAATTGTGCCAAAGTGTTAGAAGAAGAATGTATTAAAATGTTTGGCACTAAATCTTTGGATGATGAGCATGATTGCAATGTTGTTAGTATGAATTCTTTGAATATCCATGATGCTAATGATATGCAAAGCCACAAGCTTGGGGATGCTATGTTTGATGAAGATGATATTTTTCCCCCAAGTTTTGATGAGAAAATTTATTATGATGAAAGCATCCCTCCTATCTATGATGATTATTGTGATGACATGTATGCTATAAATAATAATTATATCCATGAAACTTGTCATCATGATTTTAACTTTCAATTGGATTATGCTTCACATGATAGTTATTTTGTTGAGTTTGCTCCCACTACTATTGATGAGAATACATTTTCTTATGTGGTGAGTATTAAAAATTTTATGCTTGTAGATCATGAAAAGAATGCTTTATGTGATGGTTATATTGTTGAATTCATTCATGATGCTACTAAAAATTATTATGAGAGAGAAATATATGCTTGTAGGAATTGCAATAATACCAAGTTTCCTCTCTATGTGCTTAAAGTTTTGAAGTAATGCTTGTTTTGCTTTCCTATGCTAGTTGATTCTTGTTCCCATAAATTATTTGCTCACGAAATCCCTATGCATAGGAAGTGGGTTAGACTTAAATGTGCTAGTCATATTCTTCATGATGCTTTCTTTATGTTTCAATTCTTATCTTTTATGTGAGCATCATTGAAATCATCATGCCTAACTAGGAGCATTAAACGATAGCGCTTGTTGGGAGGCAACCCAATTTTATTTTTGTTCTTTGCTTTTTGTTCCTGTTTAGTACTAAATAATTCATTTAGCTTCTATTATGATTGTGTTTTTTATGTTTTAATTAGTGTTTGTGCCAAGTAAAGCCTTTAGCATCTTCTTGGGTGATTGTTGTTTGATCTTGCTGATAAAAACAGAAAGTATGCGCTCACGAAAATAATTATCATTTTTTACCAGAGAGCGATAAAATACCAATTCCATCTGCAGTAGATCAATATACGTTTTATCCTGGTCGTCCTAATTTTTAAAAAATTTGGAGTTACATAAGTATTCGGGAGTTACAGATTGCTACACACGGTTTTGTTTTTGATAGATTCTGTTTTCTATGCGTTGTTTTCTTATTTTGATGAATCTATGAGTAGTATCGGAGGGTATGAACCATATAGAAGTTGGAATACAGTGTATATTACAACAATATGAATTTAGAATGAGTTTACAACAGTACCAAAAGTGGTGATTTATTTTTTTATACTAACGGAGCTTACGAGTTTTATGTTAAGTTTTGTGTTCTGAAGTTTTCATGTTTTGGGTAAAGATTCGATGGACTATGGAATAAGGAGTGGCAAGAGCCTAAGTTTGTGGATGCCCAAGGCACCCCAAGGTAATATTCAAGGACAACCAAGAGCCTAAGCTTGGGGATGCCCCGGATGGCATCCCCTCTTTCGTCTTCGTTCATCGGTAACTTTACTTGGAGCTATATTTTTATTCACCACATGATATGTGTTTTGCTTGGAGCTTCATTTTATTTTATTTGTTTTGCTTGCTGTTTGAATAATATCCCAAGATCTGAAATTCTTAAATGTTAGAGAGTCTTCACATAGTTACATAATTATTCAACTACTCATTGATCTTCACTTATATCTTTCGGAGTAGTTTGTCGTTTGCTCTAGTGCTTCACTTATATCTTTTTAGAGCAAGACGGTGGTTTTATTTTGAAGAAATAGATGAAATCTCATTCTTCACATATATTATTTTGAGAGTCTTTAGAACAGCATGGTAACTTGCTTTGGTTATGAATTTAGTCCAACTATGATGGGCATCCAAGAGGGATATAATTAAAACTTTCATATAAACTGCATTGAATACTATGAGAAGTTTGATTCCTTGTGATTGTGTTGAGACATGAGGATGGTAATATTAGAGTCATACTAGTTGAGTAGTTGTGAATTTGAGAAATACTTGTGTTGAAGTTTGCAAGTCCCATGGCATGCACATATGGTAACCGTTGTGTAACAAATTTGAAGCATGAGGTATTTCTTTGATTGCCTTCCTTATGAGTGGTGGTCGGGGACGAGCGATGGTCTTTTCCTACCAATCTATCCCCCTAGGAGCATGCTCGTAGTGCTTGGTTTTGATGACTTGTAGATTTTTGCAATAAGTGTGTGAGTTCTTTATGACTAATGTTGAGTCCATGGATTCTACGCACTCTCACCCTTCCACCATTGCTAGCCTCTCTAGTACCACGCAACTTTCGCCGGTACCATAAACCCACCATTTACCTCCCTCAAAACAGCCACCATACGTACCTATTATGGCATTTCCATAGCCATTCCGAGATATATTTCCATGCAACTTTCCACCGTTCTGTTTATTATGACACGCTTCATCATTGTCATATTGCTTTGCATGATCATGTAGTTGACGTCGTATTTGTGGCAAAGCCACCATTCATAACATTTTCATACATGTCACTCTTGATTCATTGCACATCCCGGTACACTGCCGGAAGCATTCATATAGAGTCATATTTTGTTCTAAGTATCGAGTTGTAATTCTTGAGTTGTAAATAAATAGAAGTGTGATGATCATTATTAGAGCATTGTCCCGTGCGAGGAAAAAAAGAGGAAAGGCCAAATAAAAAAAAGGCCCAAAAACAAAAAAATGAGAGAAAAATAGAGAAGGGGCAATGCTACTATCCTTTTACCACACTTGTGCTTCAAAGTAGCACCATGATCTTCATGATAGAGAGTCTCCTACGTTGTCACTTCCATATACTAGTGGGAATTTTTCATTATAGAACTTGGCTTGTATATTCCAACAATGGGCTTCCTCAAATGCCCTAGGTCTTCGTGAGCAAGCAAGTTGGATGCACACACACTTAGTTTCTTTTGTTGAGCTTTCATACATTTATAGCTCTAGTGCATCCGTTGCATGGCAATCCCTACTCACTCACATTGATATCTATTGATGGGCATCTCCATAGACCATTAATACGCTTAGTTGATGTGAGACCATCTTCCTCCTTTTTGTCTTCTCCACAACCACCACTCTATTCCACCTATAGTGCTATGTCCATGGCTCACGCTCATGTATTGCGTGAAAGTTGAAAAAGTTTGAGGATAATAAAGTATGAAATGATTACTTGGCTTGTCATCGGGGTTGTGCATGATTTGAATATTTTGTGTGACGAACATGGAGCCTAGCCAAACTATATGATTTTGTAGGGATGTACTTTCTTTGGCCATGTTATTTTGAGAAGACATGATTTCTTTGTTAGTATGCTTGACGTATTATTATTTTTATGTCAATATTAAACTTTTGTTTTGAATATTATGGATCTGGATATTCTTGCCACAATAAAGAAGATTACATTGATGAATATGTTAGGTAGCATTCCACATCAAAAAATTTGTTTTTATCACTTACCTACTCAAGGACGAGCATGATTTAAGCTTGGGGATGCTTGATACGTCTCCAACGTATCAATAATTTTTTTATTGTTCCTTGCTATTATATTATCCATATAGAATGTTTTATATGCTATTTTATATGATTTTTGGGACTAACCTATTAACCTATAGCCTAGTACCAGTTTCTGTTTTTTCCTTGTTTTTGAGTTTTACAGAAATGGAATACCAAACGGAGTCCAATTGACGTTCCAATTTTTGATTATTTTTATGGACCAAAAGAAGCCTCCGGAGTAAAAGAGTTGGGCCAGAAGAGTCCCAAGACGTCCACGAGGGTGGAGGGAGCGCCCTACCCCCCTGGGCGCGTCCCCCAATCTCGTGGACGACTCGGAGACCCCCCTGACGTGAGACCGACACAAAAAATTCCTATAAATATAGAAACCTATAGAAAATAAGCTAGATCGGGAGTTCTTCTGCCGCAAGCCTCTATAGCCACCAAAAACCAATCGAGACCCTGTTTCGGCACCCTGCCGGAGGGAGATCCATCACGAGTGGCCATCTTCATCATCCCAGCGCTCTCCATGATGAGGAGGGAGTAGTTCACCCTCGAGGCTGAGGGTATGTACCAGTAGCTATGTGTTTGATCTCTCTCTCTCTCTCGTGTTCTTGATATGGCACGATCTTGCTGTACCGCGAGCTTTGCTATTATAGTTGGATCTTATGATGTTTCTCCCCCTCTATCTCCTTGTGATGAATAGAGTTTTCCCTTTGAAGTTATCTTATCGGATTGAGTCTTTAAGGATTTGAGAACACTTGATGTATGTCTTGCATGTGCTTATCTGTGGTGACAATGGGATATTCACGTGATCCACTTGATGTATGTTTTGGTGATCAACTTGCGAGTTATGTGACCTTGCGAACTTAAGCATAGGGATTGGCACACATTTTCGTCTTGACTCTCTGGTAGAAACTTTGGGGCATTCTTTGAAGTTCTTTGTGTTGGTTGAATAGATGAATCTATGATTGTGTGATGCATATCGTATAATCATACCCATGGATACTTGAGGTGACATTGGAGTATCTAGGTGACACTAGGGTTTTGGTTGATTTGTGTCTTGAGGTGTTATTCTAGTACGAACTCTAGGATAGATCGAACGGAAAGAATAGCTTCATGTTATTTTACTACGTACTCTTGAATAGATCGATCAGAAAGGATAACTTTGAGGTGGTTTCGTACCCTACAATAATCTCTTCGTTTGTTCTCCGCTATTAGTGACTTTGGAGTGACTCTTTGTTGCATGTTGAGGGATAGTTATATGATCTAGTTATGTTATTATTGTTAAGAGAACTTGCACTAGTGAAAGTATGAACCCTAGGACTTGTTTCCTAGCATTGCAATATAGTTTGTGCTCATTTTTATTATTAGTTACCTTGCTGTTTTTATATTTTTAGATTACAAAAACCTATATCTACCATCCATATTGCACTTGTATCACCATATCTTCACCGAACTAGTGCACCTATATAATTTACCATTGTATTGGGTGTGTTGGGGACACAAGAGACTATTTGTTATTTGGTTGCAGGGCTGCTTGAGAGAGACCATCTTCATCCTACGCCTCCTATAGATTAATAAACCTTAGGTCATCCGACAAACCTCTACACTTGGAGGCCCAACAACGTCTACAACAAGAAGGTTGTGTAGTAGACATCATTCTACAGGGGCCGGGCACACAGAGAAGGGCACGACAGAAATCATCCGAGTGGAAGCAGAGTGCATATGTTTCTGGGCCAGAGTGTTTCAGTAGAGCCATCCATGCTACAGAGATCCCTCCCAACTTCAGATCAGGGACACTTGGCTAGAAGATTACCGAGTGGCAGTACATATTGGTGGAGGCAATGATGATGTAGCCATGAAGCACCTCCCTCTGATGCTTGAAGGTTCTACAAGAGCTTGGTTGAATTGGTTAGCCCCTGGAAGCATTTTCAGTTGGGAAAAATTAGTCCGATTGTTTATCAAAACATTTGAGGGCACCTGCAAGCGGCCCGCCGGACTAACTGAATTGCAGCACTATGTTCAGAAGAAGAATGAGACTTTGAGAGCCATCATTCAGAGATGGACTACTCTTCATCATACTGTAGAAAACATATCAGGGCACCAAGAAGTTTGCGCCTTCAAAGAGAGCGTTCGGTACAGAGAGCTCAGCCTGAAATACGGCCAGTCAGGTGACATGTCCCTAGCCTGAATGATGGAAATAGCCACTAGGTACGCCAATGGCGAAGAGGAAGACCGACTCCGCAATGGCAAAAACAAACCAGTCGCCCAAGACAATGGAGGAGGAAATTCCAATCGGAAACAGAAGCGCAAGGCTGAAACGGCAGGTCCTGCTGAAGCCGTGGCATTGAATCAAGGGAAGTTCAAGGGAAAGACTAAAGGGCCATGGATCCCCAAAAAAGTGACAACTCAGGTAGAAATGTTCTTGATTTGCGTGCCACATACACACCAAAACATATGCAGAGGGTAACCTGATTCTGCCCATACATACCACTCGACAGTGTCGACTCCTGATTCAGTGTTTTCGAGAAGGTCTGCCCAGTGAGAAGAAGAAAGCATCTGATAAGGATGAGGATAAAGAGGAAGATGATGGTTACCCCAGTGCCAATGCTACTTTAGTGATTTTTGCTGACATCGAGAGCAAAAGTCGACTGAAAGTCATGAATAGAGAAGTAAACATGGTTGCTCCGGCAACTCCGACATATTTGAAGTGGTCAAAACCTCCCATAACATTCCACCAGTCTGATCACCTAGCGCACGTTGCTACCCCTGGGCAGCAAGTGTTGATAGTCGACACAGTCGTTGGAGGTACCCGACTGACCAATGTCCTGATGGATGGCGGTAGAGGCTTGAACATTCTGTACGATGAGACTCTTAGGGGGATGGGAATTCCGATGTCCAAGAACAGTGGGAGTAATATGTGGTTTCACAGAGTCATCCCAGGAAAAAAAAGTAGATTCACTCGGTCAGATTACTCTTGACGTGGTTTTCGGTGATTCAAAGAATTACTGCAAGGAGAAGTTGACATTTGAGGAGGTGGATTTTCAGAGTGCCTACCATGCAATTCTGGGTAGGCCCGCATATGCTCATTTCATGGCTCGACCCTGTAAGGTATACCTCAAGTTGAAAATGCCTAGCCCCAGATGTATGATCTCAGTCACTGGGAATCGACAAAGAGCAGAATAGTGGCTCCAAAAGGGTTCAAAAATTGCCGATGAGCATATGGCAGCAGTTGAGATGCAAGAATACAAATAAAATGCAGATCTGAGTGATTTGTTGCAAGCCAAGAAGCTTGCTTCAGAGTCCGCATTTCACTCGGTCGGTGAGATAAAGCCTATTCATATTCACCCGACTGACCCTAATGCCGCTCCGACCCACATCTCGACAACACTCGACATCAAATAGGAAGAAGCGCTCATCCAGATTCTCCGTGAGAACTGAGACATCTTTGCATGGAAACAAGCTGACATGACAGCTGTACCTAGGGAACTGGCTGAGCACCGTTTGCATCTCGACTCAAAAGTAAAACCTGTCAAAGAACATCTTCATCGGTCTGCCGTGGAGAAGAGGAAAGCAATTGGTGAAGAGGTGGCTCGGCTCCTGGCATCTAAGTTCATCCACGAGATATACCACTCCGATTGGCTCGCCAATGTTGTCATGATCCCGAAGAAATATGATTCACTTCGTACGTGTATCGATTTCAAGCACATCAATGGGGCCTGCTCGAAAGATCATTTCCCTCTCCCCCGCATCGACTAGATCGTCGACTCAACTGTGGGGTGTGAGCGTTTGTCCTTTTTGGATACGTATTTCGGATACCATCGGATCTGACTGTATGGACCCAATGAAATAAAAACAACCTTCATCACCCCATTTGGGTGCTTTTGTTATGTCACCATACTCTTTGGTCTTAAGAATGCTGGCGCCACATTCATGCGCATGATTCAGAAGTGCCTGCTCACTCAAATCAGTCGGAATGTGGAAGCATACATGGATGATATGATGGTCAAGTCACGTAAAGGTTCTGACCTGCTGGCTGACCTCGCTGAAACATTCGCCAACTTAAAAAGATTTTTCATCAAGCTCAATCCGTCAAAATGCACATTCAGAGTCCCAAGCGGAAAGTTACTCGGTTTTCTTGTTTTCGAACGAGGAATCGATGCAACCCCAGAGAAGATTGGTGCAATTCTCCGAATGAAACGTCTTGTGCGTGTGCATGATGTTCAGAAGCTTACTGGTTGTTTGGTTGCATTAAGTCAGTTCATCTCGCGCCTTGGTGGAAAGGCATTGCCTCTTTACCGACTGATGAAGAAGTCTGACAAGTTCGAGTGGACTCCTAAAGCTGAAGCGGCGTTTGAAGAGATCAAAGCCCTGCTTTCCACCCAGCTGGTGGTTGCTTCCCCCATCAGCAAAGAGCCTTTATTGTTGTATATTGCATCAACGGGACAAGTTGTCAGCACAGTGCTTACAGTCGAGCAGGAGGAAGAAGGCAAAGTGTATAAAGTTCGGCGCCTAGTGTACTATATCTCTGAAGTCTTGACCCCGTCCAAGCGACGGTATCCGCACTATCAGAAGCTTGTCTACGGGATTTATTTGACCACGAAGAAAGTTGCACATTACTTCGTAGACCTCTCAGTTTCAGTCGTCAACGATGCTACGTTATCAGAAATATTAAACAAACGAGATGTGACCAGTCAAGTGGCCAAGTGGGCGATTGAACTCCTCCCTTTGGATATCAAGTTCGAGGCGAAAAAGGCAATCAAGTCTCAGGAGATAGCATATTTCCTGGCCGAATGGATAGAACAGCAGCAACCGACTTAGATTCACTCGGAACATTGGACTATGTTCTTTGAGTGATCCAAAATGTTGAATGGCTCTGGTGCTGGAGTGGTTTTGGTATCCCCAAGAGGCGACAAGCTCAATTATGTTCTTCAGATTCACTTCGATTCCTCAAACAATGAAGCTGAGTATGAAGCACTTTTGTATCTGTTGCATATGGCCATCTCACTCGGCGTCCGTCGCCTGATGGTCTACGGTTGAACAACATATGGACCCAATGAAATAAAAACAACCTTCATCACCCCATTTGGGTGCTTTTGTTATGTCACCATACTCTTTGGTCTTAAGAATGCCGGCGCCACATTCATGCGCATGATTCAGAAGTGCCTGCTGACTCAAATCAGTTGGAATGTGGAAGCATACATGGATGATATGATGGTCAAGTCACGTAATGGTTCTGACCTGCTCACTGACCTCGCTGAAACATTCGCCAACTTAAGAAGATTTTTCATCAAGCTCAATCCGTCAAAATGCACATTCAGAGTCCCAAGCGGAAAGTTACTTGGTTTTCTTGTTTCCGAACAAGGAATCGATGCAAGCCCAGAGAAGATTGGTGCAATTCTCCGAATGAAACGTCTTGTGCGTGTGCATGATGTTCAGAAGCTTACTGGTTGTTTGGTTGCACTGAGTCAGTTCATCTCGCGCCTTGGTGAAAAGGCATTGCCTCTTTACTGACTGATGAAGAAGTCTGACAAGTTCGAGTGGACTCCTGAAGCTGAAGTGGCGTTTGAAGAGATCAAAGCCCTGCTTTCCACCCAGCCGGTGGTTGCTTCCCCCGTCAGCAAAGAGCCTTTACTGCTGTATATTGCATCGACGGGACAAGTTGTCAGCACAGTGCTTACAGTCGAGCGGGAGGAAGAAGGCAAAGTGTATAAAGTTCGGCACCTATTGTACTATATCTCTGAAGTCTTGACCCCGTCCAAGCAACGGTATCCGCACTATCAGAAGCTTGTCTACGGGATTTATTTGACCACGAAGAAAGTTGCACATTACTTCATAGACCTCTCAGTTTCTATCGTCAACGATGATTCGTTATCAGAAATATTGAACAAACGAGATGTGATCAGTCGAGTGGCCAAGTGGGCGATTGAACTCCTCCCTTTGGATATCAAGTTCGAGGCGAAAAAGGCAATCAAGTCTCAGGAGATAGCAGATTTCCTGGCCGAATGGATAGAACAACAGCAACCGACTCAGATTCACTCGGAACATTGGACTGTGTTCTTTGATGGATCCAAAATGTTGAATGGCTCTGGTGCTGGAGTGGTTTTGGTATCCCCAAGAGGCGACAAGCTCAGTTATGTTCTGCAGATTCACTTTGATTCCTCAAACAATGAAGCTGAGTATGAAGCACTTTTGTATGTGTTGCATATGGCCATCTCACTCGGCGTCCGTCGCCTGATGGTCTACGGTGACTCAGACTTTGTGGTTCAACTAGGTAATGAAGGAATGGGATATCAGGAGCCCTTCTATGACTGGTTACTGCAATGTAGTGAGGAAACTAAAGAAGAAGTTCGAGGGGTTAGAGCTCCACCACATACCCCAAATCAAGAATCAATCAGCTAATGATTTGGCAAAGTTGGGTTCCACTTGGAAAACCAATTCCCATTAATGTGCTCTTGGAACATCTTCATACCCCATCAGTCCAAGAAGACCCCTTTACAGAAGAGCCCCCGTAATCAATAAGTTCGACTAATCAGACTGAGATTGAAGTTCCGGCAGTAGTCGACTTGATCGTGGAGGTTTTGGTGATCACTCCCGATTGGACGGTGCCTTATATTGCATATCTGCTAAGGAAAGAGCTCCCAGCGGATGAGGATGAAGCTCACCAGATTGTCTGCCGATCCAAAGCCTTCACAGTAGTAAGCGGACAGCTTTACAGAGAAAGTGTTACCAGAGTGGCTCAGTGTTGCATCTCCCTAGAAGAGGGTCGACTAATCTTAAATGAGATTCACTCAGGGACCTGTGGTCACCACGCATCCTCTCTGACCATCGTGGACAGAGCATACCAAGCGGGATTCTACTGGCTGCGACCGAATGAGATGGCAAAGATATAGTTAACAAGTGCGAAGGCTGCCAGTTTTACTAAAACATGTCTCACAAGACTGCGTCTGCCTTGAAGACTATTCCTCTCATCTGGTCTTTTGCAGTTTGGGGGTTGGACATGGTCAGACCATTCAAGAATGGCAGAAGTGGTTTCACTCATTTTCTCGTAGCAGTCGACAAGTTAACCAAGTGGATCGAAGCCAAGCCTATCAAGAATCTTGACTCACTACCACCATTAGTTTCATCAGAGAGTTGATATTCAGATATGGAGTCCCTTACAACATTATCACAGATAACAGATCAAACTTTGATTATGATGAGTTTAGAGCATTTTGCACGTCCCAAGGCACTCGGGTTGATTACGCATCCGTTGCACACCCGCAGTCGAATGGACAAGCAGAAAGAGCAAATGGTTTGATCCTTCAAGGGCTGAAACCCCGAGTGATGCACGACCTCAAGCATGCGGCTGGAGCTTGGGTGACTGAATTGCCATCTGTTTTATGGGGACTGAGAACGACTCCCAATCAGTCAACCGATCGAACCCCTTTCTTCATGGCATATGGTGCCCAAGCCGTGCTTCTGAGTGATCGCTGCACAATGCTCCTCGAGTGGAACTCTTCTCTGAAGCTGAAGCAGAACAAGCACGCCAAGACGCAGTTGATCTCCTAGAGGAAGAATGAGAGATGGCTCTGATCTGGTTGACCATCTATCAACAAGACCTGCGTCGATTCCATGCCCGAAATGTCAGAGGTCGAGCATTCCAAGAGGGAGACCTTGTGCTCTGAGTGTACCAGAAACGGCCTCACAAGCTCGCTCTGGCCTGGGAAGGCCCCTTCATCATCACCAAGGTGCTCCTCAACGAGCTGTATCACCTCTACAATGTAGCCGAGAAAGAAGACAAGCCGCGCCCGTGGAATGCAGATCTGCTCCGCCGTTTTTATACCCAAACACTCAAATCGACAAGTTGTAATAAAGAATCCTTTAGATTGCTTATCAAAGACATGATTTTCCTGACGATTGTTATCACATAAGCATATGTGTTCAAATCCCCAGTGGGTGGCTTAGCCGCGAATCCGTTTCGCCTAAGTTTCAAGAAATACTACGAGTGGAGAGCAACCTTCCCACTCGGAGGCTTAGCCGCGAATCCGATTCTCCTAAGTTACAAAACTACTCCGAGTGGAGAGCAATCCCCCCACTCGGGGGCTTAGCCGTGATCCCGCATTCGCCTAAGTTACAAAACTACTCCGAGTGGAGAGCAATCCTCCCACTCGGGGGCTTAGCTGCGATCCCGCATTCGCCTAAGTTACAAAACTACTCCGAGTGGAGAGAAATCCTCCCACTCGAGGGCTTAGCTGCGATCCCGCATTCGCCTGACTTACAAAACTACTCCGAGTCGAGAGCAATCCTCCCACTCGGGGGCTTAGCCGCAATCCCGCATTCGCCTATGTTACAAAACTACTCTGAGTGGAGAGCAATCCTCCCACTCGGGGGCTTAGCCGCAATCCCGCATTCGCCTAAGTTACAAAACTACTCCGAGTGGAGAGCAATCATCCCACTTGGGGGCTTAGCCGTGATCCCGCATTCACCTAAGTTACAAAACTACTCCGAGTGGAGAGCAATCCTCCCACTTGGGGACTTAGCCGCGATCCCGCATTCGCCTAAGTTACAAAACTACTCCGAGAGGAGAGCAATCCTCCCACTCGGGGGGCTTAGCCGCGATCCCACACTCGCCTAAGTTATAAAATATACTTTGGGTGGTGAACTACATTCTCACTCGGAGCTGCGCCACAAGTACAACCTCTGGTTGCACTCGGAGCCACGCCACAAATACAACGTCTGGCTACTCTCGGAGCTACGCCACAAATACAATGTCTGGCTACTCTGAGTTGTGCCACAAGTACAACTCTGGTTGCACTCGGAGCTGCGCTGCAAATATAACGTCAACTCCGAGTAGAGAATGACCCTTACACTCGGAGTTTCAGTTATGATTCCCAATTAGCTCGAGTCAAGAAATTTGAAGGCGATAAAGACAAAGCAATTGCATTCAAAAGAAATACCAAGTTCGGATAGATCCATGAAGATTCAGAACCTCCGGCAGAAGTACTCGGGCAGCAAGCCCGAAAGAGTTTTAACGAGTACAGGATCACTCGGCATCCCGAGGCAAATTAAATCAAGTTATCAAGTTTTTCACTCGGCAGGAGAAGGGCTAGCTGGCTCGATGAACTCATCCAGGTCGATTCCATCCGCGATGCGAGTGGCAGTGTCGATGAAGGTCTCCATAAAGGACTACAATTGAAGCTTCTTGGTGTTGGCGACCTTGAGAGCCGCCAGCTTCTCTTCCCTAACTTCCTTGCAATGAACATAGACCAGAGACAGAGCCACATCAGCACCGCAGCAAGCAGATGACTTCTTCCATGCCCGCACTTGACCAAGGATTTAATTGAGTCGAGTCATCAGAGACTCGAGGTCAATCTGGAACATCACACCTGGCTAGAGCTCTGTGTCGAACCACGACACCGCCACTTTCAGTAGAGCAAGGTAGTCCATAACACTGGCGAGGCGAGATTCCAGTCGCAGCACATTAATCACGGCTTCATCCTTGACGGGGGTGTTGATGGGGTCCAGATTCCTCTCAATCCGCCCAATTTCTTCCTCGAAATTTTGATAGAATTCTGCATGCACAGAAAAATAATGAATCAATAGTCATATGATGAGTTGGCAGTTGCAAGACAGTCAGACAAGGGAAAGTACCTTCAAGCATGAGGAACATCTTCTTGGCAAGGCCTCCCAGATAAGTCTCCAGTTCGTTTCTCCTCGGGGTGAGATATTCGACTTTGTCGGTCAAGGCCACCTTGTCCTTCTTCAGCTGCACGACTTCTTTCTTTGCTTCATCAATGCCAGTCTTCAACTTGGCGTTTTCTTCTTCCAGCTTGCCGACTGAAGCCAACTTCTTATCAACAAGTTTAGTTTTCTCTCGCGCCATCTTCTGCGCCGCTGCAAGGTGGAGGTCCTTCTGCTCCAGAGCCTGCTTCATTTTGTCTAAAGAAATAACATTCTTTAGACGACCTTGGAGTTGAATATTTTCACTACGCACATATGTTCAAGTGGAGTCACTCGGTTTAAAGGTTGAAAGCAAAAGATGGCAAGACGAACAGTCGACAAAATTGTTTCCTCCCATGATGGCTGCTTCGTCTTGGGCCTTCTTCAAATTTTCCTTGGCCAGCTCCAGATCAAGGTTGAGTTGAATTTACTTCCTCTCCAATTCAGCAAATTGGGCCCCAAACATACAAGATTTCTGTAGTCAATGAACAAGGAACATCAATCGACAGAAACAAAGACCGATGGTTGTTGAGTGATAAGTGATACCTCTCCAACATATCTATAATTTTTGATTGTCCCATGCTGTTATATTATCTGTTTTGGATGTTTAATGGGCTTTTATATGCTCTTCTATATAATTTTTGGGACTAACCTATTAACCGGAGGCCCAGTGCCAGTTTCTGTTTTTTGCCTATTTCAATGTTCCGCAGAAAAGGAATATCAAACGGAACGAAACCTTCACGAGGATCTTTCTTGGAGCAAACGCAATCCAGGAGACTTCGAGTGGTAGTAAGTGAAGGAAATATGCCCTGGATTCAATAATAAAGTTGTTATTTATATTTCCTTATATCATGATAAATGTTTATTATTCATGCTAGAATTGTATTAACCGAAAACTTAGTACATGTGTGAATACATAGACAAACAGAACGTCACTAGTATGCCTCTACTTGACTAGCTCGTTGAATCAATGATGGTTATGTTTCCTAACCATATACCTGAGTTGTCATTTGATTAACAAGATCACATCATTAGAGAATGATGTGATTGACTTGTCCCAACCGTTAGCTTAGCACGATGATCGTTTAGTTTGTTGCTATTGCTTTCTCCATAACTTATACATGTTCCTATGACTATGAGATCATGCAACTCCCGAATGCCGGAGGAACACTTTTTGTGCTACCAAACGTCACGACATAACTGGGTGATTATAAAGGTGATCTACAGGTGTCTCCGATGGTGTTTGTTGAGTTGGCATAGACCGAGATTAGGATTTGTCACTCTGATTGTCGGAGATGTATCTCTGGGCCCTCTCGGTAATGCACATCACTATAAGCCTTGCAAGCAATGTGACTAATGATTTAGTTATGGGATGTTGCATTACGGAACGAGTAAAGAGACTTGGCGGTAACGAGATTGAACTAGGTATTGAGATACCGACGATCGTATCTCGGGCAAGTAACATACCGATGACAAAGGGAACAACATATGTTGTTATGCTGTTTGACTGAAAAATATTTTCTTAGAATACGTAGGAGCCAATATGAGCATCCAGGTTCCGCTATTGGTTATTGACCAGAGATGTGTCTCCGTCAAGTCTACATAGTTCTCGAACCCGTACGGTCCGCACGCTTAACGTTCTTTGATGATTTGTATTATGAGTTATGTGATTTGATGACCGAAGTTTGATCGGAGTCCCGGATGAGATCGAATACATGATGAGGAGTCTCGAAATGGTCAAGATGTAAATATCGATATATTGGAAGGCTATATTCGGACATCGGAAAGGTTCTGAGTGATTCGGGTATTTTCCGGAGTACCGGAGAGTTACGGGAATTCGTATTGGGACTTAATGGGCCATAAGGGAAAGGAGAGAATGGCCTCAAGGGTGGCCGCGCCCCTTCCCCATGGACTAGTCTGAATTGGACTAGGGAAAGGGGGCGCCCCCTTCCTTCCTTCTCTTTCTCCCTTCCCTTTTTCTAATTCCATGTATTGGCCTCATGTTGGGGAACGTAGTAATTTCAAAAAAAAATCCTACGCACATGCAAGATCACGGTGATGCATAGCAACGAGAGGGAAGAGTATCGTCCATGTACCCTCGTAGACCGTAAGCAGAAGCGTTATGAAAACGTGGTTGATGTAGTCGTACGTCTTCATGATCCGACCGATCCAAGTACCGAACGTACGGCACCTCCGAGTTCTGCACATGTTCAGCTCGGTGACGTCCGACGAACTCCGATCCAGCAGAGCTTCGAGGGAGAGTTCCGTCAGGATGACGGCGTGATGACAGTGATGATAATGCTACCGACGCAGGGCTTCGCCTAAGCACTGCTACGATATGACCGAGGTGGATTATGGTGGAGGGGGGCACCGCACACGGCTAAAAGATCAAGTGATCAATTTGTGTGTTCTAGGGTGCCCCTGCCCCCGTATATAAAGGAGCAAGGGGGAGGCCGGCCGGCCCCTGTAGGGCGCACTAGGAGGAGGAGTCCTCCTCCTTGTACGAGTAGGACTCCCCTTTCCTACTCCTACTAGGAGGAGGAAAGGAAGGGGAATGGGGAGAAGGAAGGAGAGGGAACAAAGGAGGAAAGGGGGGCCTGCCCCTAGTCCAATTCGGTTTGGGCTAGGGGGCTGCGCACCCTGCCTCCTCTCTTTCACCACTTGGCCCATGAGGCCAAATACTTCTTCCCCGTATTCCCGTAACTCCCCGGTACTCCGAAAATTCCCGAATCACTCGGAACCTTTCCGATGTCCGAATATAGTCGTCCAATATATCAATCTTTATGTCTCGACCATTTCGAGAGTCCTCGTCATGTCCCCGTGGTCTTATTCGGGACTCCGAAATACCTTCGGTACATCAAATCACATAAACTCATAATACCGATCATCACCGAACGTTAAGCATGCGGACCCTACGGGTTCGAGAACTATGTAGACATGACTGAGACACGTCTCCAGTCAATAACCAATAGCGGAACCTGGATTTTCATATTGGCTCCTACATATTCTACGAAGATCTTTATCGGTCAAACCGCATAACAACATACATTGTTCCCTTTGTCATCGGTATGTTACTTGCCCGAGATTCGATCGTCGGTATCTTGATACCTAGTTCAATCTCGTTACCGGCAAGTCTCTTTACTCGTTCCGTACTGCACTATCCTGCAACTAACTCATTAGTTGCATTTCTTGCAAGGCTTATAGTGATGTTCATTACCGAGAGGGCCCAGAGATACCTCTCCGACAATCAGAGTGACAAATCCTACTCTCGATCTAAGACAACTTAACAAGTACCATCGGAGACACCTGTAGACACATTTGTAATCACGCAGTTACTTTGTGATATTTAGTATCACACAAAGTGTTCCTCCGGTAATCGGGAGTTGCATAATCTCATAGCAATAGGAACATGTATAAGTCATGAAGAAAGCAATAGCAGTAAACCGATCAAGTGCTAAGCTAAAAGAATGGGCCAAGTCAATCACATCATTCTCCTAATGATGTGATCCCATTTATCAAATGACAACTCATGTCCATGGTTAGGAAACATAACCATCTTTGATCAATGAGCTAGTCAAGTAGAGGTATACTAGTGACACTTTGTTTGTCTATGTATTCACACATGTATTATGTTTCCAGTTAATACAATTCTAGCATGAATAATAAACATTTATCATGAAATAAGGAAATAAATAATTACTTTATTATTACCTCTAGGGCATATTTCCTTCAGTCTCCCACTTGCACCAGAGTCAATAATCTAGTTCACATCATCATGTGATTTAACACCAATAGTTCACATCACCATGTGGTCAACACCCATAGTTGACATCGCCATGTGACCAACACTCAAAGGGTTTACTAGAGTCAGTAATCTTTGTTCACATCGCCATGTGATTAACACCCAAAGAGTACTAAGGTGTGATCATGTTTTGCTTGTGAGAGAAGTTTAGTCAACGGGTCTACCATATTCATATCCGTATGTATTTTGCAAATTTCTATGCCAACAATGCTCTGCACGCAGCTACTCTAGCTAATTGCTCCCACTTTCAATATGTATCTAGATTGAGACTTAGAGTCATCTGGATCAGTGTCAAAACTTGCATCGACGTAACCCTTTACGACGAACCTTTCGTCACCTCCATAATCGAGAAACATATCCTTATTCCACTAAGGATAATTTTGACTGCTGTCTAGTGATCTACTCCTAGATCACTATTGTACTCCCTTTCCAAACTCAGTGTAGGGTATACAATAGGTTTGGTACACAACATGGCATACTTTATAGAACCTATGGCTGAGGCATAGGGAATGACTTTCATTCTCTCTCTATCTTCTGTTGTGGTCGGGTTTTGAGTATTACTCAACTTCACAACTTGCAACACAGGCAATAACTCCTTCTTTGACTGTTCCATTTTGAACTACTTCAAAAACTTGTCAAGGTATGTACTCATTGAAAAAACTTATCAAGCGTCTTGATTCATCTCTATAGATCTTGATGCTCAATATGTAAGCAGTTTCACCGAGGTCTTTCTTTGAAAAACTCCTTTCAAATAATCCTCTATGCTTTCCAGAAAATTCGACAATATTTCTGATTAACAATATGTCATTCACATATACTTATCAGAAATGATGTAGTCCTCCCACTCACTTTCTTGTAAATATAGGCTTCACCGCAAGTCTGTATAAAACTATATGCTTTGATCAACTCATCAAAGCGTATATTCCAACTCTGAGATGCTTGCACCAGTCCATAGATGGATCGCTGGAGCTTGCACATTTTGTTAGCACCTTTAGGATCGACAAAACCTTCTGGTTGCATCATATACAACTCTTCTTTAAGAAATCCATTAAGGAATGTAGTTTTGACATCCATTTGCAAGATTTTATAAATTGTGGCAATTTTCTAACATGATTCGTACAGACTTAAGCATCGCTACAAGTGAGAAAATCTCATCGTAGTCAATACCATGAACTTTGTCAAAAACCTTTTTCGACAAATCTAGCTTTGTAGATAGTAACACTACTATTAGCGTCCGTCTTACTCTTGAAGATCCATTTATTTTTTATGGCTTGCCGATCATCGGGCAAGTCAACCAAAGTCCACACTTTGTTCTCATACATGGATCCCATCTCAGATTTCATGGCCTCAGGCCAGTTCGCGGAATCTGGGCTCATCATCGCTTCCTCATAGTTCGTAGGTTCGTCATGGTCAAGTAACATGACCTCCAGAACAGGATTACCGTACCACTCTAGTGCGGATCTCACTCTGGTTAACCTACGAGGTTCGGTAGTAACTTGATCTGAAGTTACATGATCATCAGCATTAGCTTCCTCACTAATTGGTGTAGGAGTCACAAGAACAGATTTCTGTGATGAACTACTTTCCAATAAGGGAGCAGGTACAGTTATCTCATGAAGTTCTACTTTCCTCCCACTCACTTCTTTCGAGAGAAACTCCTTCTCTAGAAAGGATCCATTCTTAGCAACAAAGATCTTGCCTTCGGATCTGTGATAGAATGTGTACCCAACATTTTCTTTTGGGTATCCTATGAAGACGCACTTCTCCGATTTGGGTTTGAGCTTATCAGGTTGAAACTTCTTCACATAAGCATTGCAACCTCAAACTTTAAGAAACGACAGCATAGGTTTCTTGCCAGACCATAGTTCATACGGTGTCATCTCAACGGATTTAGACGGTGCCCTATTTAACGTGAATGTAGCTGTCTCTAATGCATAACCCCAAAACGATAGTGGTAAATCGGTAAGAGACATCATAGATTGCACTATATCCATAAAGTATAGTTATGACGTTCGGACACACCAATATGTTGTGGTGTTCCGGGTGGAGTGAGTTGCGAAACTATTTCGCATTGTTTCAAATGAAGACCAAACTCGTAACTCAAATATTCTCCTCCACGATCAGATCGTAGAAATTTTATTTTCTTGTTACGATGATTTTCCACTTTCACTCTGAAATTCTTTGAACTTTTCAAATGTTTCAGATTTATGTTTCATCAAGTAGATATACCCATATCTGCTCAAATCATCTGTGAAGGTTAGAAAATAACGATACTCGTCGCGAGCCTCAACACTCATCGGACTGCATACATCAGTATGTATTATTTCCAACAATTCTATACGCAAGCATCTTGCCCATGAGGCATGGTACGCAAGCATCTTGCCCATGAGGCAGGGCACGCCAGGAGGAGGAGTCCTCCTCCTAGTAGGAGTAGGACTCCCCTTTCCTACTCCTACTAGGAGGAGGAAAGGAAGGGGGAAGGGGAGAAGGAAGGAGAGGGAGGAAAGGAGGAAACGGGGCCGCCCCCTAGTCCAATTAGGTTTGGTCTAGGGGGCCGCGTGCCCTGCCTCCTCTCTTCCACCACTTGGCCCATGAGGCCCAATACTTCTTCCCCATATTCCCGTAACTCCCCGGTACTCCGAAAATACTAGAATCACAAGGAACCTTTCCGATGTCTGAATATAGTCGTCCAATATATCGATCTTTACATCTCGACCATTTCGAGACTCCTCGTCATGTCCCCGATCTTATTCGGGACTCCGGACTACCTTTGGTACATCAAATCACATAAACTCATAATACCGATCGTCATCGAACGTTAAGCGTGCGGACCCTACGGGTTCGAGAACTATGTAGACATGACAGAGACACGTCTCCGGTCAATAACCAATAGGGGAACCGGGATGTTCATATTGGCTCCTACATATTCTACGAAGATCTTTATCGGTCAAACCGCATAACAACATACGTTGTTCCCTTTGTCATCGGTATGTTACTTGCCCAAGATTCGATCGTCGGTATCTCAATACCTAGTTCAATATCGTTACAGGCAAGTCTCTTTACTCGTTCCGTACTGCACTATCCCGCAACTAACTCATTAGCTGCATTTCTTGCAAGGCTTATAGTGATGTTCATTACCGAGAGGGCCCAGAGATACCTCTCCGACAATCAGAGTGACAAATCCTAATCTCGATCTAAGCCAACTCAACAAGTACCATCGGAGACACCTGTAGATCACATTTATAATCACGCAGTTACTTTGTGATATTTAGTATCACACAAAGTGTTCCTCCGGTAATCGGGAGTTGCATAATCTCATAGCAATAGGAACATGTATAAGTCATGAAGAAAGCAATAGCAGTAAACCGATCAAGTGCTAAGCTAAAAGAATGGGCCAAGTCAATCACATCATTCTCCTAATGATGTGATCCCATTTATCAAATGACAACTCATGTCCATGGTTAGGAAACATAACCATCTTTGATCAATGAGCTAGTCAAGTAGAGGTATACTAGTGACACTTTGTTTGTCTATGTATTCACACATGTATTATGTTTCCAGTTAATACAATTCTAGCATGAATAATAAACATTTATCATGAAATAAGGAAATAAATAATTACTTTATTATTACCTCTAGGGCATATTTCCTTCAGTCTCCCACTTGCACCAGAGTCAATAATCTAGTTCACATCATCATGTGATTTAACACCAATAGTTCACATCACCATGTGGTCAACACCCATAGTTGACATCGCCATGTGACCAACACTCAAAGGGTTTACTAGAGTCAGTAATCTTTGTTCACATCGCCATGTGATTAACACCCAAAGAGTACTAAGGTGTGATCATGTTTTGCTTGTGAGAGAAGTTTAGTCAACGGGTCTACCATATTCATATCCGTATGTATTTTGCAAATTTCTATGCCAACAATGCTCTGCACGCAGCTACTCTAGCTAATTGCTCCCACTTTCAATATGTATCCAGATTGAGACTTAGAGTCATCTGGATCAGTGTCAAAACTTGCATCGACGTAACCCTTTACGACGAACCTTTCGTCACCTCCATAATCGAGAAACATATCCTTATTCCACTAAGGATAATTTTGACTGCTGTCTAGTGATCTACTCCTAGATCACTATTGTACTCCCTTTCCAAACTCAGTGTAGGGTATACAATAGGTTTGGTACACAACATGGCATACTTTATAGAACCTATGGCTGAGGCATAGGGAATGACTTTCATTCTCTCTCTATCTTCTGTTGTGGTCGGGTTTTGAGTATTACTCAACTTCACAACTTGCAACACAGGCAATAACTCCTTCTTTGACTGTTCCATTTTGAACTACTTCAAAAACTTGTCAAGGTATGTACTCATTGAAAAAACTTATCAAGCGTCTTGATTCATCTCTATAGATCTTGATGCTCAATATGTAAGCAGTTTCACCGAGGTCTTTCTTTGAAAAACTCCTTTCAAATAATCCTCTATGCTTTCCAGAAAATTCGACAATATTTCTGATTAACAATATGTCATTCACATATACTTATCAGAAATGATGTAGTCCTCCCACTCACTTTCTTGTAAATATAGGCTTCACCGCAAGTCTGTATAAAACTATATGCTTTGATCAACTCATCAAAGCGTATATTCCAACTCTGAGATGCTTGCACCAGTCCATAGATGGATCGCTGGAGCTTGCACATTTCGTTAGCACCTTTAGGATCGACAAAACCTTCTGGTTGCATCATATACAACTCTTCTTTAAGAAATCCATTAAGGAATGTAGTTTTGACATCCATTTGCAAGATTTTATAAATTGTGGCAATTTTCTAACATGATTCGTACAGACTTAAGCATCGCTACAAGTGAGAAAATCTCATCGTAGTCAATACCATGAACTTTGTCAAAAACCTTTTTCGACAAATCTAGCTTTGTAGATAGTAACACTACTATTAGCGTCCGTCTTACTCTTGAAGATCCATTTATTTTTTATGGCTTGCCGATCATCGGGCAAGTCAACCAAAGTCCACACTTTGTTCTCATACATGGATCCCATCTCAGATTTCATGGCCTCAGGCCAGTTCGCGGAATCTGGGCTCATCATCGCTTCCTCATAGTTCGTAGGTTCGTCATGGTCAAGTAACATGACCTCCAGAACAGGATTACCGTACCACTCTAGTGCGGATCTCACTCTGGTTAACCTACGAGGTTCGGTAGTAACTTGATCTGAAGTTACATGATCATCAGCATTAGCTTCCTCACTAATTGGTGTAGGAGTCACAAGAACAGATTTCTGTGATGAACTACTTTCCAATAAGGGAGCAGGTACAGTTATCTCATGAAGTTCTACTTTCCTCCCACTCACTTCTTTCGAGAGAAACTCCTTCTCTAGAAAGGATCCATTCTTAGCAACAAAGATCTTGCCTTCGGATCTGTGATAGAATGTGTACCCAACATTTTCTTTTGGGTATCCTATGAAGACGCACTTCTCCGATTTGGGTTTGAGCTTATCAGGTTGAAACTTCTTCACATAAGCATTGCAACCTCAAACTTTAAGAAACGACAGCATAGGTTTCTTGCCAGACCATAGTTCATACGGTGTCATCTCAACGGATTTAGACGGTGCCCTATTTAACGTGAATGTAGCTGTCTCTAATGCATAACCCCAAAACGATAGTGGTAAATCGGTAAGAGACATCATAGATTGCACTATATCCATAAAGTATAGTTATGACGTTCGGACACACCAATATGTTGTGGTGTTCCGGTTGGAGTGAGTTGCGAAACTATTTCGCATTGTTTCAAATGAAGACCAAACTCGTAACTCAAATATTCTCCTCCACGATCAGATCGTAGAAATTTTATTTTCTTGTTACGATGATTTTCCACTTTCACTCTGAAATTCTTTGAACTTTTCAAATGTTTCAGATTTATGTTTCATCAAGTAGATATACCCATATCTGCTCAAATCATCTGTGAAGGTTAGAAAATAACGATACTCGTCGCGAGCCTCAACACTCATCGGACTGCATACATCAGTATGTATTATTTCCAACAATTCTGTACGCAAGCATCTTGCCCATGAGGCATGGTACGCAAGCATCTTGCCCATGAGGCAGGGCACGCCAGGAGGAGGAGTCCTCCTCCTAGTAGGAGTAGGACTCCCCTTTCCTACTCCTACTAGGAGGAGGAAAGGAAGGGGGAAGGGGAGAAGGAAGGAGAGGGAGGAAAGGAGGAAACGGGGCCGCCCCCTAGTCCAATTAGGTTTGGGCTAGGGGGCCGCGTGCCCTGCCTCCTCTCTTCCACCACTTGGCCCATGAGGCCCAATACTTCTTCCCCATATTCCCGTAACTCCCCGGTACTCCGAAAATACTAGAATCACAAGGAACCTTTCCGATGTCTGAATATAGTCGTCCAATATATCGATCTTTACATCTCGACCATTTCGAGACTCCTCGTCATGTCCCCGATCTTATTCGGGACTCCGAACTACCTTTGGTACATCAAATCACATAAACTCATAATACCGATCGTCATCGAACGTTAAGCGTGCGGACCCTACGGGTTCGAGAACTATGTAGACATGACAGAGACACGTCTCCGGTCAATAACCAATAGGGGAACCTGGATGTTCATATTGGCTCCTACATATTCTACGAAGATCTTTATCGGTCAAACCGCATAACAACATACGTTGTTCCCTTTGTCATCGGTATGTTACTTGCCCAAGATTCGATCGTCGGTATCTCAATACCTAGTTCAATATCGTTACAGGCAAGTCTCTTTACTCGTTCCGTACTGCACTATCCCGCAACTAACTCATTAGCTGCATTTCTTGCAAGGCTTATAGTGATGTTCATTACCGAGAGGGCCCAGAGATACCTCTCCGACAATCAGAGTGACAAATCCTAATCTCGATCTAAGCCAACTCAACAAGTACCATCGGAGACACCTGTAGATCACATTTATAATCACGCAGTTACTTTGTGATATTTAGTATCACACGAAGTGTTCCTCCGGTAATCGGGAGTTGCATAATCTCATAGTCATAGGAACATGTATAAGTCATGAAGAAGGCAAATAGTAGTAAACTAAAATGATCAAGTGCTAAGCTAACGGAATGGGTCAAGTCAATCACATCATTCTCCTAATGATGTGATCCCGTTTATCAAATGACAACTCATGTCCATGGTTAGGAAACATAACCATCTTTGATCAACGAGCTAGTCAAGTAGAGGCATACTAGTGACACTTTGTTTGTATATGCATTCACACATGTATTATGTTTCCGGTTAATACAATTCTAGCATGAATAATAAACATTTATCCTAAAATAAGGAAATAAATAATAACTTTATTATTGCCTCTAGAGCATATTTCCTTCACTCCACACTTTGGGCGCTACCTATGAGGGCCGGCCTCCTCCTCCCTCCATCCTTTATATACGTGGCCAGGGGGCACCCAATAGACACACAAGTTGATCATTGATCTCTTAGCCGTGTGCGGTGCCCCCCTCCACCATAATCCACCACGGTCATATTGTGGCGGTGCTTAGGTGAAGCCCTATTCCAGTAGCATCATCATCACCGTCATCATGCTGTCGTGCTGACGAAGCTCTCCCTCGACACTCTGCCGGATCGTGAGTTCGTGGGACGTCACCGAGCCGAACATGTGCATATCGCGGAGGTGCCGTACTTTCGGTACTAGGATCGGTCGATCGTGAAGACGTATGACTAAATCAACCGCGTTGTCATAATGCTTTCGCTTACGGTCTATGAGGGTACGTAGACAATACTCTCCCCTCTTGTTGCTATGCATCACCATGATCTTGCATGTGCGTAGGAACTGTGTTCCCTAATAGTGGCATCCAAGCCAGGTTTATGCGTAGATGTTATATGCACGAGTAGAACACAAAGGAGTTGTGGGCGTGGGTATATACATATTGCTTGCCATCACTAGTTGTTTCTTGATTCGGCGGTATTGGTGGATGAAGCGCCCAGACCGACATTACGCGTACGCTTACGCGAGACTGGTTCTATCGATGTGCTTCGCACATAGGTGGCTAGTGGGTGTCAGTTTCTCCAACTTTAGTTGAATCGGATTAAATGAAAAAGGTTCTTTCTGAAGATAAAACCGCAATCACTATACCGCGTTGTGGTTTCGCGTAGGTAAGAACGGTTCTTGCTCAGCCCGTAGCAGCCATGTAACACTTGCAACAACAAAGTAGAGGACGTCTAACTTGTTTTTGCAGGGCATGTTGTGATGTGATATGGTCAAGACATGATGCTAAATTTTATTGTATGAGATGATCATGTTTTGTAACACAGTTATCGGCAACTGTCATGAGCCGCATATGGTTGTCGCTTTATTGTATGAAATGCAATCGCCATGTAATTGCTTTACTTTATCACTAAGCGATAGCGATAGTCGTAGAAGCAATAGTTGGCGAGACGACAACGATGCTTCGATGGAGATCAAGGTGTCAAGTCAGTGACGTTGGTGATGACAGTGCTTTGGAGATGGAGATCAAAGGCACAAGATGACGATGGCCATATCATATCACTTATATTGATTGCATGTGATGTTTATCCTTTATGCATCTTATTTTGCTTAGTTCGGTGGTAGCATTATAAGATGATCTCTCACTAAATTTTAAGGTAAAAGTGTTCTCCCTGAGTATGCACCGTTGCGACAGTTCGTCATGCCGAGACACCACGTGATGATCGGGTGTGATAAGCTCCACGTTCACATACAACGGGTGCAAGCCAGTTTTGCACACGCGGAATAGTCGGGTTAAACTTGACGAGCCTAGCATATGCAGATATGGCCTCGGAACACTGCAGACCGAAAGGTCAAACGTGAATCATATAGTAGATATGATCAACATAGAGATGTTCACCATTGAAAACTACTCCATCTCACATGATGATAGGACATGGTTTAGTTGATATGGATCACGTGATCACTTAGATAATTAGAGGGATGTCTATCCAAGTGGGAGTTCTTAAGTAATATGATTAACTGAACTTAATTTATCATGAACTTAGTCCTGATAGTTTTTGCATATCTATGTTGTAGATCAATAGCTTGCGATGTAGCTCCCCGTTTATTTTTTGATATGTTCCTAGAGAAAAATAAGTTGAAAGATGATAGTAGCAATGATGCGGACTGGGTCCGTGATCTGAGGATTATCCTCATTGATGAACAAAAGAATTATGTCCTTGATGCACCGCTAGGTGACAGACCTATTGCAGGAGCAGATGCACACGTTATGAACGTTTGACAAAGCTCGGTATGATGACTAATTAATAATTTAGTGCACCATGCTTTACGGCTTAGAACCGGGACTTCAAAAATGTTTTGAACGCCACGGAACATATAAGATGTTCTAAAATTTGAAATTGGTATTTCATACTCATGCCCGTGTCGAGAGGTATGAGACCTCTGACAGTACTTTGTCTACAAGGTGGAGGAGAATAGCTCAACCAGTAAGCATGTGCTCAGGTTGTCTGGGTACTACAATTTCTTGAATCAAGTGGGAGTTAATCTTCTAGATAATATAGTAATTGATAAAGTTCTGTAGTCACTATCACCAAGTTACCAGAACTTATTGATGAACTATAATATGCAAGGGATGACGAAAGTAATTCCCAAGCTCTTCGCGATGCTAAAATCGGTGAAGGTAGAAATAAAGAAATAGCATCAAGTGTGATGGTTAACAAGACCACTAGTTTCATGAAAAGGGGAAAGGAGAAGAAAGAGGAACTTCAAAGAAGAAAGGCAAGCAAGTTGCCACTCCCATGAAGAAACTCAAAGGTAGACCCAAGCCTGGCACTGAGTGCTTCTACGGCAAAGGAAATGGTCACTGGAAGTTGACCTGCCCTAGATACTTGGCGGATAAGAAGGATGGCAAAGTGAACAAAAGTATATATTCGATAAATATGTTATTGATGTGTACTTTACTAGTGTATATAACAACACCTCGGTATTTGATACTGGTTCAGTTACTAAGAGTAGTAACTCGAAATGGGAGTTGCTAAATAAAGAGAGACTAGTTAAGGGCGAGGTGATGATGTGAGTTGGAAGTGATTCCAAGGTGATAAGATCACCATCGCACACTCCCTTTACCTTCGGGATCAGTGTTGAACCTAAAATAAATGTTATTTGGTGTTTGTGTAAAGCATAATATGATTGGATCATGTTTATTGCAATACAGTTATTCATTTAAGTCAAGGATAATTGTTATTCTGTTTACATGAATAAAACCTTCTGAGGTCATACATCCAAGGTGAATGGTCTATTGAATCTTGATCGTAGTAATACACATATTCATAATATTGAAGCCAAAAGATGCAAAGTTAATAATGATAGTGCAACTTATATGTGGCACTGCCGTTTAGGTCATATTGGTGTAAAGCGCATGAAGAAACTCCATGCTGATGGGCTTTTGGAATCACTTGATTATGAATCATTTGATGCTTGAGAACCATGCCTCGTGAGCAAGATGACTAAAACTCCGTTCTCCGAAAAATGGAGCAAGCAACTGACTTATTGGAAATAATACATACTGATGTATGCAATCCGATGAGTGTTGAGGCTCGCGGCGAGTATCGTTATTTTCATATATTCACAGATGATTTGAGCAGATATGGGCATATCTACTTGATGAAACATAGGTCTGAAACAATTGAAAAGTTCAAAGAATTTCAGAGTGAAGTGGAAAATCATTGTAACAAGAAAATAAAGTTTCTTTGATCTAATCGTGGAGGAGAATATTTGAGTTACGAGTTTGCTCTTCATTTGAAACAATGCGGAATAGTTTCGCAACTCACGCCACCTGGAACACCACAGCGTAATGGTATGTCCGAACGTCATTACCGTACTTTATTAGATATGGTGCAATCCATGATGTCTCTTACTGATTCATCACTATCGCTTTGGGGTTATGCATTGGAGACAGCTGCATTCACGTTAAATAGGGCACCATCTAAATCCGTTGAGACGACACCATACGAACTGTGGTTTTGCAAGAAACCTAAGCTATCGTTTCTTAAAGTTTGGGGCTATGATGCTTATGTGAAAAAGTTTCAACCTAATAAGCTCGAACCCAAATCGGAGAAATGCATCTTCATAGGATACCCAAAGGAAACTATTGAGTACACCTTCTATCACAGATCTGAAGGCAAGACATTCGTTGCTAAGAATGGATCCTTTCTAGAGAAGAAGTTTCTCTCGAAAGAAGTGATTTGGAGGAATGTAAAACTTGATGAGGTAATTGTACCTTCTCCCGAATTGGAAAGTAGTTCATCACATAAATCAGTTCTAGTGATTCCTACACCAATTAGCAAGGAAGTTAATGATGATGATCATGAAATTTCAGATCAAGTTACTACCGAACCTCGTAGGTCAACCAGAATACGTTCCACACCAGAGTGGTACGGTAATCCTATTCTGGAGGTCACGTTACTTGACCATGACGGAACTACGAACTATGAGGAAGCGATGATGAGCCCAGATTCCACGAAATGGCTTGCTGCTATGAAATCTAAGATGAGATCCATGTATTAGATCAAAGTATGGACTTTGATTGACTTGCCCGTTGATCGGTGAGCCCTTAAGAATAAATGGATTTTCAAGAGGAAGATGGACACTGATAGTAGTGTTACTATCTACAAATCTCGAACTGTCACAAAAGGTTTTCGACAAGTTCAAGATGTTGACTACGATGAGATTTTCTCACTCGTATCGATGCTTAAGTCTGTCCGAATCATGTTAGCAATTGCCACATTTTATGAAATCTGGCAAATGGATGTCAAAATTGCATTCCTTAATGGATTTCTTAAAGAAGAGTTGTATATGATGTGACAAGAAGGTTTTGTCAATCCTAAAGGTGCTAAGAAAGTGTGAAAGCTCCAGCGATCCATCTATGGACTGGTGCAAGCATCTCGGAGTTGGAATATATACTTTGATAAAGTGATCAAAGCATATGGTTTTATACAGACTTGCGGTGAAGCCTGTATTTACAAGAAAGTGAGTAGGAGCACTACAACATTTCTGATAAGTATATGACATATTATTGATCGGAAATAATGTAGAATTTTCTGGAAAGCATAAAGGAGTGTTTGTAAAGATTTTTTCAAAGAAAGACCTCGATGAAACTACTTACATATTGAGCATCAAGATCTATAGAGATAGATCAAGCCGCTTGATATATTTTCAATGAGTACATACCTTGACAAGATTTTGAAGTAGTTCAAAATGGAAAAGTCAAAGAAGGAATTCTTGCATGTGTTGCACGGTATGAAGTTGAGAAAAGACTCAAAACCCGACCACGGTAGAAAATAGAAAGAGAATGAAAAGTCATTCCCTATGACCCTGTCAGGTTCTATAAAGTATGCTATGCTGTGTACAAGACCTATTGTGTACCTCACCATAAGTTTGGCAAGAGGGTACAATACTGATCCAAGAGTGGATCACTAGACAGCGGTAAAAAATATCCTTAGTGGAATAAGGAAATGTTTCTCGGTTATGGAGGTGACAAAGAGTTCGTCGTAAAGAGTTACGTCGATACAAGCTTTGATACCGATCTGGATGACCCTAAGTCTCGATCTAGATACATATCGAAAGTGGGAGCAATTAGCTAGAGTAGCTCCGTGCAAAGCATTGTAGACATAGAAAATTTACAAAATACATACGGCTCTGAATGTGGCCGACCCGTAGACTAAATTTCTCTCATAAGCAAAACATGATCACTCTTTGGGTGTTAATCACATAGTGATGTGAACTAGATTATTGACTCTAGTAAACCCTTTGGGTGTTAGCCACATGGAGATGTGAACTAATCACATAATGAACTATTGGTGTTAAATCACATGACAATGTGAACTAGATTATTGACTCTAGTGCAAGTGGGAGACTGAAGGAAATATGCCCTAGAGTCAATGATAAAGTTGTTATTTATATTTCCATATATCATGATAAATATTTATTATTCATGCTAGAATTGTATTAACCAAAAACTTAGTACATGTGTGAATACATAGACAAACAGTATGTCACTAGTATGCCTCTACTTGACTAGCTCGTTGAATCAATGATGTTTATGTTTCCTAACCATAGACATGAGTTGCCATTTGATTAATGAGATCACATCATTAGAGAATGATGTGATTGACTTGACCCAACCGTTAGCTTAGCACGATGATCGTTTAGTTTCTTGCTATTGCTTTCTCCATAACTTATACATGTTCCTATGACTATGAGATCATGCAACTCCCGAATGCCGGAGGAACACTTTGTGTGCTACCAAACGTCACAACGTAACTGGGTGATTATAAAGGTGCTCTACAGTTGTCTCCGATGGTGTTTGTTGAGTTGGCATAGATCGAGATTAGGATTTGTCACTCCGATTGTCGGAGAGGTATCTCTGGGCCCTCTCGGTAATGTACATAACTATAAGCCTTGCAAGCAATGTGACTAATGAGTTAGTTACAGGATGTTGCATTATGGAACGAGTAAAGAGACTTGCCGGTAACGAGATTGAACTAGGTATTGAGATACCGACGATCGAATCCCAGGCAAGTAACATACCGATGACAAAGGGAACAATGTATGTTGTTATGCGGTTTGACTGATAAGGATCTTCGTAGAATAGGTAGGAGACAATATGAGCATCCAGTTTCCGCTATTGGTTATTGACCGGAGATGTGTCTCAGTCATGCCTACATAGTTCTCGAATTTGTAGGGTCCGCACACTTAACATTCTGTGACGATTTGTATTATGAGTTATGTGATTTGATGACTGTAGTTTGTTCGGAGTCCAGGATGAGATCGGAGACATGACGAGGAGTCTCGAAATGGTCGAGACGTAAATATCGATATATTGGAAGGCTATATTCGGACATCGGAAAGGTTCCGAGTGATTCGGGTATTTTCTGGAGTACCGGAGAGTTACGGGAATTCATATTGGGCCTTAATGGGCCATACGGGAAAGGAGAGAAAGGCCTCAAGGGTGGCCGCACCCCTTCCCCATGGACTAGTCTGAATTGGACTAGGGAAAGGGGGACACCTTCCTTCCTTCTCCTTCTCCCTTCCCTTTTTCGTATTCTATGTAGGAGGTGGAATCCTACTAGGACTAGGGAGTCCTAGTAGGACTCCACACTTTGGGCACGCCCTATGAGGGTCGGCCTCCTCCTCCCTCCATCCTTTATATACATGGCCAGGGGGCACCCCATAGACACACAAGTTGATCATTGATCTCTTAGCCGTGTGCGGTGCCCCCCTCCACCATAATCCACCACGGTCATATTGTGGCGGTGCTTAGGTGAAGCCCTGTTCCGGTAGCATCATTATCACCATCATCACGCTGTCGTGCTGACGAAGCTCTCCCTCGACAGTCTGGTGGATCGTGAGTTCGTGGGACATCACCGAGCCGAACGTGTGTAGATCACGGAGGTTCCGTACTTTCGGTGCTAGGATCGGTCGATCGTGAAGACGTTCGACTAAATCAACTGCCTTGTCATAACGCTTTCACTTACGGTCTACAAGGGTATGTAGACAATACTCTCCCCTCTTGTTTCTATGCATCACCATGATCTTGCGTGTGCGTAGGATTTTTTTTAAAATTACTGCGTTCCCCAATAGTTAGAGACGCAACGAGGCGGCCACGAGGCAGGATGGCGCGCCCAGGGGGTAGGCGCACCCCCACCCTCGTGGGCCCCTCGTAGCTCCACCGACATACTTGTTTTGCCTATATATACTCTTATACCCTAAAAACATCTAGGAGAGCCACGAAACCACTTTTCCACCACCGCAACCTTCTGTACCCATGAGATCCCATCTGGGGCCTTTTCCGGTGATCTGTCGGAGGGGAATTTGATCATGGAGGGCTTCTACATCAACACCATAGCCTCTCCGATGATGTGTGAGTAGTTTACCATAGACCTTCAGGTCCATGGTTATTAGCTAGATGGCTTCTTCTCTCTCTTTGGTTCTCAATACAAAGTTCTCCTCGATGTTCTTGGAGATCTATTCGATGTAATATTCTTTTGTGGTGTGTTTGCCGAGATCCGATGAATAGTGGATTTATGATCAAGTTTATCTATGAACAATATTTGGTTCTTCTCTGAATTCTTATATGCATGATTTGATATCTTTGCAAGTCTCTTCGAATTATTGGTTTAGTTTGGGCTACTAGATTGATCTTTCTTGCAATGGGAGAAGTGCTTAGCTTTGGGTTCAATCTTGCGGTGTCCTTTCCCAGTGACAATAGGGGCAGCAAGGCACATATTGTATTGTTTCCATCGAGGATAAAAAGATGGGGTTTATATCATATTGCTTGAGTTTACCCCCCTACATCATGTCATCTTGCCCAATGCGTTACTCTGTTCTTATGAACTTAATACTCTAGATGCATGTTGGATAACAGTCGAGATGTGTGGAGTAATAGTACTAGATGCAGAATCGTTTCGGTCTACTTAACACAGACAAGATGCCTATATTTCATAATCATTGCCTAGATATTCTCATAACTATGTGCTTTTCTATCAATTGCTCGGCAGTAATTTTTTCACCCACCGTAATACATGCTATCATGAGAGAAGCCACTAGTGAAACCTATGGCCCCCGGGTCTATTTTATATCATATAAGTTTCTGATCTACAATTCTACTTTACTATTTATTTTATTTTGCAATCTTTACTTTTCAATCTATACAGCAAAAATTCCAAAAATATTTATCTTACAATCTTTATCAGATCTCACTTTGGCAAGTGGCCGTGAAGGGATTGACAACCCCTTTATCGTGTTGGTTGCAAGGTTCTTGATTGTTTGTGCAGGTACTAAGCGACTTGCGTGTAATCTCCTACTGGATTTATACCTTGGTTCTCAAACACAGAGGGAAATACTTACGCTAATTTGTTGCATCACCCTTTCCTCTTCAAGGGAAAACCAACGCATGCTCAAGAGGTAGCAATAAGATGCAAGTTCAGGATTATTACGACAAAAAGAGTTCTAAGAATACTGCCGAATCAAACATTCAATAGTAGTCTCGGGGACTACACCCAGTGGGTACACTTGGTGTGCCCCCATTGGTTCAACTTCCCACTCGACATGGCCCATCCAGCCCGAGTGGAAGGAGTAAAATAACAACAACATTTGTGCTCAGGCAACCATCGGCTGCCGGCAGTCGACCGCGTTCTCGGGGACTACACCCAAAGGGTGGGCTTAGCGTGCCCCTACTGGCTCAGAGTTCACTCGACGTGGTCCATCTAAAGCCAAGTGAATAAACTACAAGCAAACAACTTCTAAGGCTCCCACTAGTAGAAAAAGGGTCAAACGTGAAGCACATTAGTGCCAGTTTGAATTTTAGCCGGCACTAATGTGTACATTAGTGCCGGTTCCAACGGCTAGCTGGGCCGATCTCATTAGTACCAGTTCGGGACGAACCTTTAGCATCGGTTCGTGCCACGAACCGGTACTAAAGTGAGTGGTGGCAGGATGTTGTCAGTCCGGGGCCCCTCCAGCACCTTTAGTACCGGGTCGTATCATGAACCGGTACTAAAGATCGTCCTACATAGACACTTCGTCCACCCGAGCTCGCTCTGTTCTTCCCCTTTCCCCTCTCCTCTATGTTCTTTTCCCTCTTCCTCTCAAGCTCATCACACATTTTGCCCAAGATTTGAAGGCCCCCATCCATTCAAATGATCACAAAGGTTAGCAACTTTTTCCTTTCATCTCTCATTGCTAGATTAGCTCGTGCAATGCTTTATATAGTGATTGATTTTTGAGTTTAGTAATCTGGGAGGAGTTATATATATGTGCTAGTATTTGATTTTTATGCAATTTGAGGTCAAAAATAACACTTAGTTTTGCATATGTAGGTGTGGTTTACTTAGTTCCTTCTAAATCTCCGTCGTAACCACCGTCGATCGCTCGCAACGTCCCGTCGCCGGCACCACCTTGTGGTGAGCCTCTTGTTCATGAAGTTTTATATAAAAAAAATGATGTTTGTGTGATTTGGATATATAGTTACTCGTATAATTATCTTACCCATACGTTGTTTGTTATGCATAGTGCCATGGTTTTGATATCCGCCCCCGTCGACCCTCGTCCGGGCTATGATTCGGATGTGTTATATTCTCTTTTATAACTATTCATTGCATTTCGTGTTTATGACAAATTATGCCCAGCAAGTTGACAAAGATATTTGTATGTAGGAGGTAGTTGAACCCGAAATTCCAACCGACCCTATTGTCAAGAGGTTAAATTTAGTTGAAAGAGAAAACGAGGATTTGAAGGAAAAATTGAAAAGAATTGAGGGGGATAAGATGGAATTGGAGTTGCATGTTGCCGATGTCGTCGATGATCACAAGATTAAGATGGAGAAAATGCGCTTGAAGATTAGAAAGATTAGAAAATATGCCATTCATAGTGAGGCTTGGTATCATTATGCTGTTGGATCAATTGTTACCTTAGTTGCGATCTTGATCGCATTTGTTGTTGCATTTAAATTCTTTAGCTAGAGAGTTATTTGTTTGTTGCATTTAAGTGTTGTATGATCTTTATGTATTAACTTTATCTATTGTATTAATTTGATGTTTTCGGTGCTGTGTATTGAAGATGAGCCGACAATGGATGTACGATGACCGATGCTCTCTCAAGTTCATTAATGGCGTGCATACTTTTCTGCTTGCGGCTGAGGCAAACAAGCGAGCGGATGGTTTTATGCATTGTCCATGTGTTTGCTGTAGGAATGGTCGCAATTACTCTACGTCAAGAACCATTCACGTCCACCTGTTTGAGTCCAGTTTCATGCCCCACTATAATGTTTGGACCAAGCATGGAGAAAGAGGGGTTATGATGGAAGACAATGAAGAATAAGAGGACAGCAACAGCTATCCTGGCCATGGGTTCCCTGAATACGATGATACAACAATGAGGGAAGAAGCTGATCCGGTAATGCGGGAAGAAGCTGAGCCGGCAATGCGGGAAGAAGCTGAAGAAGAGGCATCGGATGAGCCCATTGATGATCTAGGTTGGGCCATTGCCGATGGAAAGAGAAACTGCGCAAGTGATTTGGAGAAGAAGAAGTTGTAGCGCATGTTAGAGGATCACAAAAAATTGTTGTACCCGAATTGCGTAGGTGACAAGAAAAAGCTGGGCACCACACTGGAATTGCTGCAATGGAAGGCAGAGAATGGTGTATCTGACAAGGGATTTGGAAAGTTGCTGGTAATGATAAGGGATATGCTTCCAAAGGACAACAAATTGCCCGAGAGTACGTACCAAGCCAAGAAGGTTGTCTGCCCTCTAGGGTTAGAGGTGCAGAAGATACATGCATGGCCTAATGATTGCATCCTCTACCGCGGTGAGTACGAGGATTTGAACGCTTGCCCGGTATGCGGTGCATTGCGCTATAAGATCAGCCGCGATGACCCTGGTGATGTCGAGGGCGAGCGCCCCAGGAAGAAGATTCCTGCCAAGGTGATGTGGTATGCTCCTATAATACCACGGTTGAAACGTTTGTTCCAAAACAAAGAGAATGCCAAGGCGATGCGGTGGCACAGAGAAGACCGTAAGAAAGACGGAAAGTTGAGAGTACCCACTGACGGGTCGCAGTGGAGAAAAATCGAAAGAAAGTATGGGAAGGAGTTTGCAGATGACGCAAGGAACGTATGGTTTGGTCTAAGCGCAGATGGCATTAATCCTTTTGGGGAGCAGAGCAGCAACCATAGCACCTGGCCTATGACTCTATGTTTGTATAACCTTCCTCCTTGGTTGTGCATGAAGCGGAAGTTCATTATGATGATAGTGCTCATCCAAGGCCCTAAGCAACCCGGCAACGACATTGATGTGTACCTAAGGCCATTAGTTGAAGAACTCTTACAACTGTGGAATGGAACAGGTGTACGTGCGTGGGATGAGCACATGGGGGAAGAATTTGACCTAAAAGCGTTGTTGTTCATGACCATCAATGATTGGCCTGCTCTCAATAACCTTTCAGGATAGAAAAACAAGGGATACCGCGCATGCACGCATTGTTTGGATGATACCGACAGTATATATTTGGCTAATTGTAAGAAGAATGTGTACCTGGGACATCGTCGATTTCTTCCGAGCAGGCATCCCGTAAGAAAGAAAGGCAAGCATTTCAAAGGTGAGGCGGATCACCGGACGAAGCCTCACCACCGCACTGGTGCTGATGTACATGATATGGTCAAGGATTTGAAGGTGGTCTTTGGAAAGGGTCCTGGTGGACAACCTGTTCCGAATGACGCTGACGGACGCGCACCCATGTGGAAGAAGAAATCTATATTTTGGGACCTGTCCTATTGGAAAGACCTAGAGGTCCGCTCCGCAATCGACGTGATGCACGTGACGAAGAATCATTGTGTGACCCTGCTTGGCTTCTTGGGCATGTATGGGAAGACAAAAGATACACCTGAGGCACGGGAGGACCAGCAACGTATGCATGGAAAAGAAGGCATACATCAGGGTCATGCAAGCTACGCTCTTACCAAAGAAGAGAAGGAAATCTTCTTTGAATGCCTGCTTAGTATTAAGGTACCATCTGGCTTCTCGTCGAACATAATGGGAATAATAAACATGGCAGAGAAAAAGTTCTAGAACATAAAGTCTCATGACTGCCACGTGATTATGACGCAACTGCTTCCGGTTGCATTGAGGGGGCTTCTACCGGAAAACGTTCGATTAGCCATTGTGAAGCTATGTGCATTTCTCAATGCAATTTCTCAGAAGGTAATCGATCCAGAAATCATACCAAGGTTAGAGAATGATTTGGTGCAATGTCTTGTCAGTTTCGAGTTGGTGTTCCCACCATCCTTCTTCAACATCATGACACACGTCCTAGTTCACCTATGCAAAGAGATTAACGTTTTGGGTCCTCTATTTCTACACAATATGTTCCCCTTTGAGAGGTTCATGGGAGTCTTAAAGAAATATGTTCATAACCGTGCTAGGCCAGAAGGAAGCATCTCCAAGGGCCATGAAAATGAGGAGGTCATTGAGTTTTGTATTGACTTTATTCCTGACCTTAAGACGATTGGTGTTCCTGAATCGTGGCATAAGGGCAGACTGGATGGAAAAGGCACGCTAGGAGGGGAACCAATAATATGTATGGATGGACATTCTCTCACTGAAGCACACTACACAGTTCTATAGAATTCCGCCTTGGTGGCTCCGTATATGGATGAACACAAGAATTTGCTATGCTCCAAACACCCGGAGTGGTCTGATGACTGGATTACACGTGAACAAACCAGGAGTTTCGCCAGCTGGTTGCAGACACATACCATGCATGACACCTCTATTGAAGATGACCTGTACTTGCTGTCCCAGTTACCATCTTCGAATATAATGACTTTCAAAGGGTACGAGATAAATGGTAATACATTTTACACGATCGCCCAAGATAAGAAGAGCACCAACCAAAACAGTGGTGTCCGCTTTGATGCAGAAACCAAGATAGGAAAGGAAACATATTATGGTTATATACAGGACATATGGGAACTTGACTATCGACGTGGTTTGAAGGTCCCTTTGTTTCGGTGCAAATGGGTCAATATGACACGAGGCGGGGTAACAGAAGACCCGCAGTACGGAATGACAACAGTGGATCTCAACAATCTTGTGTATGCAGACGAACCATTTGTCCTAGCCAATGATGTGGCACAGGTTTTCTATGTGAAGGACATGTCTACCAAGCCAAGAAAAAGAAAGATAAGGAAGCGAATGCATCGTACGATGAGCCAAAGCGGCACATAGTTCTTTCTGGGAAGAGAAACATCGTGGGAGTGGATGACAAGACAGACATGTCAGAAGATTTTGAAAAGTTTGATGAAATTGCTCCATTCACAGTGAATATTGACCCGAGCATCCCGTTAAATGATGAAGATTTTCCATGATTACGGCGCAAAGGGACACACGCGAAGAAAAAGTTTCACACCCAAAGATCTGGGATGTGATCGGCTTCACTATCATCACTTTCTTTTGTGTTTCACACCCAGGAGGGAATTTCTGTAATAGTTAGGGTAGTTATGTGTTTTGGGATTTGAAATGCGAAGAAATTTTATGTGCAAACAAATTCTTTCATGCCTTTACTGATTTTTAAAGTTAAGTTATTCACAAACTAGTGATTCACACTAATTTCAAATAATTCAAAATTTAAACTATTCAAATTCGAAAACTACGGGCACTAACAGAAAGTTTGTAATTTTTTGTAACTAAAGCAAAAATATTCACAAAGAAACTCTAAATACACAAAAAAACAACTAAAAATAAATAAATCAAAAAAAATAAAAAAGCCCACCTACTGGGCCAGAGCGGCCTGCATATGACTAGAAACCCAACCTGTTGTTGGGCCAGGATGCAGGCCCGCAAAGGCCCAGTAGGCCCACAAGGCAGCACAGAACATGTAGGCCAAGTAGGCCTGCTTTGGAGAGGAGCTCGAGAGAGCTACCGCACGGGGGTTTATAAACCAGTGCAGACGCCCCTTGGCTAGCGAGGTGGGACTAAACTTGCCGCACAGCACCTTGCCAGTGCACCCCCTTTAGTACCGGGTGGTGGCTCCAACCGGTACTAAAGGCCCCCCCCCCTTTAGTACCGGTTGGAGCCACCACCCGGTACTAAAGGGTGTGCGGTTCCCGCCACTTGGCCTGGCCAAAACAGGCCTTTAGTACCGGTTGGTGGCTCCAACCGGTACTAAAGGTCCATCCTATATAACTAAACACTTCAAAAATTTCAGTTTCTCATCTGCTTCTTCTCCTCTGCCCCGTCGCCCGCCGCCCCCGTCTCCATATCCCTCGTCGCCGCCCCCGTCGCCGCCCCATCCCCGTCGTCGCCGCCCCGTCATCCCCGTCCCCGTCGTCACCGCCGCGCCGTCCCGGCCCGTCCCGCGTCGTCCCCGTCCCCATCATCGCCGCCCCATCCCTGTCGTTGCCGCCCCGGCCCGTCCCCGTCATCCCCGCCCCTGCCCGTCCCCGTCGTCGTCGCCCCGTCCCTGTCCCCGTCGTCGCCATCCCCATCGTCGCCGCGCCCGTCGCTGTCCACGTCGCCGCCCCCCATCGCCTCTCGCCTCGCTGGTGAGCACACACACACACATTTTTTTAGTTTTTTAGTTATAGAAATAGTTATAAAAATGTTAGAAATTTTTCTTTTTTACTTATAGAAATAGTTAGTTATATAGCATTGTTAGAAATGTTATAGAAAATTTAGAATTGTTAGGAATTTTTCTATTTTTTAGTTATAGAAATAGTTATAAAAAAGTTAGAATATTTTCTTTTTTTAGTTATAGAAATAGTTAGTTATATAGCATTGTTAGAAATGTTATAGAAAAGTTAGAATTGTTAGGAATTTTTCTGTTTTTTAGTTATAGAAATAGTTATAAAAAAGTTAGAAATTTTTCTTTTTTTTAGTTATAGAAATATTAGAAATGTTATACAAATGTTAGTTATATATATAGAAATGTTATAATTTTTTTTCTGTTTTTTAGTTATAGAAATATTAGAAATGTTATAGAAATGTTAGTTATATAGCATTGTTAGAAATGTTATATGTGTTAGTTATATAGAAATGTTAGAAATTTTAGTTATCAAAATCCAATCATTAAAAAAATGTTACTTTTTGCGGGCATATAGCTAGTATTTGTTCTCGACGATGCCCGGCCCGCATCCTCGCCGTCGACCCGTCCGCGACGATGTCCGGCTGACCCATGTCCGGGACTGGGCTCCGCCGGGCTGGCACTAGGAGGTGCTGCCTGGAGGGGCGCGCCGCTTGATGAGGAACCCGGCCCCGGTCGTCGATCCTGATCTCGTTTGGTGGCGTTCGCGTGGGCCAGTTTTGGTGCGGAGGGAGCCGGCCCCGCCGGAGGTGGTACGTCGCCGTGTCAGGAAGGAGGATGAGCACGTCCATCGCTACATGGTTGCGTTAGAGGGCGGCAGGTTCTCCAATACCTGGCAGTTTCTTCAGGGATCTCACTTCAGCTATGATCCTGTGAGGGTTCCTTCTCTTTGGGTGTCCACCGCCGGCACCGCATGATCCGACAATGTATTCGAGATTATATCTATTATTCGAGATGATGTATTCGAGATTATATCTATTATTCGAGACGATGTATTCCAGATTATATCTATTATTCGAGACGACGTATTTGAGATTATATTCGATGATGCTTATTATGTACTATGATTGATTCAGTTTTTCCTTATTAATTGATTGCATCCATGCATTGTAATTTGAATATATTTCTTTTGGATTAGTTAAACAAAACTATGGTGGACAATACCGACACAGAGGGAGAAGAGGCCCTGTTCAATATCATACGCAATCCTCGCGGGCCAGATGATGATCAGAATGAAGAAGATTATGACGGCTCCGAATATGTAAACAACACCGGGGAGTGTGATATGATATTCGATCGCGATGACCGAATTGATGAAGTCATGAACTATGAACATGACGAAGAAAATGTTGATCTTGAAACAACAAAGACTGGCGAGGTATATATATTTATATAAGAAGGCATCTGGTGATCATCACATGTTTTAAATGCCTTGAATATATATTAACGAATCGATCTTTCTTCTTTTAGCCATCCGGATCGAGCAAATGTTCAGGCAACAGGACGAAACGAGGCCCGAACAAAAAGTTGAAGGAGGGCGTAAAGTACAATATTGAGGCAATCAGACCTAATGGTGAACCATTCGCGCCTAAGAAGATTGCGGACAAGTTCGTTCGTCAATGCGGAGTTCTTGTGAAGGACCAACTCCCGATCTCCCTTCAAGAATGGGGAGAGCCAGCAAAGCCACGTCCAGGAGTTACTTTTGTCGACGACAGACAAAAACATTTGCTTTGAGAAACGCTCATGGAACATTTCACCCTACCAGATCATTTCACAGATACAGATGTGGAGAAAGTCAAGGACGCTGCTCTTAGGAAGATGGTGGTTCCATTCAAGAACCACAAGATTCGTGAATGGGCCAAGTACGTCAACGGAGGAAGGAAGACTCCAGTATTCGAGGGAACACTAGAGAACCAAAGTGCTCATTGGGACGATTTCGTGAAATTCAAGGATTCGGAATTATCTAAGGAACGGTGGAGAATAAACAAGGCCAATGCCGCAAAAAAGGATAAGTTCCATAAGCTGGGGCCAGGTAGCTATGCGGTGGGAATGCCTAAGTGGGATAAGTCTGAGAAAGAGATGCTGGATGCAGGTGTCACTCCAGAAACATTGAGCTGGCCCCCCAGGTGCAGGACTTGGTTCTATGCGCATGGGGGGGAGTTGGACCCGAACACAGGCAAAGTTTCGAAGAAGAAATGTCTGGACGGAGCCGAAGATAAGCTACTTGTTGCAATAGAAGAGGCTCGATCCGGGTTGTTCGAGCCCAACAGAGAGAACGACGAGCTTACGCGTACCCTGGGAAATCCTGAACACCCGGGAAGAACACGAGGCATGGGCGCTATTCCGTGGTATGAGGGGTTTTCGGTCTGGAACGCCGACTACAAAACCCGTGCGAGAAAGAAGATTGCGGAGGAGAAGAAGAGGAAGATGGAGGAGGAGCAGAGGAAGCTAGACTATGAACGCCTTCAAGGCCTAGAATCAGTGCACACGGACTTGGCAATCAAATTCCAGCGGCAGCAGGAGCAGATCGACTCACTTAGCCAGCAAAGGGGGTCTCAGCAGCTAGCGGATGATCCACCAATGGATAGCACCATCCCATCCATGTCGAGAAGCAGCATGGGTTCCGCCCCGGGCGACGCATTGCTGGATAGCTACCCAGTGGATGACATCATGGAGAACACTAACTGTGAGCTACACTTCAAAATGAAGAACATATCCATGAAGGTGGCGGACGCCCTTGCTTTTACAAATCCCCCCGAGGCAACCTTCCATTGCAACTCGATTCCAGCGGGCTATGCTCGTGTCTTGGTTGATGAGGTGGTGGACCAATATTCGGGGCTAGAGCTTGACATTCCTGGAGGTGACGATGAGCACACACTAGGGGAGGCCAACCATCGTATCATCCTATGGAGAAAGGATTGCATCATCTTTCGAAGGCCACCGACACCGCGTCATCCGACTCCTCGTCGCAGTCCGCCACCGAGTCAGCAGACTCCCGCTCCTCCAAGTCCACCAACGCGTCAGGCCACTCCTCCTCCAAGTCCGGCACAGCTTCAGGCCACTCCTCCTCCAAGTCCGGCAAAGCGTCAGGCCACTCCTCCTCCAAGTCCGGCACAGCTTCAGGCCACTCGTCCTCCAAGTCCGGCACAACTTCAGGCCACTCCTCCTCCTCCAACTCAGCCACGTCAGCCGTCTTCGCCGCCTCAGCAATCACGGAAGAGAGCCGCCGCAGCTATGGTGCGTAGCGGTACAAGTCGAGGTAGTACTGCAGGTACAGGCGGAGGCAAGCGATTTCAATATGGTCCAAGCCTCGCGCCTCTTCCGCAGAGGCCTTACGACAAGTCCGAGGAGGAAAATGTAGCCATATCGAAGGCCGAGGTGGAAGCCCATTTTGCACTGAAACCGCCACCGCCGCCAAGGGAGAAAGTGCCTGTGGAAAAGATTGACCACTTCATTCGTATGGCTAGACCACCAGCTCCCAAGCCTGTTGACATAGACTATGAGCGCCACCTTAGGAAGTTAAATCGAGCACGTCTACAAAAAGAGGCGAGCTCGAGCTGGAGCAAATCAACTGGCAAAAGGAGCGGTAAAACCGTTCCCCAGCTGGGAGAACATGCGGCGCAATCAGTCCCCCCGCTTGTTGTGCCAACAACACAAGAGAGTAGGCGCGCCCAATATTATTGTGGGGAAACCGTTAATGTTCCCGGGGTGGGCGATGTGGTAATAACCGAGGAGCATATTGCGCAGGTTGAATCGACCGGGATCACTGTTGGACAACTCCTCGATATCGAGCCCATGTCTCCGACTAGAGAGGAGGAAATAAAACGGAAATGTGCCCGGGGCCAATCTTTGGTCGAGCCAGAGGAGATCAATAAGCTCCCAACGAGAATGTATGAATTGCATCAATGGTACATGGACATTACCAAGATTTCCAATCGAGAGTCCCTCATGGTGAATGTCAACGAGGAGCATTACTACCATAAGAAAGCTGTGACCATTGAGTATTCAGAACTTTTTCAGCTATACAATAAAGATGCACTCGACAAATCTATCGTCAGTTGCTATTGTCTGTAAGTAATTTCTTTCTGTAATTTAAGTCTCAAGCTAGCTGATCATTTTGATCAATCATTACCTGTAATTATCCTCACTATATTCTTTTCTATGGTATTATGCAGGATGAAGATTATGAAATGAAAAAAGGTGGACGCTATGGCATTGGGTTCGTTGACCCAAATACCATTAATGAATACACATGGAAAATAGATCCATATCACGCAAAATGTGTAGAGGAAAGCATGCTACAGTTCTTCAAGGAACTCAAATACAATGAAGATATACTACTTCCTTGCAACTTCCAGTGAGTCACACTGTCTTGTACTACAAATTCTGTTTTTCCCTACTAGCTATAGCTACATGTTTTTGCTTACATATGCCTGCTTAATTAAGACATGCAAACGTGTGTGCATGCAGATTTCACTGGATCTTGTTAATCATTAAAGTTGACGAAGGAACAGTTGAAGTACTAGACTCGCTACTTAAGAAAGCAAGTGACTACACCATCGTGAAGGGGATAGTCAACAGGTAATTTCAATCATTATTAACTATATCTCGGCCTATTTAATTAGTTTGTCATTTCCTGATAACAACTATTTAATAACCCATTTATTCATTTTCTTTGTTGGCGGGCAGGGCTTGGGCAAAGTTCATCAGGGTCACTCCAGGCCCATGGAAACAAAGTCTGAAATGGTATCGACCCAAGGTAAGTAATTAAGTAGTACTAGCTAGCTGCCATCTCTTTAATTATCATGCTTGATTAATTATTATCTGATCAAATTCCATTCTCGTAAAGGCCCTGAGCAGGCGCCGGGGAATGATCTATGTGCATACTACGTTTGCGAGAACATTCGCATGATGGCGTCCGAAAGGAGCAAATCTCAAAGACAGGAGTGGGTACGATATCGATTGTCAGAACACTATTCACAATTTTTACACCATTATCGATATCTAGTCACACAACTAGTACACATGCATATTGATCTCCTTCTTAACAGTTCAAAGAGGTGCGGGACAAGCTCCTAGCACATGACCGCATAGAAGCAATTCAAGAGGAAATAGCGGGATTTTTGCTCGACCAGGTCATAGATCCCAAAGGAGAATACTATTATCCGCTACCGCCCCCATGAACCACTTCCAATTGTTATCGTGCTCAGAAGGCACCAATTAGATAGGCTAATGCCACTGGCTCCGAAGGCACCAATTAGGAGAAATTGTGTGTGTGTGTGTGTGTATATACATGTGTGTATATATGTGTGAATTAATTAATGGTGGTTGTGAGACATTCGATGATATATATATATATATTATGATCGGTTCTACTAGAAATTCTATTTATATATATGCATGACGTGTACAATATGTAGTATCGTAAAATACCAGCAAACGAAAAATAATTAAATGGAAAACACAAAATTAAATGAAAAAGAAATCATAAACCCAAACCCCCCCCCCCACATTTTAATACCGGTTGGTGACACCAACCGGTACTGAAGGGCTCCCTGCCCCCGAAGCTGGCTCGTGCCACGTGGTTGCCCTTTAGCACCGGTTCATGCTGAACCGGTACTAATGGGGGGGGGGGGCTTTAGTGCCTACATTTTAGCGCCGGTTACCAAACCGGCACTAAAGGGCCTTACGAACCGGTGCTATTGCCCGGTTCTGCACTAGTGTCCCGTGGCAAAATAACACTTTGGAAAGAGCCCTGCTGAATCAAACATTCAACGTCGGTCTCGGGGACAAACTCTTGAGATAGTGACCAATGGGTGCACTCAGCATGCCCTCACTATCTCAAGAGTTCACTCGACATAATCTGGTCGATTCAAGTGAAAAAGCTACAAAGAAAAAGAAGACACCAAGTGGGTGAACAAGATGCAAGGTGCAAATTCATGATAGATGCACATAAGGTTTGAAAGCGCTCATCCACAGACATCTTACGAATAGTAAAGCAACAGTTTTCAAGTACCTTATCCTAACAGAGCAAAGATCAAGCTAAAGATCAGTCGGAAATCAACTCACCTAGACGTTGGTTGAAGGGAAAAGCTGGCATCGTAAGCAGCCTTGCTAGCCTCATGCACCACCTTCATTCGCTCCATCATAAGGCCTGCTTGGCGTATGGCTTCCTTAGCAGCGCTTACTTGGTCCTTTGGGACATGATGGGTAACAAAGAGTGGAGTTGGTGGAACAGTCGAGGCGGCGAGAGGAGCTGAAGTCTGGAGTTGCATAGTCAGAGCAGGGGACTGAGAGGTCGACGCCGAAGGACGATCAGTCGACACAGGATCGACAAAATAAACGGAAGCCCAAATTGGATCCCCAGATTTCTAGGCAACTAGTTCTGGCGCTGAAGTCGAGTGAGACACCTTGCTGGTAGGCACCTTCTTGCTCGAAGTACTACCCTTCTTCCTGTGTTCTTCTGTGGCACGTCTTCATGGTCGTCGTTGATGTCTACTACACAACATTCTTCTTGTAGACGTTGTTGGGCCTCCAAGTGCAGAGGTTTGTAGGACAGTAGCAAATTTCCCTCAAGTGGATGACCTAAGGTTTATCAATCCGTAGGAGGCGTAGGATGAAGATGGTCTCTCTCAAGCAACCCTGCAACCAAATAACAAAGAGTCTCTTGTGTCCCCAACACACAAAATACAATGGTAAATTGTATAGGTGCACTAGTTCAGCGAAGAGATGGTGATACAAGTGCAATATGGATAGTAGATAATAGTTTTTGTAATCTGAAATTATAGAAACAGCAAGGTAACAAATGGTAAAAGTAAGCGTAAACGGTATTGCAATGCTAGGAAACAAGGCCTAGGGTTCAGACTTTCACTAGTGCAAGTCCTCTCAACAATAATAACATAATTGGATCACATAACTATCCCTCAACATGCAACAAAGAGTCACTCCAAAGTCACTAATAGCGGAGAACGAACGAAGAGATTATAGTAGGGTACGAAACCACCTCAAAGTTATTCTTTCCAATCAATCCGTTGGGCTATTCCTATAAGTGTCACAAACAGCCCTAGAGTTCGTACTAGAATAACACCTTAAGACACAAATCAATCAAAATCCTAATGTCACCTAGATACTCCAATGTCACCTCAAGTATCCATGGGCATGATTATACGATATGCATCACACAATCTCAGATTCATCTATTCAACCAACACATAGAACCTCAAAGAGTGCCCCAAAGTTTCTACTGGAGAATCACGATGAAAATGTGTGCCAACCCCTATGCATAGGTTCATGGGCGGAACCCGCAAGTTGATCACCAAAACATACATCAAGTGAATCACGTGATATCCCATTGTCACCACAGATATCCACGGCAAGACATACATCAAGTGTTCTCAAATCTTTAAAGACTCAATCCGATAATATAACTTCAAAGGGGAAACTCAATCCATTACAAGAGAGTAGAGGGGGGAAGAAACATCATAGGATCCAAATATAATAGCAAAGCTCGCGATACATCAAGATCGTATCATCTCAAGAACACGAGAGAGAGAGAGAGAGAGAGATCAAACACATAGCTACTGGTACATACCCTCAGCCCCCAGGGAGAACTACTCCCTCCTCGTCATGGAGAGCACCGGGATGATGAAGATGGCCACCGGAGTGGGATTCCCCCTCCGGCAGGGTGCCGGAACGGGTCTAGATTGGCTTTCGATGGCTACGGAGGCTTCTGGCGGCGAAACTCCCGATCTATTGTGTGTTCTGGAAGTTTTAGGGTACGTGAGTATATATGGGTGCAGGAAGTATGTCGGTGGAGCTTCGGGGGCCCCACAAGGCAGGGGAGCGCCCTAGGGGGGCGCGCCCCCACCCTCGTGAGCACCTCCCTTGGATCCTGACATGGGGTCCAAGTCCATCTGGTAGCTTTCCTTCCAAAAATAACTTCTCCAGTTGATTTCGTTCCGTTTCGACTCCGTTTGATATTCTTTTTCTTCGAAACACTAAAATAGGAAAAAACAGCAATTCTAGGCTGGGCCTCCGGTTAATAGGTTAGTCCCAAAAATAATATAAAAGTGGATAATAATGCCGAATATTGCCCAAAATAGTACATAACATAGCATGGAGCAATCAAAAATTATAGATACGTTGGAGACGTATCAAGCATCCCCAAGCTTAATTCCTGCTCGTCCTCGAGTAGGTAAATGATAAAAGAAAGAATTTTTGATGTGGAATGCTAGTTGGCATAATTTAAATGCAATTCTTCTTAATTGTGGTATGGATATTCAGATCTGAAAGATTCAAGACAAAAGTTCATATTGACATAAAAATGATACTACTTCAACCATACTAACTAAGCAATTATGTCTTCTCAAAATAACATGGCCAAAGAAATTTCATCCCTACAAAATCATATAGTTTAATCATGCTACATTTTCGTCACACAAGAATGATCTCATCATGCACAACCCCGATGACAAGCCAAGCAATTGTTTCATACTTTAGTAATCTCAAACTCATAAACCTTCACGCAATACATGAGCATGAGCCATGGACATAGCATTGTGGGTGGAATAGAATATGATGAGGGGGTTATGTGGAGAAGACAAAAAAGGAGAAAGTCTCACATCAACGAGGCTAATCAATGGGCTATGGAGATGGCCATCAATTGATGTCGATGCAAGGAGTAGGGATTAACATGCAATAGATGCACTAGAGCTATAAATGTATGAGAGCTCAACAAAAGAAACTAAGTGGGTGTGCATCCAACTTGCTTTCTCACAAAGACCTAGCGCACTTGAGGAGGCCCATTGTTGGAATATACAAGCCAAGTTCTATAATGAAAAATTCCCACTAGTATATGAAAGTGACAAAACAAGAGACTCTCAACTATGAAGATCATGGTGCTACTTTGAAGCACATGTGTGGTAAAAGGATAGTAGCATTGTCCCTTCTGTCTTTTTCTCTCATTTTCATTTTTTTGGGCCTTCTCTTTTTTTATGGCCTTTCTCTTTTTTTGGGCCTTCTCTTTTTATGGCCTTTATCTTTTTTATTTTTTTATTCCTCACTTGGGACAATGCTCTAGAAAATGATGATCATCATACTTCTATTTATTTACAACTCAATGATTACAACTCGATACTACAACAAAGATGACTCTATATGAATGCCTCCGGCGGTGTACCAGGATTGCGATGAATCAAGTGTGACATGTATGAAAAATTATGGACGGTGGCTTTGCCACAAATATGATGTCAACTACATGATCATGCAGAGCAATATGACAATGATGATGCGTGTCATAATAAACGGAATGGTGGAAAGTTGCATGGCAATATATCTCGGAATGGCTATGGAAATGCCATAATAGGTAGGTATGGTGGCTGTTTTGAGGAAGATATAAGGAGGTTTATGTGTGACAGAGCGTATCATATCACGGGGTTTGGATGCACCGGCGAAGTTTGCACGAACTCTCAATGTGAGAAAGGGCAATGCACGGTACCGAAGAGGCTAGCAAGGACGGAAGGGTGAGAGTGCGTATAATCCATGGACTCAACATTAGTCATAAAGAACTCACATACTTATTGCAAAAATCTACAAGTCATAAAAAACATCGGTACTATGTGCATGCTCCTAGGGGGATAGATTGGTAGGAAAAGACCATCGCTCATCCCCGACCGCCACTCATAAGGAGGACAATCAAATAACACCTCATGTTTCAAATTTGTTACATAACATTTACCATAAGTGCATGCTACGGGACTTGCAAACTTCAACACAAGCATTTCTCAATTTCACAACTACTCAACTAGCATGACTTTGATATTATTACCTCCATATCTCAAAACAATCATCAAGCATCAAACTTCTCTTAGTATTCAACATACTCATAAGAAAGCATTTACTAATCTTGTATACCTAGCATATTAGGATTTTAAGAAAATTACCATGACATTTAAGACTCTCAAAATAATCTAAGTGAAGCATGAGATTTCATCTATTTCTTCAAAATAAAAACTACCACCATGCTCTAAAAGATATAAGTGAAGCACTAGAGCATCGACAAACTACTCCGAAAGATATAAGTGAAGATCAATGAGTAGTTGAATAATTATGCAACTATGTGAAGACTCTCTAACATTTAATAATTTCAGATCTTGGTATTTTATTCAAACAGCAAGCAAAGCAAAATAAAATGGCATCTAAGAGTAGCAAACATCATGTGAAGAAGCAAAAACTTAGGATCAACCGATACTAACCGATAGTTGTTGAAGAAGAAAGGTGGGATGCCAACCGGGGCATCCCCAAGCTTAGACGCTTGAGACTTCCTGAGATATTATCTTGGGGTGCCTTGGGCATCCCCAAGCTTGAGCTTTTGTGTCTCCTTAATTCCTCTCATATCACGGTCTCCCTAAATCTCAAAAGCTTCATCCACACAAAACTCAACAAGGACTCGTGAGATAAGTTAGTAGAAACCATTGCCAAAACCTTATCATACTCTACTGTAGCAAATCACTAAAATTATTATTCAACATTTAATACTAAATGCATCCGTATATTTAATAGTCCTATCCTCAAATAGAATCATTAAAGAAGCAAACATATGCAAACAATGCAAACATAACAGCAATCTGCCTAAACAGGATAGTCTGTAAAGAATGCAGCAACATCCATACTTCCCTAGCTCCAAAAATTATGAAAGAAAATTCCCACTGTATTAAATTTATCAGATCTTAATATGCAAAAGGTTTCAACATTTTATCACGTTCTGAATTTTCTAGGGAATTATTGCAACAGCGGTAAACTTTCTGTTTTCAAACAGCAATATGTGGACTTCTAAAATAGGCATAGTAAAGGCTATCAATGCCACTTTTATTGTAATAAAAGATGCAAAACATTGTTCTAAATAACAGAAATCAATTCCTAACAAAATAAATTGACGCTCCAAGTGAAACACATATCATGTGGTGAATAAAAATATAGCTCCAAGTAAAGTTACCGATGAACGAAGACGAAAGAGGGGATGCCTTCCGGGGCATCCCCAAGCTTTGGCTCTTGGCTATACTTGAATATTACCTTGGGGTTCCTTGGGAATCCCCAATATTAGGCTCTTGCCACTCCTTATTCCATAGTCCATCGAATACTTACCCAAAACTTGAAAACTTCACAACACAAAACTTAACAGAAAACTCGTAAGCTCCGTTAGTATAAGAAAGTAAATCACCACTTCAAGGTATTGTAATGAAGTCATTCTTTATTTATATTTGTGTTAAACCTACTCTATTCCAACTTCTCTATGGTTTATAAACTCTTTTACTAGTCATAGATTCATCAAAATAAGTAAACAACACATGAAAAACAGAATCTGTCAAAAACAGAACAGTCTGTAGTAATCTGGATCAAACGTATACTTCTGGAACACATAAAATTCTCAAATAAATTTCTGGACCTGAGTAATTTATTTATTAATCATCTGCAAAAATAATTAACTAAATAGCACTCTCCAAATAAAAATGGCAGCAATTCTCGTGAGCGCTAAAGTTTCTGTTTTTTACAGCAAGATCAACAAGACTTTCCCCAAGTCTTCCCAACGGTTCTACTTGGCACAAACACTAATTAAAAGCATAAAAACTCAATAATAACAGAGGCTAGATAAATTATTTATTACTAAACAGGAGCAAAAATCAAGGAACAAAAATAAAGTTGGGTTGCCTCCCAACAAGCGCTATCATTTAACGCCCCCAGCTAGGCATGATGATTTCAATGATGCTCACATAAAGGATAAGAATTGAAACATAAAGAGAGCATCATGAAGAATATGACTAGCACATTTAAGTCTAACCCACTTCCTATGCATAGGGATTTTGTGAGCAAATAACTTGTGGGAACAAGAATCTACTTGCATAGGAAGGTAAAACAAGCATAACTTCAAAACTTTAAGCACATAGAGAGGAAACTTGATATTATTGCAATTCCTACAAGAATATATTCCTCCCTAATAATAATTTTCAGTAGCATCATGAATGAATTCAACAATATAACCAGCACATAAAGCATTGCTTTCATGATCTACAAGCATACAAAATTTACTACTCTCCGCATAAGCAAAATTCTTCTCATGAATAATAGTGGGAGCAAACTCAACAAAGTAACTATCATGGGATTGAAAATTAAAATCAAGATGACAAGTTTCATTGTTATTATTATTCTTTAAAGCATACGTGTCATCACAATAATCATCATAGATAGGAGACATGCTTTCATCATAATAAATTTGCTCATCAAAACTTGGGGAACAAAAAATATCATCTTCATCAAACATAGCTTCCCCAAGCTTGTGGCTTTGCATATCATTAGCATCATGGATTTTCAAGGAATTCATACTAACAACATTGCAATCGTGCTCATCATTCAAATATTTAGTGCCAAACATTTTATAGATTTCTTCTTCTAGCACTTGAGCACAATTTTCCTTTCCATCATACTCACGAAAGATATTAAAAAGATGAAGCGTATGAGGTAGACTCAATTCCATTTTTTGTAATTTTCTTTTATAAACTAAACTAGTGATAAAACAAGAAACTAAAAGACTCGATTGCAAGATCTAAAGATATATCTTCAAGCGCTAACCTCCCCGGCAACAGCGACAGAAACGAGCTTGATGTCTACTACACAACCTTCTTCTTGTAGACGTTGTTGGGCCTCCAAGTGCAGAGGTTTGTAGGACAGTAGCAAATTTCCCTCAAGTGGATGACCTAAGGTTTATCAATCCGTAGGAGGCGTAGGATGAAGATGGTCTCTCTCAAGCAACCCTGCAACCAAATAACAAAGAGTCTCTTGTGTCCCCAACACACAAAATACAATGGTAAATTGTATAGGTGCACTAGTTCGGCGAAGAGATGGTGATACAAGTGCAATATGGATAGTAGATAATAGTTTTTGTAATCTGAAATTATAGAAATAGCAAGGTAACTAATGGTAAAAGTGAGCGTAAACGGTATTGCAATGCTAGGAAACAAGGCCTAGGGTTCATACTTTCACTAGTGCAAGTCCTCTCAACAATAATAACATAATTGGATCACATAACTATCGCTCAACATGCAACAAAGAGTCACTCCAAAGTCACTAATAGCGGAGAACGAACGAAGAGATTATGGTAGGGTACGAAACCACCTCAAAGTTATTCTTTCCAATCAATCCGTTGGGCTATTCCTATAAGTGTCACAAACAGCCCAAGAGTTCGTACTAGAATAACACCTTAAGACACAAATCAATCAAAACCCTAATGTCACCTAGATACTCCAATGTCACCTCAAGTATCCATGGGCATGATTATACGATATGCATCACACAATCTCAGATTCATCTATTCAACCAACACATAGAACCTCAAAGAGTGCCCCAAAGTTTCTACTGGAGAATCACGATGAAAACGTGTGCCAACCCCTATGCATAGGTTCATGGGCGGAACCCACAAGTTGATCACCAAAACATACATCAAGTGAATCACGTGATATCCCATTGTCACCACAGATATCCACGGCAAGACATACATCAAGTGTTCTCAAATCTTTAAAGACTCAATCCGATAATATAACTTCAATGGCGAAACTCAATCCATTACAAGAGAGTAGAGGGGGGAAGAAACATCATAGGATCCAAATATAATAGCAAAGCTCGCGATACATCAAGATCGTATCATCTCAAACAGCCCTAGAGTTCGTACTAGATATCAAAGCTCACCAAAACATACACGAGAGAGAGATATCAAACACATAGCTACTGGAACATACCCTCAGCCCCGAGGGAGAACTACTCCCTCCTCGTCATGGAGAGCACCGGGATGATGAAGATGGCCACCGGAGAGGGATTCCCCATCCGGCAGGGTGCCGGAACAGGTCTAGATTGGCTTTCGGTGGCTACGGAGGCTTCTGGCGGCGGAACTCCCGATCTATTGTGTGTTCTAGACGTTTTAGGGTACGTGAGTATATATGGGTGTAGGAAGTACGTCGGTGGAGCTTCGGGGGCCCCACGAGGCAGGGGGCGCGCCCTAGGGGGGCGCCCCCACCCTCGTGAGCACCTCCCTTGGCTACTGGCGTGGGGTCCAAGTCCATCCGACAGATTTCCTTCCAAAAATAACTTCTCCAATTGATTTCATTCGGTTTCGACTCCGTTTGATATTCCTTTTCTTCGAAACACTGAAATAGGCAAAAAAAAGCAATTCTGGGCTGGGCCTCCGGTTAATAGGTTAGTCCCAAAAATAATATAAAAGTGGATAATAAAGCCCAATATTTCCCAAAACAGTAGATAACATAGCATGGAGAAATCAAAATTATAGATACGTTGGAAATGTTCTGAGAGGGGCGGTGAGTCGACCTCCTTGCTGTCGCCCGAGTCGTCGCTGGCATCTTCATTGTCATCTAGGGATTGCCAATCGCCACTTTCGGCTGTGCTCTCCTCTCCTTCCTGGAGCTATTCCTCGTTCGACATCGAATACATCTTGGTATAAATCTGCGAGGTGCAAGTCAGTAAGAGTCTGTCAGATTTAAGAGCGATTGCAAATTAAAAGAAGAAAGCACTCGGTATTTTGAGCATAACCTCTTCCGGCTCATGGTTGGTGTCGAATGGCCGAACTCTCCTGGACCCCCTGGGGTTGTCCTTGTTCCTGGTGGACCCGAGCGGTGTCTCCAGGGCATGAGTACATCCACATCGGGTGGTCTCGGGCTTGGAGAGGCTAGATGCGTTGACTGAGGAACACCTCCAACAGATCCATGCCACTCACCCCCTCCCGGACCAAGTTGACGACCTGTTCGACTAAAAGACACCTCACCTCTCTCCTCGGGGGTCACAGTCAATGAAGAAGGTTGGCAGAGTCATTCCATAGTGAAAGGGGGAGACCGATCGACTGGCCAGGAGTCAGAACTTCTTTGCAGTAGAACCAGGTCGACTGCCATCCCTGAACTGACTCGGGAAGGGTAATGGAAGGAAAAGTACTCCTACCTCTGGTTTGAATCCATAAACCACAGCACATCTGAATTACATGCGTCTTTTTGTCAGTCGGATGGGCTTTCTTCACCGACTGGGATTGACAAGTAAAGATATGCTTGAACAAACCCTAGCGTGGTTGGCAACCTAAGAAATTTTCACACAACGAGATGAAAGCAGCAAGATACGTAATGGTGTTTGGGGGTGGATTTGGGAACCGAAGAAGTTCAAGAAACCCCTAAAGAATGGGTGCGGAGGAAGAGAGAAACCACGGTCGACATGGGTGGTGAGGAGGACATGCTCACCCTCGCGCGGCTGGGGCTCAGATTCCCCCTCCGGCAATCTCCAAGACTTGTCAGCAATCATACCATCCTCAACGAGCTTTTCCAGGTCATCCCGCTCGACGGTGGAGCGGATCCAGTCTCCCTGGATCCAGCCCGGCGGCAGACCGGATCGGATGACGTCCCCTGAGCCGCCTTCTTGCCTTCGCCATCGCCGTCGTCTTCTTCGCGTGCTCCAGGGCGGCGGGCTACGCACGGGCAGAGCAGCGGCCTCGAGAGTGGAGGAGGCACTACTAGGGAAAGGGTTGTAGCCAATATGGACATTAATGGCGCACCATGTATGTGGTGCGCCACTGCTATATATAGCAGTGGCGCACCACATACATGGTGCGCCATTAATGTCCATATTGGCTACAACCCTTTCCCTAGTAGTGCCGCACCAGATACAGGTGCGCCATTAGTGTCCTCATTACTAATGGCACACCACACACACGGTGCGCCATTACTAGCAAATTTTATTTTTTTTATTTTTCCAAAACTATTAATGGCGCACCAACGCACAGTGCACCATTAATAGTTTAACCAGTAATGATGCATCACACACACGGTGCGCCATCACTAACATTTTTTTCCAAAACTAGTAATGGCGCACCAGGGTACAGTGCGCCATTACTAGTTCAAACTAGTAATGGCGCACCATAACCAAGGTGCGCCACTACTAACAATTACATTTTTATTGTTTTGTAAAACTAGTAATGATATTTTCAAATTATTAGATGCAACTAAAAATCCAAAAAAATATTTTCAAATAACAAATTTGATGATATTTTTTCATATTCACAAATATTTACAAATAACAAATTTGATGATATTTTTCCATATTCATAAATATTTTCAAATAACAAATTTGTGAATATTCATAAATATTCATAAAAATCAAAAAAAAAGTTAGTAATGGCGCACCAGGGGAAGGTGCGCCATTGCTATCACTATGTTTATGGCGCACCCCTAGATGGTGCGCCATTGCTAACCTTCTCCCCTCTGTATGTATGTGTGTGATGTCCATCTCGCCAACTGTTCGTCCTTCTCCCTTCCCCTCGCCTCTCGCCACCGCCTTCGATCCCCTTCCAACACCGCACCGCCGCCGCCACCCACCGGCGACCTCGCTCCCGGGCTCCGCCGCCTCCACCCACCCCCTCCCTCGCCTTCGCCGCACCCACCCACCCCCTCCTTCGCCTTCCCAGCCCCCGAAACCCTTGAAACCCGCGGCGCCTCTCCGCTCGAGCTCCACCGTGCGAGGCGACAAGTGACAGGCAATGCGGCGAGCCGCGGATGCAGGGCGCGACGGTGCTCGACCCCTCCACCTCTTCTTCCTCGGGGAAGCAGAGCCGAACTCGCCGCTGTAGACGTGCTCGCCCACCTCCCCCAGTAGACGTGCTCGCCGCTGTAGACGTGCTCGTCGGGGCCTCTCCTCCGACGTCATCGGTGAGCCACCGCGCCCTGCCCTCTCCCTCTCTGCTCCTCCCTCCTTGCCCTCTCCTTCTCTGCTTGATCCCCTCTCTTCTCTGTCTCCACATTCTGTTCTTGCATGTGAGGTGTTTGATTAAATGTCAATTCAAACGATTGATGCAGCCGCGTCCACCGGAGCACCACGACCGCGTCTGCGACCTCGTCTCTGCTCCGCCGCCGTCTACGACCTCGTCTGCGACCGCATCCATCGAGATGAGTTCTTCCATGGATCATTTTTTTTCCGCAGTCATCAGGTTGTTGCTATTCTGCAATTCATTCATCTCTATGATGTGGTTGGTGCTTGCAATGAGATGATCTTGCATTTCTTTTGGATGATGGATGCACTTCGTATAAATGAAAAATGCAGCAGTTCTTTCCAACAGTGAGCTGATGATCCTATGTTTCTATTAGGCATTTGGCAGAAATGCAAAACGTAGTGGGTTAGAGCTGGTGATGGTGGTTGTAGTTGTGTTGTTCTGAGTTTTGGCCAAGGAGCATGAAAAGGAATGTGTCTCGTGTGCCGAGCATCTAAGTTCTGAACTGCATCTGTACCCCAAGTGCTCCTTTTATGATTTTGAACTTGATTGTACAACCTGTCGTTCCTTTGTAAAATCTGTACTGTATTTTTTTCCAATTTGTGTGTACATCTAGAGGTTGCTTGGCCGATTGCTAGCTCTGTGCACTGATGTGCCTTTCTTGTCACAACGAACACTATGACCCTTGTATTATCTACAGAATTGCAAAACTGGAGCATATGCTACCCTTGTATTACCTATGGACTGTACTTTTTGTGATCTCCTACTCCTGAATCTTACTACTACAAGCACAAGCAGTACAAATAAGACTAGAATTTACTCTGAATTTTGATAGTAAGAAGAAGAATGAAAATGCAAGGAGTAAATAAGAATAAGAATACAAATTTTTCTTATGATATGATGATGAGACAACTGCCAAGAATGCAGGACTATTTTACTCTGCCTAAGAATATGCATGTCTTGTTTTCTGGTTATGGATATTGTATAGTACTGCATATCTTGTTTTTTTGTAATATAATGCTTACCAAAGGTTTCAATATTTTGCTATATTTTGTTATGGATATGGACTTTGGGAGTTTGCTTACCTGGCACCATTCAGTCAAGTAGCCATTCATGTGAACTTTTATTTTGTCCATATGAAAGCAAAGGACCATATGGTATGTGACCTTTTCATCCATGATTTACACTGTGAATCCAACACCAGTGGTTCTGCTTTGTTTCTGTGATCACATTGTGGTGCCTGGCACATTTTCCCCATCACTTCATTACCCCTTTCTCCTGAAATGTTGATTAATTTCCGTTTCGGTTGAGATTGGGGCACTCCTAGGTCAAGAAAATTAGCAAAGTTAATGCCCAATTTTCTTGACTTAGAAGGTGCCCGATTCTCAACCGAAACAAAAATTAATCAGCATGTATCTTGACATCAACCAATAGTAGTGATCTAGTGCTTTAGTGGTTAGATTAGTTTAGTATTTTTTTCACACACTCAGACACCCTTGCTTGCCATGTGTGTGAGAGAGATAGTGAGAGGAGACAAGAAGAAGGGGGTTAGGAAGATGCTGCCTGCTCATCAAAGCTAACCATCTCCCCCTTTTCACCCCTTTTCCTTTGTCTTTTGTGGGTTACGAGGAAGCTACTGGTTCCATACCAAAACACCTAGCAACAACACACTAACAGGTTCCATCCCAAAACACCTAGGAAATATCACAAACTTCTATTTGGATGGCGCTGCTAACCCTTGACCATAAAAACTTGAGATGGATGTAGCAGTCTTAAAGAAAGAAATGTTTTTAGGCCAACTCTACTGGGCCTAGCTGAAAATGCACAAGTCATCGGACGCAAGAGATGATGTAGTTTTGAATTATGAACGTAGGAAATGTCGTCATCGGACGATGAAAGTCTCCCGGGGGAGTGCGGCTGGTGCCACGACGATCGAGGCCTGTGCGACAGGCCTCACCTGGACGATGATCGGTGTTTCAGCATTAAGCTCGAGGAGAACTCCGAAGTTGAAATGGTACACAAAGACGACAAGTGTTTTTTCATAATTAAGCATGACTTCAACTATTTCAATGTGTAATTTTCATCTTTTACAATTCGAGTATAGCTTATCCCATGCCATGCAAGACGCTATGTCTTGGAGAGGATGGATTTTGAAGACCATGAAAATTATTATGAAACAAAGAAAATTCACCTAAGGACTCATCATGATGTGGATTTTGAAGTAAATATGTATAATTCTGGGAGCGTGACCCATTTTGGTTGCAAAAATTGGGAAGCATTTTGCAAGATGTATGGTTTTGATGAGGGTATGCTTGTCACCATGGATCTTGGTGATCCTAACATCGACCAAGACAATATGGACATTTGGGTCCTTGTTGATACACCTCCAGTTCTACCGCCATGTGAGTTTCTCAAACATAGTTAATTATTAACTAATTTATATTGTTCATTTCAAAATAGTTGACAGCTTATTTCCGTTGACAGCTTATTTTTATTCTTCAAAGAATGTGCGGGAGATGGTAGACAAAACCCACTACACCGATGGCTTCGTATTAACTTATAAGGAGAAAAATCATCTGGTCGGATTTTGTACTGACATTGAGAATTACAATATCTACAATCAAACTCCTCAACATTATGGTCATTACGTGCCACTAGTGCATGTGTTGAACTACAGTAACTACCATGGAGATACCCTGATAAGATTTTTTACTATTACGACATCCGTGCATCTTTTGCATACTTCTAAAACTAGTACATCATTGCTAACTATGAAGTTATTACTATGTTTTTCAAGAGATAATCCCAAAGAATTGTGTGCCTCATTTGATGTATCAAAAAGGTAGCCTTAATGTTTTGAACATACAGCCAGGTCATCCTACAAATCTTAACTGTCCATACCAGATTTCTAAAAGAAGTGGAGACATGCAAATCAAAGGATGGAAAAAATGTATGGACAGTCGTAAGGAGGTTCTTGGAAGCAAAAGGAAGCGAAGCGCAAGAATTGGAGACAGGATGATCTCCATTCTCCATAATGGAGAGTCAGGGTCTATATTGTTTTGTGCTATTTTACCTTAAAGAGGGTATTTAGGTCCTACCTAATACCGATGATCATGTGCTAAGAACAATTAAGTAGAGTTGGTTCGGTGACTATGAGGATGATGATCGTATGACTTGTTATTAATAACGAGTAGAAGTTGTATGATGATGATTAGTAGGACTTGTTATTATGATGATGCATGATGCGAGCATGAAGAGTTATTATATATCTGTGGATGACATGAACATGGATTGGATTGAAGTGAAGGCAACATGCATGTGGTGCATGTCGAAAGTAGTACAATCGAAACTTGATCAAATTAGGATTAGTATTACTTTCGACATGCACCACATGTTGCCTCAGTTCAATCTAAGTCATGTTTAGGCATAGCAGTAGCAGTAGCACGAAGATAAGAGATGACACATCTCTCAATTATCTCCGAATGCAATATTACTTTTGACAAACTCGCTACTCGCTGTATCGAGACTTGTAATGTTCTAACTTTGTTCGGTCTTTTGAATTCGGAGACTAATATGATAAATTGTATTCGGAGACTAATCTTCTATTGTATTTGATGAATCTGCTGTTTATATGTTGTGCTGTCTATATTCTGTGCAGTAATATATTTTGTAACCTGTGCAAATATCAAAAAAGAAAAAATCCCTAATATTCATACTACTGGCGCACCATACAACACATTAGTAGCGCACTGCTATAAAAAATACTAGTGGCGCATTATCTGTTAGTGCGCCATTAGTAACCCAGAGCACAAGGTAAATATGGCCCCTGGGTGGCATAATAATGGCGTACCGTGTGACTTACTAATGGCGCACTGCCTGGTGCGCCACTATAGTCTGGTATACTAATGGCGCACCAGGGGTGCGCCATTAGTATATGATACTAGTGGCGTGATGATAGTGGTGCACCTGTAGTGCGTCATTAATGGCCAAAACAGGTGTTCCACTAATAAGCCTTTTCCTAGTAGTGAGGAAACGGTGGAGAAGCAAAGGAAGAATAGAGAGAATGAGGTGCGTTGTGCAAAGGCATCGGCCTCGACACCTTTTATGGGCCTACTTCTGAGTGGTTGACACGTGGGCCCGAGCAATCCTATCAAATCCCGCAACAGTCGCTTGCCCGATAAGTGGCGAAAATGGCGGCGTGAAAATCGAGGCGCCCCTATATACCCACTCTGCTTACTGTGGCACGCTCCGTCCCGCGCGCTTCTAAATTTTTTGAATCCCGTGAAATCCGGAAACCATAGAGCAACCAATTGCGCTGAAGATTTCACACCATAACAACACTCGAAGATTGTCAGTATAGTTGACTCGACGACCTCTGAATCGATCAAGGCGACTGAAATGAGGTTGAAGCCTCAACATGATTTCCAGACTCCAGTGAAATGCCTCCGGAGCATAGAATCGAGTCGGAACCAACTTCCACCCTTCTTCACTCGGACCTCAATCCATTCGGGAGCAAATGACGATGACATGTACCTAGGGTAGAGTCATAGGCCTGTCCTAGACGCCCTACCCAAGGACACTGCCCTAAAGTCGAGTACATTCAAGAATCAACAGAAGATACCGACTGAAATAACATTGGAATGCAATCCACTCGACCTGATATAACACTCGGATATCCCAATTCCACTCGACCAAGATACAGTCATTCAACCACACGAAGAATAACTCGGTGAATAGAAGATCTAAAGCCACCCTAGGATGGCAACGGTCAGGCGTTCACTCCGTGGTCTTAAAGATCATTTATAGTCATTTATAGCTAGCGTTACTAGTAATGCCTTGTCTTAATGTACATTGAACCCTGTGTACTGAGGGTTGGAGAGGTTCGGCGCACTCTATATAAGCCAGTCCCCTCCTCAGGCACAAGGGTTTGCACTCCCTGTAACTTTCATGCATATCCAGTCGACCAAGCCTCCGGGCACCGAGACGTAGGGCTATTACTTACTCCGAGAAGGGCCTGAACTCGTAAACCTTGCGTGCACAACCTCGCCATAGGTAGGACCTTGCCTCCTCCTACGTACCCCATGTTCTTATTGTCAGACTTACTCCCACAACATCGACCGCCGACATAACTAAGAATCCTCTATTACTCAACCTCGGCTGTCAGCATGGACGGAGTTCTGTGAAGCGACCATTAGGGTTATCGCTTGTAAATAGATATGGGGTGTTTGTTTAGGCTTTGGCTTTGGCTTCCTACAATCCAAACCCTAACCAAACCATCAGATTTTGACGTGCTTTTACAAAGCATGGTTGCTTTATTTGCATTACAAATTGGTGATAGGGTCATGACAATGGGCGGACATGTGGCTACACAGTACCAAATAGTTGTTCTCGAAAAAATGTGTTGAAATTGTGCCGCCTATACCATATATGCCGATATGCCTTTGGACGAACTTCCTAGTTTGTGTTTTTTGTAGTTTATGTTCTTGACTATCTTTTTTCTGATTAACTGGAGAATTAGTTTTGTCTACTAAAAAAGAGTAACAGTCCCCCCCCCTCTTAACCTTTTCTATTGTCTATTAATGTGTATCTATATGTACCATAATATTTTTAAATATTATGAATTAGAGCGGAACACATAGACCTAGGACGTAGAAGATCATAACATAAGCGTTTCGGCAGCAGTCCGCACCGAAACAATGCTTTACCTCTAGATGTCCAGTCAACTATTGCGCCTCAATGCATTTTGCGGAATCCAATTGACAGTCTTGATTCGTATCCTAGCTCGTCTGAGAGCGATATTAGCTTTACTCTCCATTTTAGAAATAAACATTACAGATTGAAGGGTGAAATATATAGTAGGTCAATATTAGTGGTAGTGAGCAATTAATATTTAACTGATGTACGGTTGTGGGTGTAAAGATGAGGCTCAGGACCAGTCAGAATAATTTGACGCTTTTGGCCGACATCCCATGCTGCCGAGTGGCGCCCAAGCTTATCAGAAGTCTGCTGGTCTTTGGTCCTAATGTTACTTGTGTACAGTTTATTTCATAGGAAAATTTTTACCAGGCCTGGCAGAACTGAAAGGTACGGAAAACAGTTCGATGCAAAATATATTGCTCGCTAGGTTTCAATCACGATAAATGTTAATGAGTTTACAATGATTGTTTATTTGAAGATGTGAGTGGTAGACCTAATGGTACTTGTGTGCAGCCACCTTTTCTCTTTTGTTTGTACATATATACTCACAAGTAGCATTATGAAGAGATTACACTTTTGGCTCAAGCCCTCCCCACATCAATTGCCATGGAGGTCCTCATCATGGGATGTTGGAACATTTGGATTAAATCGAAAAAGGCTTTCGCCCCGCTTTATATTATAAAGCCAACCGCACAATAAACATCCAACACAGACCAACACACCACAAACACACACACACGGAGGTCCACAGGAACCACAATAGTACACCAAATGGTCATAGCTGAGGGCACAGCACACCAAGCCCTAAAACCAAAAGACGCACGCCACAATCCACATAGATGCCAGGCGGACTAATCAGGCTCAGGGGGAGGAGGCGGCAGCGGGGGAGCCAAGTGGAGCGCCATCGAGCGGAGATCGGAGAGGAGGGCGGTGATGACGTCCTGGTCCTGGGGGCGGCTAAGCGGCCGCCAAAGCTGCAGGTAGCCACACAGTTTAAAGATTGCGTCAGTCGCACGACGAAGAGGCACCTTCTGAATAACAAGCTTATTACGGATGTTCCAAAGCGTCTAGGCAAGAACCCCTACGCACAGCCATCTAATATGGCGGTAGCGGGCAGGGCAGGCGTTAAGCTCAGCAAGCAGGTCGGGGAAGTTGGTATTACACCACTGTCCACCAGCCGTTTCGCGGAAGCAGGCCCAAAGGAACTGGGCAGAGTGGCACGAGAAAAAGATGTGGTTAGCATCCTCAACGGTGCCACAGATGGGGCACATTCCATCACCCGGGCCATTCTGCTTGAGGACCTCAACACCAGAGGGGAGCCGGCCAAGGATCCATTGCCATAGGAAGATCCTGATCTTCAGCGGGAGACGGATATCCCAGATCAGGCTAAATGGTTCCGGGGCCGACGAGGGTGCAATGGCACCGTATAAGGACTTCGTGGAGAAACGCCCGGAAGGCTCGAGGTGCCAGGACGGGACGTCCCGGTCCTCCGCCACCTCCATCGGCAGCAGAGCAATGTCCTGGAGGAGGGAGTCCCAGGCGGCCACCTCAGTGGGACCAAACGGGCGCCGGAAGGCGAGACGCCCTAAGTCAATAAGGGCCGTCTCGACCGAGACTCGAGGGTCAACCGTAATGGCAAATAGCTCAGGGAAACGCACCGCCAGGGGGGCGTCCCCTAGCCAACGGTCGAACCAAAACAGGGTCGAGGCTCCGGAGCCAACAGATATAGAGGTGCCAATGAGTAGTACGGGCAGGAGCTGGATCACAGACTGCCAGAACTGGGAACCGCCCGTACGTTGGCAAAAGGCGAGAGGCTAGCCACGAAGGTATTTATTGCGGATGATGGTGAGCCAGAGGCCTCCCTCCCCGTTGGCAATACGCCACAGCCAGCGAGTCAGGAGGGCAATGTTCATGCGTCGGAAAGAGAGGATCCCAAGACCCCCCTGGTCTTTGGGCTTGCAAATGTCGGACTAGCCCAGCCCAGAAGAACCTCGATTGGTATTTGTCCACCTCCTGGTGGAGGGTCTCATGAAGGCAGTAGAAGCTCAAGAGGAACCAGAGGAGGCTCGCCAGCGAGGAATTGATAAGGATCACCCTGGCGGCCTTCGACAGCCAGCGGCCCCTCCAGGGTTCAACCCTGTGTTGCATCCTAGTCACCGTCGGTCGAAGATCCGCGACGATGAGTCTGGAGTCACTAATGGGCACCCCCATGTAAGTGGTGGGGAAGGTGCCCAGGCGGCAGTTAAGCCGGTCAGCAATGGACAAGGCTTCGTCCGGGTTGTAGCCAAGGACCATCACTTCGCTCTTGTCGAAGTTAATGGTGAGTCCAGACATTTGTTGGAAGCATAGAAGAAGGAACTTCAGGTTGGCGATGTCGGAAGTGGAGCCTTCAACCATGATAATGGTGTCGTCCGCATACTGGAGGAGGGAGACCCCTCCCGCACCAACAAGGTGAGGAACCACGCCCCGAATATGGCCGCATGCCTTGGCCTTATCCAGGATGACATCAAGGGCATCGACCACCATGTTAAAGAGAAACGGGGAGAATGGGTCTCCTTGGCGCACCCCGCATAAGGTGGGGAAGTAGGGCCCGATCTCACCGTTGATGTTGACCGCCGTCCGGCCGCAGGTGATGAGTTGCATAACCCGTGTCACCCAGCGGTCGCCGAAGCCTTTCCGAAGCAAAACTTCCCGAAGGAAGGGCCAGTGAACCATGTCGTAGGCCTTGTGGAAGTCGAGCTTAAGGAACACCGCGCGGAGGTGTTTTGCTCGAACTTCGTGGAGGACTTCGTGGAAGACTAACACCCCATCCAAAATATATCGGCCTTGTATGAAGGAAGACTGGTTGGGGTGGGTAATAGAATCTGCAAGCAGGGTCACCCTATTGGCGTACCCCTTGGCCAGGATCCTGAAGATCACGTTGATCACGGTGATGGGACGAAACTGGCGGATGTCCGAGGCCCCAGGGACTTTAGGGATGAGGGTAATGATCCCATAGTTCAGACGCCCCAGGTCCATGGTCCCAGAGAAGAACTCATCGAAGAGGGCCATGACCTCCGGCTTAATGGTCTGCCAGAATGTTTTAAAGAACAAAACCGGCAGTCCATTCGGGCTCGGGGCCGAGGAGACGTTCATTCCTTTGATCGCCGTAAGGACTTCCTCCTCCGAGAAAGGTGCCACTAGAGCGCCATTGGCCTCGGCGGAGACAAGCTGGTCTCCCGACCAGGTATCGGGGGCCAGTGTAGCCCCACCCCGAGGGGTGGGGGTAAAAAGGGCTTTATAAAAGCCATCTACGTGCGCGCGGATGTCCGATGGACGAACAAGCTGTGTCGTCCGCCCACAAGGAATGAATGGAGTTACGGCGCCGCCGGCCGTTGGCAATCGCCTGGAAGTAGGCCGTGTTGGCGTCGCCCTGAAGTACCCAACGTTGGGTGCCGCGCAACCGCCAGTAGGCCTCCTCGTCAGAGTAGATGGCCGAGAGCTGGTCCTCGAGATCGTATCGCAACATCCACTCATCTGGGGAGATCCCGGACATGTCTGCCCGGGCGTCCAGGGCCTGGATATCGCTTAAGATGGCCTTCTTGCGCTCACGAATATCCCGGCCAAGATTCGCACCCCAGCCCTTCATAAACTGGCGGGCTAGCTTGGCACAAAACTGCCAGGAGTCGACCGCGGACATGGAGCGGTGGGGGGAGACGCGCGCGGCGGCCCACTTGGCCGCAACCGCCTCGCGGAACCCGGCTTGGTTGAACCAGAATGCCTCGAACCGAAACCGGGGGGGGAATGGGGGGCGTTCATCCGCCGCGGAGAGGAGGAGGGGGACATGGTCAGATCCGATCCTGGTAATAGCCTGAACTGAGGCCAGGGGGCATCGAAGCTCCCAGTCCGGGGAAACTAAGACGCGGTCCAGGACAGACTGCGTCGGGTTCGCCTGGCGGTTAGTCCAGGTGAACCAGGCCCCCGTGCGCTCTAGCTCACGGAGGTTAAGCTCCGCGATGCAATCGTTAAACAACTGCATCCGGGGGCGATTAACCCGGTCGTTATTCTTCTCATCCAGGGAGCGGATGAGGTTAAAGTCTCCTCCCACCACAACGGGAAGAGAGGACGCAGAGACCTTCTGCTGCAGCTCGGCGAGGAATGTCGGGGAGCGGCTGTGATCCGCCGGTCCGTAGACGATGATGACCTCCCATTTGAAGTTAAGCGCACGCTCGAAGATCTCCATACTGACGAAGAACTCGCCCCGATCCATACCTCCCACCTCAAAGGTGGCATCCTTAACACCTAACAGGATGCCACCTGAGTGGCCATTGTTACCACTAGAAGGGAGCCAATGCCACGCGAAGAGGTGGGAGCTAAGCCCGTCAAGCTCGGGGAGGAAAAAGTCCACGCGCATGGTTTCCTGAATGGCTATGATGTCAATGTGCTCGTCCCGGATGTACTCAACAAGCTGGCGGCGACAGTCGTCATGGCCGAAGCCGCGAATGTTCCAGAAAAGGGCGCGCATCTAAACCGCCATGGAGGGGCTGCTTGACCCCAGGACGGTGGAAGCACTGTGGGCTCGAAGAGCGGCAGTGCGGGAGCGAGTGCGGCCCCGAATCTCCTCGGCCGGCAACTCCGAAGGCTGGGGTGCCGGGGTGCGAAGGAGGCGTGCCCGTGTCTCGGCAAGTTTCCCATCGAGAATCTCACGGGCCTGAATAGCCGCAATCAGCTCCAAACGGGGGCCAACCTCCCCCCTGAAAGCTATGTCCGAGTCACGGGCCACCTTGGCAAGGCGGCCAAGTGGAACGGCTTCGAGAGCAGAGAAAGAGCAACTGGAAGAACTAGAAGGGATGTCGGTCGCACCTGTCTCGAGGTTCCGGGCCGCAGCCCGGATCTCAGCCCGCTCGGAGATGGATGGCGCCGGGAGGCCAGCCAGGCGGTCCGCGTCAAGCCGGGCGCTGCGGCGGGAGGCCGTCACCGGGGTCGACGAGGCCCGAGCCCGGCGGACGTAGGACACCGAATGAGGCGGGTGAGGGGCGACGGGGGTGACCACCTCCCCGAAGGTCACCAGCAGCAGGCGAGTCGGGGAAGCAGACGCCGGGAGGATCAGACAGGCACCAGACACCGCCTGAGGGGAGGGCGGGTCCAGGGCCGGTGGATCCAGGACCGGCGCGTCGACCACTGGGGCCGGGGAGGTGGTCGGGGGGGGGAGGCGGGTGGCGGCTGCGCATCCGCCCCAGATGGGTCCAACAGGGGGGACCCGAGGGGGGGAGGCACCCACGATGGCGAGGCCGGAGGCAGCAGAAGTGCCGAGGTCGGAGTAGGGGGTCCGTGGCCACAACCGAAAGAGCACACGGCGAGCGCGGCGAAGATGCCGGGAGGACGAGGAGGCTGACGCTGGAGATGTCGCTGAACTCGGCCGAGGAGGAGGGAGAGGGGGCAGGCAGCGTGGAGGTGGCGGCCTCGGAGGGGAGGGCCAACCCACGCGACCGGCCCGCACCCGAGTCTCCCCGCCCCGGGGGAGGAGAGGGGTCCCGAGAGGGGGAGCGGCTGCGGCCAGAGTGCTCGTCGTCGTCCTCCGGGTCCTCATGGCGGGAGGGGCGCGGCCGGCGGTAGTGGGAATCGTCGCGGGAGTCCGCGCCGCCCCCACCGAAGTGATCTGCAGCGAAGAGGCGAGGACGGCCGACGTGGTTGTGGGGCTCGAGGTAGATCTTGAGGTCGAATCCCTGGTCGTTGAAGAACACTCAAACTGTGGCACGGAGAGTGGAGGAGTCCGGACACTTGACCTTGACGCGGACCTCCTCCTCCTTGCGGAGAGAGAGATCGTCCACCACCACCACCTTGCCCAGGAGCTTAGACATGCTCCGAATCACCTTCTCAGAGCGGGCGATGTCGGGGAGGCCCGCTATGAGAATCCAAGCGGTGTCCAGCACGACAACCGCCTTGGGATCCAACAGGGGCTCAGAGATGTTGACGACGAGCTTGTTGAGGGAGAGGGTGATGTCGTCGCTACGGGTGCGGAGGCCCAGGCTGAGAGCGTCGGGGAAGACCACGGTGAAGGAGCTGTCCGAGGTCGGGGTCACCTGCCAGTCCCAGACACGACGGCAGAGGTGGTTAAGCTCCGCCTCGATCATCTCAGGCGAGGCAACCCCGGCCCCCACGATGGACACGACAGCAAGGAGCGAAGGGGACGGAGGGGGGACGTCTTCCACCTCGATGTGGAAGAATCCGAGGCCCTCGATGTCGTGGCCGTACATCATGAGCTCCCCAGTCATCGGACGGGCGGGGCAGAGAACCGCGGGATGGCCCGATTCCTTGCAAAGGTAGCACATCGGCGGGTTGGGGCAGTCAACCTGGAAGTGGCCAGCCTCACCACAGTTGAAGCACGGAGGAAGGTCACGGGGGGGGCTCAGAGATGAGTGCGCCCGAAGACGCGGATGCGAGAACCGCGTTAGCAGGGGTGCGGGCAGCACCCCGCTTCTTCTTCTTCTTCTTGGCGCCTTGGCGGCCACAGGCCCCGGGGCCCCCGCTGCCCGGAGGATGGCTCGGCTGGGACCGAGGGGCTGGTATCGGCGGGTGGCCGCAGTGTCAGAGGGCTCAGCCCGAGGAGGGGGCGACGCGGGGTGCTCATGGCGACGAGCGGGCGAAGGTGAGCGGGGCCGGTCCCGACGGCTGTCCCGGGGGGGAAGCCTGCGGTCGGTCCGCGCCGGGGAGCGGCCTGTGGTGCGTCCGGGTGAGAGACGGTCATGGCGGGGCGGCGAGCGACGGGTGTTGCGGGGCGGCGAGCGATGGGACTCGCGGGCATCGCGGGGAGGAGACCGGCGGGCCTCTCGGGAGGGGGACCGGCGAGGATCCCGCGGCGGGGACCGGTGCGAGTCGCGCGTAGGAGCCCGGCGCCCATCGGAGCCGTCGCGACTGGCCAGCTGACGGTGGAGGTCGGCCTCGCGCCGCTGGCCCTCCGGCGAGGCGCGGCCCGGCGGGCGAGGGTCATCCAGGGGGCGTTTGGGGCGTCCCGAACCGTCCCCCCCAGGAGCGCGTCATGGGGCGGATGGCGGCGTCGCAGGGGGCGTCGCAGGGGGGAGGGGGAAACCGGCGGCGACGGGAGAGGGGGGACGGAGGGCGCTAGGTCTGGTATCGGGAGGGAGGCGAGGCCACAAAGGGAAACCCTTCGGGAGCCAAATGTCTCCCCAGGCCGGGGGGAGCTGGGCCGTAACGCGAAGGTAGGGCCGGCCCGCAGATCGCAGGCCTCGTGCTCGGGCCGGCCACGCTAGGAGGGGGGAGGGAGCAGGCCCAGCTGACGGCCAGGGCCCGACAAGGCGAGGCCCAGCCCAGGTGCCAACCCCTCACCCCCAGCTAAGCTTCCAGCCGCCGCCCCCGGCGACGAGGATGCGGCGGACGGTCGGGCCGGCGGGCGAGGGGCCGCGAGGCGGCAGGGGGACGGAGTGCAGCAGACCCGGGAGGAGCCCAAGAAGGCGATGAAGAGTCGGAACGGAGCGCGTTGGGAAAGCAGCGGCACGCCGGCGGTCGAGGGCGACGGCGGGGCGACCGGCCGACGCGGGGCGGGCCAGGTGGGGACCTTCCAGGAGGCCAGGGCAGGTCCTCGGTCCGCCCGACCAGCCACGTCCCTACCGGAGGGGCGCCGGCGGCGGCGGCCATCCCCAATCCCAGCCCCAAAGGCCGCACCTTTCCCCGCGGTCACCGGCGAGGCGCGCGGCAACCGGCGGGGGGGCGGGGGGCGCACGCACATTCGGGCAGCCGAACTCCCACCCCCGGGAGTAAGGCCGCCGGCGGAGCGTGGCGGCGTGGGGCGAGCCGGAGCGGACGGGGGAACGCGGTCACGGCACTCGACCGGCCGGCCCACGGTGCGGTCGGCGTCCTCCGCCCAGTCCGCCCAAACCACCCGCCCGGGAGGTTCAGGGGACGGGAGGGGAGGGGCCGGCGGGGAGGGAGGAGCAGCGGGGGAGGCGGAGGCCACAGCGGAAGGGGCCGGCGGCGGCCAGCGGGGCGGCGGAGGGGCCCGAGTCGCCAGAGCCCGCGCCTTCCATCGCAATCGAACCTCTGTAAATTTTGCACCTTCCACATTTGGATTAAGAGGAATGGGAAAATCTTCGGAGCACGACAGCAGTCCATTCAAGCATGGAAAGGCCATCTGAAACATGATCTTCTGCTTCTCCGGCATAGAATCAAATTCAAGTTTGAAGCTCAACTCTCCTGCTGGATTGATCAGTATTTAAGTTAATTTTACAACATGTTGTGGGGTTTTCTAGAGCTGGAATTGGTTGACTTTGTCCTTTGTGGCTTGTAAAAAACTGGCAGGCCTGCAGTACATTTCATGATAAAATTTATAAATATGTACATTCGTTGTAAACTATTTTAAAATTTATATATATGTGCAGTTATAGAGTACATTTGAAGGCAATTGACTTAGCATCAGTAAGTGCGAATCATATTTTCCTATATTATGGACATTTCTGAGCAAATAAATAAATTAAATCCTTTTGTCCAACTAGAAACGGAGATAGGGTAGATGGCCGCTCTGCAGCTTGGAAATAATGGGACCGCCTCTTATCCCGGTCCATTCAGGTGGTTCAGTTCGCGCTGGTTTTTTTGTTGTGTGACTACGGACTGCTCCCTTTGAGCAGTACAGCAGCATCTATCTGGTACAAGCACCAAATCAAATAAATAAGGCGCATCACCAACTCAGGCTTGTCGGAAGGACCATATGAAATTTTCGCAGAACATGTGTCCTGCAAATGAAGCTTTCCGTGTGGCAGTATCTTCACTGGGATCTTTATCTTGCTAAGCCCAATATTGAGATTGTAAATAAATGTGTTTTTGATTATGCGCAGCTACATCCATGTGTCTTTTCATCGTCATTACCTCATGGTGCTTTACATTTCATCATAAAACAATGAAAACTGTTTCTTTTGGACTAATTATGAAACACTATAGGCTTAAAACCTAAACTACGGAACGATTTACATTAAAATTTAAATTTTCTGTTTTGAAATGCGATTCTGTAATTTGAACCCTCCAAATAAATGGGAAACAACTTTATATGTGAGAAATGATATGAAATGGCAATCCACAAAAATAAATTAGAATATGACTATTTATGTCCTTTGGAAAAGATAATTTATTTATTTTATGTCCTTTGGAAAAGATAATTTATTTATTGGTATATATATACTAGTACAAATGCCCGTGCTTTGCAACGGGCAAAAAAATATATAATGCAAAGCCTGCTCCGTGTGCCATTTCTTATAGCCAGTTATGATAAACATCGGTAATAAGGTTACACTCTTATTATTGTTCGGAGCATGAAGTGTGGACATGAAGAAACCAACCTAACTTCCTTTGTCTATTGGAATAGTAGTGGTGCATGAAATAGTTTTTCTATCGTTTTTATGTTTTGCTTTTCGACAAAGCGCAAATATTTCTTTATTTTATAAGAAGCTGAGCGTTTGTTATTTTTTTTATTAGAGTTGGAACATGTTTTGAAGCCGAACATTTTCTGAACACATGTTTTTTAGTGATTTTGCGAACAATTTTAAATGATTTTAAATCGGAACATTTTTGGGAATTTTCGGTATTTAAAGAGTGTGAACATATATAAAATATAAATATTTTTTGAAACCTAGAACAATTAGAAACACTCATTATCTTAAAGTATATACACGCTTGGTGCCAGTAATTAAAAAATGATTGTTGGTGTCCATGGAGTATAGAGTTAAGAAAGTCGTAGTGGTTTACTTCAATAACGCCTCCTTGAGCAGAGCACTATCACCGGATGAGAAAATAGTAGTGTAGTTGTTTTTAGTGGGACATACCGATAATTGAATGTTCTATACTATTTGAGAGTTTAATAACTAATTCTAATTTTTTTTAGAATTTTGAAAACATATGAATGCGAATGGATTTTTTAGAGATAATTGTTCGTTTGGTTTCGAAGATTTTATTTTTTTCATAGCAAATATGCACGGATGTCTTGTGTAAATAAATGTGTGATCATATCACCCTTGGACTAAAATAAGTGGACCCAGCATAAAATTTCGAATGGGCATAAAGACAGAATAGAAACCTATAAAGAGATCATTCTGTACGTGAGTATGGTACATCTGGAAAATGCGGACTTTTAGTCACTGAAATGTAAGTGGCAAAGAATATAATAATTTAAACCAATTACCAATCACAAATTCAGAATTATTGTAAGCCCAAGCCCGTCCAAGGCCTAGCCAGTCCCTCCTTAACCCTAGCAATCAGAAGCTGTTCCTAATCGATCCTCATCTCCTCCTCACCCACTCGATCCCCTCAGCGCCGCCACACACAGAGGACACACGCACGCACGCACGCACGCACGCACACACACACAAACACGCGCGCGTGCGCGCCCCGCTCCTCGCGCCGACCCCCTTGCCGCTGCATCTGCACCCAGGGGTGGAGCAGGGGGGCGAGCAGGGGCCTGGCCACCCCTCCCCCCCCCCCCAAACGATCGAGAATTTTAACAGGAGTGACGAGTAATTACCAACGAGATTAGATCAATATACGTACTCGGCCTCCTATACTCGAATCCTGGCTCCGCCACTGTCTGCACCCCGTCGTCGTTTCCCGGCGAACCCGCCTACCTCCTCCGCGCCTGATTTCCCTTCCACAGCTCGCTCGCACCTGACCACTTCAGCTGTGGCCGGATCCACCACCCCCTCTCCCCCGGCCAGCATGGTCTTCTCTCTCAGATCCACTTCTGTTCCAGTTCGGAGGCCCGTCCGCTCAGGTCGGCAAACACATGCTTTCTTTGTGATTCATGGTGTTTGGGGCCATCTCCCGATGTAACCTTTACATATGCCTCATCCTCCGCACCTTTGTTTCCGGTGGCTTGTTGAATCATCAATGAGTGCGTATATGAATCAGTGAAGCGTAAATAAGCGATGTGGGATTATTATTTAGCCCAACAAGCACCAGAGGAAATCCTATAATTCTTTTTGGCATAATGAACCACATGCGTGCAAGGCCCATATCATCAAAATATAGAAATGCATAAGGGCCCAAAGCGGCAAAGCAGACGACCAGGACATTTCTTAGGTTCGACCATTAGCGCCCATAGGAACGACAAGAATTTTAGCGATGCTTAGTTACGACTGTACAGAGCAGACCGCTAAAAAAAGTAGATGATGGTGAACCAACAGAAGCAATAGGTGTTTTATTAGTAGATAAAGATATGTATGAATTTCAACACATCAATTGTTTAATACCTTTGCATACAAAAGTGCCTTTCAAAACTGCGCTGTTATTCAGTTAAATAATTTTACATTTGGGTTTAATATGTGCCATAGTTATGGGTCAAGCTGACCACTAAAAAGTTGATGGCTTAAATGGCTTTCTTTGAAATGATAACAAAAGAGAATTTGGAGCACCATACTATGGTTGGTGGCTTGGATTGTTATATACCAAACTTTGGGTTTGGCTCTCTCTATGTCCCATTGAAACTTGTAGTGAAGACTACTTTCCTTCTATCTTGAAGCTACATGACTGTAATATCAAGTTGTTGAACGTGTGTGCTTATGGTGGTGGTGTGCATGCGTATGCGTCTATATTGTAGTCGATATTTCAATTGAAAAATTGTTTTTCATATCTAATTGATCCAAAATTTTGTCAGCGTGTAGTGAACATTTTGTGTGTATTGATGTATTGATCCCTTAATCTACAAAATTCCGGCGAGACAAGTATGCACGCCTTGGTAACCTATCGACTCCGTCCACTAGCTAGGAAGTTGGGTCCTGAGCTATTCGACCCAATGAAAAGGTACGGGCATCACACGTTTTCTCTTGTTTTTCTTCAGAAAAGGAAAAAGCAATAAACATTTTAGGCAATATATGTAGCTGTCAAACGATTGGAAATATCAAATCTGTATATGTGTGTGTGTGTGTGTGGGGGGGGGGGGGGGGGGGGATGGATGGGATATATTGATGATCAACTTTGTGTCCGTACGCAGGCGCGGCATGCTGCAGGAGATCAGCGGCGCGGCAGGCAGGCGCCTGGCACGACGTGTCGGAGGCCGGCTTTGGCGATTGCCTACGGCGTCAGGCGCTCTGTTGGCCAGTACTCGCTTGTCTGGCTTCCAGCCGCGCACTCAGAAAAGGAGGCCGCCGCGGCCGGGCCGGTGGTAGCGGTGCACCGCTGCCCGTGTCACGCCCATCTACATAGCGTAAAACCTAGTCACGTATGTATGTAACGTGCCCACAGATCAATATAATCACCCTGGGGACCTGTTTTGTTTTAGAAAAGGAGGATTGCTCCCCGTCTCTGCATCAATTTGATGAAAGAGCCATATTATTAAGCAAGCAGTCAACAAGGTCATTCGGTGCAAGTTCGCAAGAAGAATTGAAATGTGATGAATGAATTTAAAAATTGTCACAACCGGCAAAAAATAGGACAAGATACTAAACACTTAGCCTGTTATTAGATCGCCATCCAAACCGATTGCAGGTATTCCGGGCTATCGTCTCCCAACAGCTACACCCAAGAGACATATGCTCATTGGCTTGCGCATGGTTGAGTGACACTAGTAGAAAATAGGGCTTTGGTGCAAGCTCAATCTACATATTAGTTCTGGTTGCATTACGAACCGGTACTAATGTGAGCATTAGTCCTGATTTGAGCGGCTAGAGTGCTGGGCAGGCATTAGTCCCGGTTTGAGCCACAAACCGGGATTAAAGGGTGCGATGCCCTTAGTCCCGGTTCGTGGCTCCAACCGGGACTAAAGGTTGTTGGAGCCATGAACCGAGACTAAAGGGGTTTTGAAATTTGTTTTTTGTTTTTCCATTTGTTTTTTGTGTTTAGTTTCTGTTTTAAATTGCTTATATCTTTTAAGATATTTGATCTTTTTGAGTGATTCTTTTTGCATTAGATTCAAAATTTTGTCTAGATTCTATTTGTGCCATTCTTTTTCCAATTTGAATGATTTAAATATGAATTTGTTCAAATTTGCTTCAAACCCTAGATTGTGAATAATTTGAGTTTAAAAATAGTATTTTTATTTAATTCTTTTTGCCCCTAGTAACATGTTAGATTGTTGTCACAGTAAGATTTATTTGGTTATTTTTAGAATAATTTATATTACGATTTTAATTAAAACAATATTGTTTTGCTTATATAGTTGGTTTAGTCCTTTAATTGTTGTTTTCAATTATTTTTAGTTAGTTCTTTCTGTAGATTTTAACATGTTGTAGTATGCTTCTGTTAGACAATAGTAGATAAATTTTTATAATTACTTAATATTAATTTTGCTAAAGTTTTCTATTAATAGTTGTTTAGCCTTTAATAATAGTTGATAGAATTAGTTTTGCTATATTAAAAGTAATTCTTTTTGCCACTTTAATAGAACGTGACTCTGGCTTGGTTAACCTTAGTTGTGACTCTGGCTTGGACGGTGCTAGAAGATGTAGTCGACGTTAGGATTGGATGGACACCATGTTGTAATATCCTTCTGCCGGACACCATCAAACTCTACCACACCCCCTCCCCCGTATCGCCATTTTAGTTTTGAAAAAAACAAAAGAAAATGATAAAAACTTCAAAAAAAATAAAATCCTTTGAGTTGTAGTTATGTTACTACATCTACTAGTTAGCAAAATTAAAAAATCATAAATTTCGACATGTTTTGCAAAAAAGTGTTATGAAAAAGTAAAACGGCTATAACTTTTGCATACGATGTCGAAAAAAAGTATAATTTATCAATATGTTCAGCACAAAAATCCGGTCCGTTTTGCAAATTTTTGGAATCCTCAAATTCTGAAAGAAAAAAGTTATCCTCAAGTTTAAGTTTTTTTGAATTTTTGGTCAAACAGTGGTCAAACTGTGGTCAAACTATGGACAAACTACTTATTCAAGAAATATTAGTGTTACTAATTAATTATTATTTTTTAGAATAATAGTTTCAAACTCAAACGGTGCTTCATGCTCAAGTTCAACTCCTAGGGGTTAATAAGATTGACAGCTTACTATTGTCAGGAAAACAGCAAGTGCAGGTTTGGAAACTAGGAAGAATAGAAATCGGAAGTTAAGCGTGCTTAGGCTGGGGTAGTGAGAGGATGGGTGACCAGCCAGGTAGTTAGACGATTTGGAATGAGTAGCACAAACTTGAGCAGTGATGAACGGTGATTAGAGATTAAATTATGAAATAATTAAAAAATTAAAAATCAAAAAAAAAATTCATTTATTTCTTGAAAAACCAAATTTCAAAAAAATTTCTTTAGTCCCGGTTGGTGTTACCAACCGGGACTAAAGGTGGAGCTCCAGAAACCGGCCACGTGGAGCTCCTTTAGTCCCGGTTCATAAGAAAACTGGGACTAAAGGTTTTGGGCTTTAGTCCCGACCCTTTAGTCCCGGCTCCAGAACCGGAATTGGAGGCCCTCTAGAACTGGGACTAAAGGCCCGTTTTCTACTAGTGTGACGACCACATACAGATCCAACCTGAATTTTTTTGCAATGATTTACCTGTTAAAGATCACATCATTTCAACAGTTCCATATAACCCAAAGTAATGCACAAACTTCGACTCAAATATGTGCCGCAAGTTTAGGCAGTACGCCATTTAGCCACATCCCAAATAACTTGTTTAAACTGTTCGGAGGAAAGACCACATGCACTGTATGCCATAAATGCTTGGCGAGTGGGCATTTAAGAAAAATGTGTTTTGTAGTTTTGTCTTGATCACAGAAGCAACATTGTTTACTATCCTATCTGCACTTTGCCAAGTTATCCTTAGTCAGAATCACTTCCATGTGCAAGAACCACATGAAGATTTTAGATTTAAGAGGTACTTTAATCTTCCAAATATGAACTGATTCGGGATTGTACCAGAGTCAGTTAAATCTAGATGCATAGACTTCACCGAGAAAGCCCCAGACATCGAGAGTTTCCAATGAAGCGTAGCATGAGAAAGGTGGACCTCCATCAACCTTCGCACTAGATGTAGCTATCTGTCCCATTGGTCCACCACTAGGGACATTCTGAACTGGATGTTTAGAGGTACAGACCCTAATATTATACTAATGTAAGCGTCCCTACGTTGTACAATATTGTATGGAGAAGAATATTGAGTGCCTAGTGATGTCTTCCCTAACCATGTATCTTCCTAGAATCTAGTCGTGTTGCCATTCCCCATAATAAATTTTATCCTACTGAAAAAGGCTTCCTTCGTCCTCATTAGCCCCTTCCAGAAAGGCGAATCAGTTGGCTGTGTGGTGAACTATGCCAAGGTCATCCATTGCAAGTACTTATTATGCAATAGCTGAACCCAGATACCATTGTTCTCAATAGATAGCCTGCATAACCATTTACTGAGCAGATACCACTTTTTAACTTCTAGTTTCTCAATCGCAAGACCTCCTTGGTTCTTCGGTCTAAAGATTATATCCCACTTGGTCAACCTATATTTGGTTTTGATCTCATCGCATCGCGAGAAAAAGCGGGATTGATAGAAGTCTAACCTTTTCCGTACCCCCACGGGCACTTCAAAGAAGGACAGTAGGAACATCGGCATGCTTGTTAGTACCAAATTTATCAGAATAAGCCTACCTCAATAAAACATAAGCTTTCCCTTCCAGCAACTTAGTTTTTTCTCAAATCAATCTTCAATACACTTCCAATCCCTATTGGTTGACTTCCGATGGTGAATTGGTATACCTAGATAACTAAATGGTACGGATCCCAATTCACATACAAAAGTTGTCTATAGAGATCTTGTTCTTCTTTGGCACAACCCAAGCAAAAAAATTGGCTTTTATTAAAGTTGATATTCAAGCCCGACAGTTGTTCAAAGAGACATAACACAAGTTTCATATTTCTAGCCTTTGCTAAATCACGTTCCATGAAAATGATCATATCGACAGTGTATTGTAGTATGGACACTCCACCATCAACAAAATACGGTATAAGTCCACCCACCTACCCGTCCACTTTGCCCCAACTGATAAGAACCGACAACATATCTGCTACTATGTTGAATAGAATAGAAGACATCGGGTTCCCTTGTCTTAGGCTCTTTTACTTCTGAAAAATGACATGTGTCATCATTTACCTTGATTTCGATGCCACCTTTTTGGACAAAGGATTCAATCTGATTCCTCCAGGAATCTCGAAACCCTTCATGCGTAAGGCAGATTACACACAAGTATAGGGGATCGTTTGTAGCCTTTTTCGATAAATAAGAGTGTCGAACCCAACGAAGAGTTAAAGGTAGAACAAATATTCCCTCAAGTTCTATCGACCACCGATACAACTCTACGCACACTTAACGTTTGCTTTACCTAGAATAAGAATAAAACTAGAAGTACTTTGTGAGAATAAAACTATGAATAAATTGCAAGACAATAAAACTAGATAGCTTTTGTCACTCAATAAAGTCATTTGTCCCTAGGTGATCAATAACTAGGCCAGTGATCATTATTGCAATTTTATATGCGGAAGAGGCATGAGCTAACATACTTTCTCTACTTGGATCATATGCAGTTATGGTTGGAAGTCTGGCAAGCATTCGCAACTACCGAAGATCATTAAGGTAAAACCCAACCATAGCATTAAGTACCAAGTTGTCTTTACTCCCATACGCAATAGCCCACTTACATGGGTCTGTGTATTATGTCGCTCACGC